>NW_015660878.1:1366266-1399596 GCF_001515625.1 Sinocyclocheilus rhinocerous | reverse complement strand
CTGAGACACGAAACGCCTCTGGTCTGGTATGATGAAGTTGGGGAAGTCGTTGTAGATCCAGCGGAACATCACCTCACCTGAGAGACAAAAACAACTGAAAGAAATGAGATTTCGGTTGCTGGAAGGAAAGTGGACGTGTGCATAAATCCCCTCTATGATTGTTAGGTATAATGCACCTTAAAAAAAAAAAAAAAAGGTACAAAAGCTGTCACTGGGACGATACCTTTTAGTACCTTAAAGGTACATATTTGGACCTTTTGAAAAGATACCGCCCCAATGACATGCTTTGTACCTTTTTTCCCCGAGAGTATGGTATTTGTATATATTGTTAAAGTAATTTGGTAACACTTTACAATAAGGTTTAATTAGTTAACATTGGTTAAATGCATTGACTAACATTATATAACAATGGAAAATACAAGTGTATTTATTAGTAGTATAGTATTTATTAATCTTTATTAACATTAGTTAATCAAAATACAACTGTGCATTGTTAGTTCAAGTTAGCTCAGGTTCATTAAATAACATCAGCGGATACAACTTTTGATTTTAATAATGTATTAGTAAATGCTAAAATTAACATGAAGATTAATAAATGCGTTTGTTAACTTTTGCTTGTTAGTTCATGTTAACTAATATAGATACGTAATGTTAGAGTTAAAGTGTTAACACTAATTATATCTCAAATATTCTTTATGAAATATTGTGGTGTTATTATTGTTATTAAATTATTAAATCTGAATCAGATTTTAAGAGTAGCTCTAGAAACTGACCATTTTTATTTAGATTTACTCACTTTATTGAATATTATGTCAAAAAGCTATATTATTTGCAATGATTTACATTTATTTATATAATTACTTATTACATTTTAATGTACATTTTACTTTTTTATTTAATGTAAAATTGTATCCAAAATCTTAATCGTAAGTAAATCTTAATTTGAGACAAAAGTTTTTTCTCTCTCTCTCTCTGCTTTTTATCATGGTGGCACAAAAAAGGTTGCATGTGTGTACTATGGCACTGCTAATCAAAGATTTTAAAACAAAAGTGATCACGTCTTACTTGGATAGCGAGAGGGAGGAGAACACAGCAGAACCGCTCCCTGTCCTTCCTTAACACGCACCGGCTCTCTCTCATCTGTAGGGAACTGGTTGAGGTCTACAGCCAGAAAAAGAACAACAACAAAAAAAAAAACTGAGGAGAGAATACGACAAAACAAACATCTGGAAACAGTTTATATTCTTTACAAACATAAGAAATCCTACTGTATCTGTCACATACATCCAAATTTGACGGTGGCCTCTTTGCTGATGACAGTGCCATACACGTTCTTAGCCACACACACATATTTCCCAGCATGCTTGCCCTTGTCTGGGTTGGTGATGACCAGGTTTCCTCCCACCAGGCTAAAGTGCTCATCAGGCTGTTCCATCAGTTTAATTTCCCAGTTGTTTAACCACCATCTGTGAAATACAGTGTTTTATTAATGGCCTTCTGACTGATTTTCTCAAAGATTCTTCTTGCAAGTGCAAACAATTTAGTAAACACCTCCCTGCAATTCCCAGAGTTAATGACAAACAAAGTGCAGGATCAGAAGTGAAAAAAAATGTACTTGATAATGGCTGGAGGATTGGCCCGTGCCCTGCAGTTCATGGAGATTTTGTTCTCTGGTGAATCCTCCGCATACACTGTGTCCAAGGGCTCCTCCTCAAATATGGGCCCAAAGCCTGTGGCCTCCTCTGATGGACATGACATGAGATGAGCCAGCATTATATTCAATATACAAAAAACAACCCAACAATTTGATTGTGGTAAAATATACTAAGGTGAAGAACATCAATACTTCATTTCACGTATTTACTTGTAGGTAAAAGTTAAAGACTTACTGTCAAAAATTCTGGGTTCAAATATCCTGGGTTTAATTGCAGCTGAAAATAAACAAAAACAAAACATTTCAGAATAACTTTAATTTACTTGGACAGCACTTTGTATCATTTGTTTTAGCAGAATTTTTTTTAACATTTGGTATTAAATAAATTTAGTCATATATTACAAATATAAATAGATAATTTAAATGAATAGTTCAGCCAAAAATGAAAAGTCGCTTAATATTACCAACCCTCAGGCTTTCCAAGATGTAGAAGTTAAGATTTGTTTGTTTATCAGAACAGATTTGGAGAAATGTAGCATTATATCACTTGCTCACCAATGGATCCTCTGTAGTGAATGGGTGCCGTCAGAATGAGAGTCCAAACAGCTGATAAAAACATCACAATAATCCACAAGTAATCCAACTTCAGTACATCAATTAATGTCGTCTGAAGCAAAAAGCTGTGTTTGTAAGAAACAAATCCATCATTACAGCATTTTAAATTTAAACCATTGCTTCTGGCCAAAATACAAGTCCGTAATCCATAATAATGCTTTCTCCGTTGTCCTCTCACATCAAAATCCACCGACATGTTTGTTTAGAATTGTTAAGGGCTGTTTTCACTTGATCTGTGCTTATTTCTCTCCTGATTCAGACGAGACAACTTTTTCACTGGATAAACCAATATTATAGATAGAGGATTCATAATTTAGTCGGAAGCGACAATTTGAATTAAAAAAATGTCTTAATGATGGATCTATTTATTACAAACATGCAGCTTTTCACTTCACAAGGTATTATTTGAACGTCGTGTTATAGATGATTGTGATGTTTTTATCAGCTGTTTGGACTCTCATTCTGACGGCACCCATTCACTGCAGCGGATGCATTGCTGAGCAAGTAATGTATTGCTAAATTTCTCCAAACCTGCTTCAATGAATAAACAACTTCATCTACATCTTGGATGGCCTGAGGGAGAGTAGTACACTGAAACAAACAATGAAACAAATTTTCAACATAATTTTGTATGTCTGTATGTGGGAGTATCCTACCCCAAACTCTAATTTTTAGAGTTAAAAAAACATTGTCTACTATATTTAATATAATTTTTTTTATATCTGGACAAGAGGAATTCAGCTAAAATCTTGGAATAATTTTGTACCTAAAATTTAGCTAAACACACACACACACACACACATTCAGTTCCTCACCGGCCAATAAGAAGAAGTAAGAGAGCACACACAGAAGCATGGCTGGGGTCACCATCTTGATCTGACAGTTAAAAACCAAGCCTGAGAAAGAGAAAAACAGAAAGAACGTGTGTGTGTGTGTGTGTGTGTGTGTGTGTGTGTGTGTGTGTGTGTGTGTGTGTGAAATGCTGTATAGCTGCAGTGTGTTGAAGCTACTGAAAGCTGCATTGTCTCACTCTGATGTGCAGACCGTAGCAGACTGTGTCTAAAATGGAAACATTAACAATTTATTGCATCCTACCCATATTAAAAGTGAATCAGCAATCCATACCTTCTCTCTCACTCACACACAGATGCACATATGTAGACATGCATGTTTACACCCACAAGTTCAGTCATGACTGCAGATGTAACACATAAAGGAAAGGTAAATCTGAATTTTAGCATAAACACATACACAGTTGCTATATACTACATGCAATCATGCTGCAGCATATTTCTTATTTGCTGCCACTGCACTTTTATAGGCTACATGCTTGCAGAGGGTGAGCAAGAACATTTTTATCTGCCACCTAAAATATGTCAGATTATCATGCATCTATAGAACATGTTTGGCCATCCATCTCTCTAAATAATTGTTTTTAGAAGTTATGCACATGGGGTCCACTTCTATGCATGGTATTTTCACCAATCTCTTATAATCTCATTGCATCCTCTGATCTGCTGTCTGCTCTTGTCCTGCACACTCGGATTTAGGTCACTGCATGTCTACTGTAAACTCATACTAAGCGAGTGGCAGTAAAAATCTAACAGCTGATCTGAATGATCTTCAAACGCACTGGAATACAAGGATTTACCTTTTAATTTAAGAGAGCAATAAAAATAGCTGAATTTCACTGTCCTTTTCCTCATTTGTTTTTTAAATATTATAATTAGAGTTTGGTGTGATCATAACATATTAAGTGTATTTTGGTAATAACTGCGTCATTGGTGATAACTCTATCCTTTTTGTTGCCAGGAAACCGAGGACTAACTTCTGTCCCGTTTAAACTTTAGGCAAGTAAATATCATATAATTAACTCGCATCACAGCTTCTTTCAGCATAACAATTAACAAATTTATCGGTATGTTAAAAATAGCCTAACTTATATCATGTAATTTGTATGAATTCACACTTATTAATTTATTATTATTTTTCAATAATACCTGTAATATGTATTCTACTTTTATTGTGTATTTTGTTTGTTTATTGTATGCATTTTTATTATTAAAGGGATGACATCAACTATGACCGGACTCGTCCACCCTGTTCTTCTGCATTGCGGTATATTCCCAAACTGCGCGGAACACCTTCATCCGGACTTTAGCATGCAGAATAAACTCCTGAAGGTCACAGACAGATCGTATTCTCACCAGAAACCCTCACAGCGTCACATATCATCATATGAGCAGCAAACTTACCGGAAGAATGCGTTAAATCCTTCGTCAAACCCACAGACCTGGATCAGAAGCACCGCGTCGCCCCGCAGCCCAGCGCGGCTCCAGCCTGCTATTGGATGAGAGCGGAAGCTGCGCATGCCAGGATGCCAGAACACAGAGGGATGCTGTCTCAGTCCATGTGCTGCTGCAGTGGATCTCAAACTAGTCAAGGTGATTTTAAGGCACTTGTGAATTATGAATTCAAAATGTATATGGACCAGCACGTGATTTTTGGTGATTTAAGGTAATAAGAGGCTTATGCACACACATCTGTTCAAATCCACTGGATTAAATTCCTACACTGGCAGGGGAGGGAAAGAAATAGATTTTTGTTGTTGTTTGTTTGTATGTAGAAACAGTGCAGGGAGGAAACTGTGGCACTCCAGATGTGGCTGCAGAATGTATATAATTCTTTTTTCTATTTTATTTTTTATATAGGCTTATATACGTATATTGTGTATTTTATTATTCTTATTTTTTCCAAGACTCTCCAAATAAGTGAATCAGTCCAATCGGATAAAAAGGCCAAAATGACTTGGGTGAATGCTTAAGGTTTTATTCTAGCACTTATAACATTTAAGGGACAGTGGGGTAAGATGTATAGAGTGCATTTTCTGCCAATTTTAAATCAATTAATTTAATTATAAAAATGAAAATGAAAACCAGATTAACAAATTCATTATAAAAAGGAAACTGTCAAGTTATCATTTGGGGGTACATTTCCATTTTAAATAAAAATATGAACATAAATTGGTTACATTATCTACATTTTGCTGCACATCATTATCATTAATAATAAATAAAATAAAATTATATATATATATATATATATATATATATATATATATACACAAAACAAAAAGCTTCAACTGCTTGAATTATCTTTGACTTTAAAAGTCGCTTTGACATAAAAAAAATAGTTTTAGCAACAAAAAATATTTTCTTTAATTTAAATGAATGTTCTTTGATTAAGATTATTGAGTATAAGGAATAAAATCAAAAACAGACAGATGGTAGTGAAATCCGGAAACCAACATTTATTTAAATCCTTTTATATACAAAATATTTTTTTTTTGCGATTATATTATAGAGTAAACCATTTCACAGCCTTTCATGCTTTATTTTCCATGTAGCTTTAACATTAACCAGAATATTATTTTACACACTACGTTTCATTCGTCTTTGCCCCCTCCGACAAAAACACTTCAAAAGGTTCTGCACCTACAGCAGTGCAATCCGGCCTCCTTCTTTGGGGATGCGTCCATTTTCTTATTTTCCCTACAGAAAAAAAGTCATAAACTACCTGGCCAAATAGAAAAGAAAACAACAGTGCCATTAAAAGAGTAAGAGCTGATGTGTGTGTGAATTCAGGTGGAACACTGTGCGGTTTTCTGCAGCGCTACCTTACGCATACTCAATCATCGGTTGATCTGTTCTTCAGACTCAGGAAATAGGGTTGTCATCACTTTTCAAGTGGGGTTTTTTTCATCCGAAGTGACTTATAGTACACAAATTGCTGGGACAGTTCCCTTAGAGCACTCTGGGATATACTGTCATGCTCAAGGGCTCAGTTATGATCGGATATCTCAGCAGCTTTATCATTCACGGTCCACCCCGGCATCCTTTAATGAGTCTAAAACAAAATTTTGGCTAGATATTTACAAAGCAAATGTCAGATCTATACATTAAAAAGCAGACAATTCCAAACTAAAAAACTTGATGCAAGTTATGACAAGCTAAATCATGAAAATCTAGGGCCTTGCCAGAAAAAAAGGCTCGCCCCATATATACAGTGGACAGACATAAACACACATTCACACACATCCATTCCAAACGCACACATATATTCATGCATGCCTGCATAAACCGCACACACTCAAGCCGTATTTGACGACAGCACCCCTGTCGACCGTGTGTTTAGTGAAGCCCTGATTTCACTACACTCGACAGCTCGTAATACTTCATAACATGCAGTAACATGATTTAAAAAACGGTTACATGTGAGAATGTGTATATTTCTGCCTACTGGTATCGCATATGTTGAGGTCTTCCCAAGGACAAGCCACTGCAAATACCACAGTTGGTCATTTCCATTGCTGTTATGAGTTGCCATAAATGTGTCAAATCAGACCAATCAACAGCAGTTCACTCTTTACAGAGAAGTGGCAGTATTTTTAGCTGTCGACAGGGGGAATGAGATGCCCCTCACCCCAATTTGAGGTGACTTCTGTGGCGGCTGTGTAGGTGACATAATCTCCTTAAGTCTTGCGGTCTTCGCTCAGCCCAGGACTTCGGTGTCACTTGCAGTACTGATATAAAAAATGGCTGCGCTCAAAGCGATGAGAGGGAATCTCGTTTTTAAGTATAGAATAATGTTTTCTACCAAGGCACTAAGGAACCGTGCTGAGGGGCCTTCGATGCATCCCATACTGTACAACCGAACCAAGAGCAGCGTGAATTCTGGTGCCCAGAGTGGGGTCACGGGTGGCTACATGGCTGACTGGGGGGCTTTCCTTCACAATAACAGTTCTGGATGAAGTGAACCTTAACTAGTCTATCGATGACTTTTCTTCAGGGATAAAACATTGAAAAATGTAGTCGTAAAGTAAATAGAATAAACACAGGGCGCAAAATGAACAAGAGAACTGAGAAAAGGATAAAACCACGTCTGTGTAGAGTGCTTGTGTGTTAAAAACATGCTACCTCACATCCCTGATAACCAGTTTTTAAATTCTGTGGATTTTTTTTTTCGTATATATTCAAAACTTCTGACGCCTAAGAACAGCTTTTACACGTATTACATACTTCACAACAATGCCCACAAAGACATTGGTGCCTGAAATGCGCATAATACCGATTTGAACACTGACGACAGAACGCAACAGGCATTAGCTGTGAAGCAAAAGTGAGTATCATATAGTCAGACGAGGTTCACGGTCTCCACAACGCTGGCTAAAGGTGCGGTCACATTAGCGAAGTTTTGCGCGCAAAAAAGTCCATTGTATATTGTCAATAGTGTAGCCATGAATGAGGCACTGTTCACACAGAAGTCACTTTGAATCCGTGAAAACTTGAACCTGTTTACTAATGGAAAATCGAACCGATTCCTACTGAAACGATTGGATTTTGCTTGTGAAAATTTGCAGAATAACTGTAAATGTGACCGCACCTTAATGCTGAGGGTGTGACGTCAATTACTGATTCCATGCGAGTCCAAGGGACAAGATGGTGTGATACAATGCCATCTGACGTAAACGGGGCCATGTTAATAAAATATATGTCAATTTATATATTCCTGTACACATATATCAATATATATGTATGCTCGCTGTGAGATAATACACTTAATATGTCTCAATATCACGTGACTCTCATTCCGACCAATCGCGGTGAAGCTTGGACTGGCCCTCATCTCGCATTCTCACTGTCTTTCATTAGGGGCGTTTGTTTTATTTATTTTGCTGTGATGTTAGGGGGTCACAGTGCAATAGAGACTGTTCTCCATATGATGGTGTGACAAGGAGGTGGGGTGTTGGATGGGTCAAAGGTCAGTTACACAAAGGAGTTCATGGCGTTGACCGGAGACGGAGCCTCCGAACTCTCGTTGCCCTCCGCCGTGTCTTTTTCCTTCTTCCCACTGTACTGGCCGATGAATGAGCCATCCTCGTTGAACTGGCCGTCTCCTCCCTCGCCGTAATCCACCAGGCTGTCGTCACTGTCGTCCTTCTTGACCGTCCCATTGGATGGGGTCCGGCTGCCTTTCAAGGGCTTGTGATCCTCCGTGTCACTGATGTAAAGAGTAGAGACAAGGGGAGGGGAGGGGAGGATATTACAATAGCACAATTTAAACCATCTAAACGAGATAGTGGATTCAACATGTCCATTTCCAACATGCTGTTTAGTGCAGGTATTTTCACAATGCGTCTCTCTTATATCCGGAAGGCATGTTCATAACTGGTCATAACGTGCATTCGGAAGGGTAAATTTGGCCACATTCATCATAATGCATAAACCACTTCTCTCAAAACTGGAAAAACCATAAAATAACCATTGAGGATTTCTAAACAAAAGCAGTAAAATATAAATAAAACAAAGTCAAATCACTATATGCAATCCAAAAATACAAATAACTATGCAAAATTCTTTTTTTTTTTTCTTTTCGGATTTAAAAGTTTAGTCAAGGTTGGGTTTGGGTTGACCGTAAAATTTACAGCCATCTGTTTGATTTTCTACTGTAACTAGAAGATGAATAATGGAGGATTTTATGCATGCAAGACTTGCAACGCCCCTCTTACCTTTCTGTAGATCTGAACTCCCCCCAAAATTAAAACACACAGGAGGAACAAATAAGACAGACTGACATGGTTGACAATGAGGTTATCACTTTACAGTAAAGAAAAAATGTATGCAGAGACATAATACACAACAAATGATGGACTTCATGAACAGGACATGTGAAATACAATTGTGAAACATGGGACATGTGAAATAAATGTGTTAATACAAGACAGCAAAACAAACATGGCTGATGGCTGCTGTCAATTGTGATTCTGATTTGGCACTTTCAGAAGCTGAAATTGAATTAGAAAGATCTCAAATATTCCAAGGTACATTATATATAATTTAATTAATATTTAATATATAATATTTCTATACTGAATTTATGTCCTGAATTAGCTATCGTGAGTTGAAACCATCCAGTTCCAATAATATTTACTCCATTGCTTCAGCAATAATAATGACAGTATGGTTTGCTCCTGCTTTCTTTAAGCTGTTTTGTGGTGAGGCCAAAGATGTTTACATTCATCTCAGAGGAATGAAAAAATTACGGTCTGAATCCCTGAGCAAGAGAAGTTTGCTTTCAATCAGTCGTGAAACAACAACAACATCACTTTAACACTTTGTAACATTTTTCTTATCAAAGTGATATAAATAGGTGTAGATTAACTCCTATAAGTTGTTTTCCTCACCTGTACTCCCCAAATGTCCCATCATCTTCTTTCATGGGCTGGATTTCTGGGTCTTGATGGGCATCTTCTTTTTCTTTTACTATGAGATTGGAAAATCAACAAGTTGCATGGTATTGAAGTTCACAGGGTTCACATGTGTATGCAGAATCTTAAATATTTCTTATTTTATGTTACTTTTTTTTTTTTATGTGGCCTGTGCATCGTTTAAAAGATTTGAGATTCAGCATTAGCACCACACAGATGTACTTAACTTCCAGTTTCACACATCAATTTTGTACATTCACTTACCTGGATATTTGCCTCCTTTGTTCCTCTTTATAAAGCAAACGATGAGGAGCACCAGGATCAGCAAAGCAATGGCACACATCAGCCCGATAAACCAGCCCTGCGTGGCTATGTCAACCTGCTTGCTAGTCATGGCTGCAGAAAAAAGATAGGACAAAATGAACCAATCCTCACTTTTCTTTCATTTTAAATGTTATGGTTAATTTATCGTGCAGATGTCACACAAAACAACAACAACACAAAATATTGGCATCTACAGTAAAGTAAAAATGAACATGAGCTGAACATCAAGGTAACAAAAACCTCAAATCTTTGTTTTTATGACGGTAACAAGAAACATGGATTTGAGGAAGTGTATTTAACGTCCTCTGACGATATATAAGACAACCGCTGTAGGATGGCAAAGAAAAAAGGAAGGAAGAAAAGATGGACAAACGTAATTCTGGCATGCATCTATATTTCCATAAACCCATCTGGACTCATGCGTAATTTGCTAATATTCCAAACCAAAACTACAGGTAATGTCTGGAACTGAGTCTGGGCGGGGCTTCACGGGTGAGTGACAGGTGAGGCTGATGCTGGTGGTCTACAGACATGGTCTCCTCACCTGGAACTGTAATCAACATCTCCTCTGTACTGTGGACCGTAGTGTCCGAGTGGTCTTTGGCTACCACCCGAACCCTATAGGACATCCCCGGCTTTAGTCCTTTAATCTGATATGTCCGAGTGCCATTTACAAACTCTGTTTTCCAGGGTTCTTTACCTGGAGAGAAGGGCCGACGGCAGGGGAGATTATGGCAAAACTAATTACATAGCAAAAAGGTTGATTTTATTGATTATTATAGTATAATTTGTATAATAATAATTTGTATAATTAAACTGTGATTTTAAATATGCGAAAAATTCACATGGCATTGAAATTTTAAAATTTGAAGGAGGACAATCTTACTGTTATCAACAACATATTCCACATAAACATTCCTATCCGGCCCCGAGTATTCCCAGCTTATCACAGCATGGTCCTCCTCCACCGAGGAGTTCACGCTCCCAAACATCCGACCAGCAGGAGGCGCTGATCAAACAAGGAAAAATACAAGTGACAGAAGAATTTAGAGATTATGAAAAAGAGTCTAGTGGCCCCAAAAACTATCACCTTTATATGTTTATATGTTATTAAGTTGCACTTTACTTAAAGCCTATATGTATAATGCATTATAAAGGGTTATTAAAGGGTATAATGCATTATAATTATGCATAATATGCAGTGTAATACATTATATCTTGTTCTAAATAATTATAACTGAATTTAAAATGCATATTGTAACAATGAACTGACAAGTGTTATAATGTGTTAACTGTGGTTACAATTATTCATGAGATTGTACAATGCATCATAAGGTGCATTACAAAGCATCATTAATGCATTAAAACTACTTTTATAATGCATTATACATAAAGGCTTTAAGTAAAGTGTTACCAAAGTTGCTTCCAATAAAAGCTCCAGCATAATTTGTTTGCAAATGCAACTTGATTTTATATTTTATATCTAATCTAAAGAAATTCACAGATTTTAAGTGTCTTTTTAGGATCACTAGAGATGTATTTTTTTAAATTACTTACAGTAGATTACCATTGAAAATTTTGGGGTACGTTTTTTTTATATTTATGAAGGAATTCACTTATGTTCACCAAGGCTGCATTTATTTTTCTGGATTCTTTGATGAATATGAAGTTAAAAAAAAACCTGCATTTTTTAAATAAAATTATATTTAGTAATATTATAAATTTCTTTACTGTCATTTTTGATCAATTTAATGCATCCTTGCTGAATTAAAGTATTAAATTCTCTTTAAAAAATTTACTGACCCCAAACTTTTGAACTGTACTGTATATGTAACTGTCATCACTCACTTTTTACTATACTGTAAATCATGTAAAGCTCAAATAATGATTGTGACTTCTTGTGAGATTTTAAAAGGTATAACATCTACAGATTCCTGTTCAATACTGTATCACACAAGCATAACAATGAAGGAAAGAGAGAAAAGGTGCCGGGGCAGGAGTGTTTGTACCCTTGTGAAACGGGGACTGCAAAGATTGAGTGACAGGGGGGGTTGGTGGTGGTAAAGGGGGGGCTGAGCCTGGAAGAATACAGAGAATAGTGAAACACACAACATGAAACACAAAACATTAGAAAGAGAGAAAACAAGGCAGTGAAAAAGAGAAATACAGATCTGAGTTAACAGCATGCAGGAACATGCAGATCACTGGTGCAATGAGAGCTAGTTACTGTGTGTTTCTGAGAGGACGCTGGGGTCAAGGCAGAGAGATCTGGGCCTGTCTTATCATATGTTTGAACATCACTCTACACTCAAAAACATCTAATGTCCTTGTCTACACTAGTTAAAAGGATAGTTCACCCCAAAATTAAACTTCTGGTATTTACTCACCAAACCCGTACGACTTGGAATTGAAAATAATTTCATATTATGAACATTTTCACACAATAATCAGTTGTTAACCTCCAAAACTGTCAAAAAGGGCAATAAAGGAAAGCCATATGACTCATGTGCAACAGTTTGTGATACGATAGCATTACTGTGATGAATGGACCAAAATTTAAGTCATCGTTCACTGATAATCTTCTCCTGCAGTGAGTTAACTGCGACTGAGTAAATGTTACGATTCAGTTCAATTCATGAATAATTTCAATTCATAAACAAATCATTTAGTCCAATTTGTGAACTTAAAATAGCATTTAAAAGAACCGACTCAGAGGAATGATTCACTCATTGATTCGGTTCTCGAATTGAACTCACTGACTCAAGTGACTCTTGAATAGTAGCAGTTCTTGAATTACATTTACATTTAGTCATTTAGCAGACACTTTTATCCAAAGCGACTTACAAATGATGATTTTTCACTAGAGTTCACTGGGTGGAAAGATAATGAGTGAATAATTCAACAAGTTGCATGGCATTAAAGTTTTAAGACATTTGTACAGAGAAGTTCTCATGGTAGTTCAAGAGTCTTCAATGATCTCAAGTCGTCTGAAATCATACAATAGTGTTACTGTGACCAAAAGAATCATTATGTGCAGTGAGTTTTTAACGATGAGACTGAGTCAAAGAGGTGATTCAGTTCAATTCATGAATCATTTGAATTAATCAATTCAGCTTAGTCCAATTTGGGAACTTAGTCATCATTCAAAAGAACGAATTTAGAAGAGCAATTTATTCACTGATTTATTCAGTTTATTCAATTTTATTATTTTGCAATTTATTCAGTTCTCGAATTCACTATGTGGAACAATTCTGAGTGAATAACGACTTTAAATTCATTCTGATCTTTATATAAAGTAACATGTGGCTTCAAAAGACTTGAAATATATTGCACATGCCATGTGAATCACTGTAATGATGCTTTTTTGTCATTTTTGGAGCCGACTTGTAGACTGTACTGTAAGAGCTGCAAAAATTCTCCTTTTGTGTTTCACAGAAAAAATAACAGCATACAGCCATTCAGGCAATCAACCAACAGCATTTATTTTTGGGTGAACTATTCCTTTAAACAGCAGATGTTCTAACTAAGCCCTACTGAAAGCAGTGGGATGGAATTTGCATTTGCTGGTAACATGATTCTCCATGACATATGGAGCAGGCCGAGTCAGGTGTAAAGCTTTTTGGCCTGAGGAGGTTCATGCATTAGTATCTATCTCTTTTCAGTGCTATAGTGCCTTTCTAGTCTGAGAGAGAGAGAGAGAGACAAAAGAAGAGAAAGGTAGAGGGAATATACTGTAAGTAGCAGCCACCTGACAACCAAAATATATGCAGTAAGTCACGAAATATGATGCTGCTGGAAGGTACATACATACAAAAAAAAACAAGTTTAATCATGAAAAATTAAAAGGCCAGAACATCCTTATTTACATACACAGACAGAATGAAAAAGGCAAAAAAAAAAAAATCAATGTATAATTGAAAAAATCAATCAATCAATTAATAAATGAATACATTTTCTTAAACATTATTGTCTTGTTTTCCAAGAGAATTGTAATATATCTCTAAAACAGCATCTATTTAATTGAGAAGCAAAATTGCATAAAACATTAGAATTAAAAAGAATTAAGTTAATTTTTTTCTAACTACACTGTTTCCAAAAAATTAATACAAAATTTTGTGAAGTTGTGTGCTTCAAATAAGATAAAAATACTGATTAAGAATATGACATAGTGAATTGCACTATAAATAAATATAAATATTGTTTAAAAATATAATAAAATATAAAGTACACAAAAATATAAATAAAATATAAAAATAAGTCAAATATAAATAAACAAACGAACAAATGGCATGTTATGTATGTGTTAAATCTATTCATAGAATATGCAACCCTTAATGAATTAAAAGCATTATATTGTAGACGTACAACATGGACTACGAACAAGAAGACTCCGATTCAGGAAATTGAGGATTGAAACACAAACCTTTGTACAAGTTTTATATTGCTTGCAATTTATGTGAAGCCACCGCTGAGGATAGAATACTGCACCTGGATCCTTGCCTCAAATCCTGAAAATGTTATATTGTAAAATCATTCACAAAGCTAGTCCTCACCTTCGTCCACCATTGTGAAGCCCTCTGTTGTGACAGTGGGGCCAGAGCCCTTGATAGTCATGGCGTTCAAATAGAACTTGTAGTGAGTGCTGTGCTTGAGGTTTTCCAGAGTGATGCTGGTCTCGTTTGCTGGTAGAAGCAGCTCTTTGAGCGGCCCAAGTTCATCTGTTGTATTGACTGCAAGGAGAGAGAGGAGAGTTTACATAGAGAGGATGAAAAGTGTAAGCGATCGGCATCTTTTTATAAATCAACAACAAAAACCCATAAAACATGACCCAATTCAGACTTACTAGGCTGGTATTTGAGCAAGTATCCTGTCAAGTGACCGTTATATTCTACAGGTGGCACCCACTTCACAATCAATGAGTCCAGGTTCAGATTTTTGATTTTTAAATCTGCAGGAGGCCCAGGAACTAAAAAAAATTTATATAAATTGTTTTCCTTTAAATAATTCTTCATACTTTGACAAGTGAGTACATATAGTAAGTACACACTCTACCTCCCTCTGGTGTTTCAAATATGTGATTGGAGCTGGTGGGTCCGTCTCCTTTCCTGTTGAAGGCTCTAATGTTGAGGGTGTACTGGCTGTAGGGATGAAGGCCGATCAGAAGACCCTCCGGCTCACTCCCGTGAAAGATGAGCTCCTGTGGTTTCACGGGCTCAGGGTCTTGCTTGTGCAGGCTTCTCATTTTCCAGTAACTCACCTACAAAATGGCAACATCTTAGACTGTTTGCAGCTCAAATGTCAACATCTTTAGGTAGATCTCCGTAATTGGTGAATAATATTAGAGATGTAAATGTATTTTCTGTGTTAAGTAAGTACCTTATATCCATTCAGTCGCCCTTGTACTGTTGAAAGAGGAACAGCGTCCCAGCGCACTTCGGCCACTGTCCCATTCTGAACCGAAACTTTTACGTTCTCTGGGGCCACATTTGGTACTAAGATGACAAAGACATACAAAACTTTTTTTTTTTGTAATTACAATTTGAACTACTGTATATTCCATATTTCTAGGAATCTGTCCACCATCTCGGATGAAAATTTTCAGTGCATACATGTGTACATGTGACGCCTGTTTAGATTTTGGCCCCAATCAGCATAATATAATATAATATAATATAATATAATGACAATGAATAAAATACACTGCAAATTATGTAAAATAATATTTAAATTTACATTAATATAAATATAATGCTATGTGAAATAATGTTATATTAAAATAATCTTGATATAAATATTAGTGCTGTCAAACGATTAATCGTGATTAATCGCATCCAAAATAAAAGTTTTTGTTTACATAATATGCGTGTACTGTCTATATTTATAATGCATATATAAAAAAACACACATACAGTATATATTTTGAAAATATTTACATGTATTTACATGTATATATTTATATTCATATAATTAATATTATATATAAATATATTTAATATATGAACATAACCTTTTTTCTTAAATATATGCATGCATGCGTGTGTATTTATATATACAAATATACACAGCACACACACATATATTATGTAAACAAAAACTTTTATTTTGGAATGCGATTAATCAAGATTAATCATTTCACAGCACTAATAAATATATTTGAGTGCTTTCTGAAGCTTACTCACAGTCTTCTCCTGAGTATCCCAGCACCACTTCTGGTCTGGGACCAGAACCGTAGTCATTGACTGCTTGCACGGTGACTTCATAGGGTGCAAAAGTGGGCGTTCCTGTCACCACATATTGCGAGACATTGGCCAGAGTGAGTGAAGTCCATTGCTGATCCAGATCTTTCTGTCTCCAGCTCACCTTGTACTGTAAGCCTGGACCGTTCGACTCCAGCCCAGTCAGCTCCTGGTCACCAGACATTAAAAGGAAACCACGTAAACTAGGAACTAGGAACTCAGCTAAATTAGTAGGTATAGCATTAAAAATAAAGGTTTGTTATTGGGATCTATGGTTCCTCGGAAGAACATCCATGGAACCTTTCCAATGCACAAAGGTTTTCTGTAGTAGAAAAAAAATCTTATTCACCCTAAAAAAACTGATCTGATTAAGTACTGATTCTCTAAGGTACTGGTTCTCTAAGGAACCTAAAATGGTTCTTCAATAACATTGCTGTGAAACCCCCCTTTTGTAACCTTTATTTTTTGGATTGTACTCTACTGAATAAAATCAAATCATAAGTGTTTTACCCTCCAAGTTATTGTCATACTGTCAGGTGACGTTCCAATGACTTCAACGTCTGATGGATTCCCGTCAGGCCCTGTGAGAATCACAATCAAACTTTGATTCATAAAAATACAAGGACGTTTAAAGATTCTATTTTCATGCTAGGGTAACTCACGTGCAGGGTTGGTTCTGTACTGTCTGGATGGAGCGCTGGGTTCACTCAGTCCCACGTCATTGAGTGCCAGGACCCTGAAGGAGTAATACGCATACGGGGAAAGCTCCAGGTGTGCTGTGGTGCTGGTTACTGAGACTTCAGTCATATTGACCCATACTCCAGGCTTGTGGAGCGAATCTTCATATTGGATCAGGAACACTGAGGTAACCAATAAAAATGGATCAGAAAAGCAGACCTAAATGTTTCTGTTGACCTATTACGTGGATCACCAATTGATCTACCACAAGGTAACAATCAAAGAACTCACATTGAAGAGGACTATTGTTTTCATCACCAGGGGTCCATGTAAGCTGAACACTGCGCTCTCGTTGGTCTGTCAGCTCCAGGTCTGTGGGCGGGTCTGGTTGCTCTGGAAAACCAGATTTTATGAGACACAAAACTCCATCCAGCTCAATTACACCAGACATTAGAAACATGCAACACAAGCCCAAATAATAAAAAAAAAAAGAATATACCACCAACTTAAAAAAATATGTCACAGACGGAAATGTGACATTCTGTTAAAGGCACGATTTTAAAGTGTCAAACCAATCTCATGAGAAAACGTATTTAGTTTACATTTTAGAGAATTCGTGGCAAATTCGTATGAATTTGTACGATCTGAGTCGTACAAAAACACAAAATTTGTAGAAAAAATAAGCATCAAGGTGAACCACTGAACTAAACTCAGTGGGGTGTAAGCAGATGAATACATAAACATGAGATTGTACGAATTTGCTGCTAACTCATCAAAATGTAAATTAGTCACAAATTGCCATGAGAGTCTGTTGGTAAAGCTGAAACCACACAGGTCTTTATTTCCAAACGAGGTCAGGAAAAGTTTAGTGAGCTGCCTCATTTGCGAAAACTAAAAACCAAAATTGCCTTTAACAGTTTATGTATCAATGGGAAACATCCACAAAGCACATTCATAAGCACATATCAGGAAGGTGATGAGGGATAAACAAAAAAAGCAAAAATACAAATGCATCAAATGGTTTTGGGACCGGTTTGGGAACTGAAAGAAGTGCATTTTACCCATTATTATAGGTGGCGTTGGTGTGGCCTCTGACAAGGAAAGCAGGTTTGAGGAAGTCAAAAGTTAATTATACAAAAAGTATATATTCAACTGTACAACAGCACCCATATAAAAATCTAGGAAGCCATTGTATAATGTACAGTTTCTGAGAAAATGACTGCCTGAAGCAGGTGAGAGTGTTAAGAGTGATGTATAAACTGAGCGTACCGACTACTGTGAGCATGGCGCTGGCTGAATCTTGGTCAAGGGTGGTGTTTCTGATGCAGGTGTAGTTGCCCTCATCGTCCTCTCTCACGTCATGTATAGTCAGGCTGTCAGAGCCCACCTCAAATCTACACACACAAACACACACCTGCTAGTCAGGCCACCTTTCAGAGCAAATAAACTGAGACTTCGTTATTTTTACTTTTCTCAAACCTCATAAGTTAACATTTAGATCAAAAGTGCTTTTTTGTGAATGGATTTTTATTTTAATTTTCCAAATTTTTCTCTTGTATACTGTATATACAGTACTCTACTGTTCAAAAGTTTGGGGTTGGTAAGTTTTTTAAAAATATTTTTTAAAATTACTCTTATGCTCACCAAGGCTTCATTTATTAAAAAAAAAATACAGTAAAACAATAATATTGTTAAATATTTTAATTTAAAATAACCATTTTCTATTTTAAAACATTTTAAAATATAATTTATTCCTGTGATGGAAGCCATTACTTCAGTCTTCAGTGTCACATATCATTACTGATTTGGTGCTCAGGAAACGTTTTTATTATTATTATTATTATTTCTACTACTACTATCAACATTGAAAACAGTTGTACTGCTATATTTTTGCTATACAATTTATTTATTTATTTATTTTTTGTTTGATACTGATCCATTTGTTTTCAGGATTATTTGATAAATAAAAAGGAACAGCATTTATTTGAAATATAAATCTTTTGTAACAACATAAAAATCTTTACTGTCATTTTTGATCAAATTAATGCTTCCTTGCTGAATTAAAGTATTACATTCTTTTATTTTTTTAAAAGGAAGAAAAAATCTTACTGACCCCAAACAACTTACAGTAGTGTATTTCTTTTCAAATAGGAAAAATGCCAATAAAGAAACAAATACCCAACTGCTCCATCTGCAAATTATTTTATTTTAAAATTTAATTCTAAAATAAACAAAATAAAACATTAAACAATCTCCCTCGCTTGTATCAAGCACAGTGCCTCAGGTGCTAACCCCTGCTTCAGATGGTGCTTATATTTGAACAAAAATTGCAGCAGTGGTAGCAGGTCATACCGAGTGTCGTCGGGAAGCTCCATATTGTCTTTGAGCCATATCATGGAGGGAAAGAGAGAGGGGTCATGTTTGACTTTACACTCAAACACAGCCATGCTGTTTCTCTGGACCACTTTATACCCAGGCTGTCTGATGATCCGTGTAGCCTCTGCGGAAAGAAAACAACATAAATCTTGCTCATTTCCCCCATATTTCCCATCATACTACTACTACTACTACTACTATTCATTCACTTAGCATATTACAAATACACAGATTTAACCAAAACAAATTAAATTAAGTTTTCACTCACCTTTCACTTCCAGGTAAACATGATTTTCTTTGTTTCCAAGACTGTTTGAGGCAATGCAGGTGTATTTGCCACTGTTTAGTGGCCGAGCCACATTGATCTCTAAGGTATTGTTTTTATGAATGATGTACGAGTCGCCATCCACTATGCTCTGACTGTCTTTAAACCTGCAGATAACAGAAGCATAATCACCATGCAACATAAACTCACAGTAAACATGTTTGGATATTAGAGGCAAACTTAAAAAGAATGAAACAAATAAAAAATAAAATAATATCTCACCATGTGATCTTTGGAAGTGGCGAGCCAAACGAAGCACAGTCTAACAGAGCCCTACTGTTAGTGACGACTGAGTACACATGATTTGGAGGAGTCAGCACCCTTGGAGGTTCAGCTGAAATGTAATGTAATATATGTAATTTACCATACATAACTGAAAAATATAGAATAGAATAGAATAGAAATGCATATACACTAACATACCCAAGACACTGACAAAGGCATTGGCCAGCAGGTAACCGTACTCATTGGAGGCGTTGCACTGGTAAACAGAGCTTGAGCCGGTCTGAACATCACTGAGGATGATATTGCCATTTTCGATTTTCCGACTGGGGTCCTTATGTGAGTCTATCAAGGAATCACATCATAATTATACTCCTAATTAAACTATAATCAAACCATTCTTCTTAAAAAAGAATTAGATGTGCTACAAGCTACTAACAAAAATGAGCAAACTACATTATTTTAAATATATCAGATGATATAATTTATAATTTAATCAGAGCAGTTCATATATTTCATATGTTCATATATTTAATATTTCCCACTGGCACAAAAACAATAAAATTAATTAGAGTGAAAGCATAAACTTAAACAGAAACAATACAACAACAAAAAATCGGCAAATAAATAAAAACACTTAGTTTATGCAAGTGATAAGCAACATTTAAATAAATATTATGGTATAAAAACAAACATAGGATTATTGGATCATTTTATAGAATCATTTTATTTACAGGCACTGTACAAACAAACTGATTAACAATAAATCAGAACTTCCTATATATCAATATAAAAATATTTGTTGAAAATAGTAGCTAGATACTGGAAAAGCTACATAAAGTTCACGGAAAGTGGTTATAGATAAAAGTGAGTGGGCTTTACATACTTTCAATGGGAATTCCGTTGACAGACCATGTGACCGTGGGTTTAGGGTTGCCTTCTGCCCGGCAGGTGAGCATTCCAGATTCTTTCGGGGCCAAGATGAGGTTCTGAGGGGCACTGATCCAAAAGGGAGCCGCTGTGGAGATAAAAGGAAAGTTTTCAAATCAAACAGACATAATTGGAATTTAAAATTTAAAAATTGGAATTTAGACTGCTTCCTATGCAACAGATTAGAATTATTTCATCATATATTTTAAGATATCTGGCAAACCAGCCAGTATTTTCTGAGTAACAGGAAACACAAAGGGTCTTTCAGATCAGCTCAAGTCCATGAACAGTTCAGGATGGCATCCCGGGGTCAGTGAATGATGTGACTAAACAAGATTTTTGAGATGTGACAGATGAAAAGACGTCCTGTGACAGACCTCTGACCACTACAGTGATGATGTGATGGTTGCTCCCCAGGCGATTCTTGGCTAAACAGCGGTAATCTCCCCCATCCGCTTCTGTCACCTCCGTTATCTTCAGAGTTTTCTGGAAACTGTGAACTGAAAAACGGCCGCTTGGCAGGTCCCCGTTCACCTTGCTCCAGGAGATATCTGGCGTTGGACTGAAAAACACAATAAAGTCAAACACTTTTGAACTGTTTATGCAAATCTATTGATGCAATCTGACCCCAATCACAAGAAGAAACGGACATGGTTACAAAAAAACCCAAACAGCACAGTAAGATGCACATTAGCCATTCTTCGACTCAAGAGAAAGCCATTTTTCCACTTCCTCCTACTTACAGGCCATCAGCGATGCATTCCAGCTGCAACGTGTCTCCTTTCAGAACCATGGTGGTACTGTGCGTTCCTGGTGGGTTCATGAAAGTGGGTGCTCTCTCCCCAGATGGACTGTCTAGAACATAGATAGGCCACAATCAGACATATTTTATAACCAGCCAGCTATTGCCCAGGACTTATGAGAGGGGAAAAAGATCCTGTTTTGGTGTGCAAAACCACACACGAACGAGGTAGATAAAACTAGAGGTGTACAAACAGCATATTGCTGGTCAAATTTGACACTATAAATGGAAAACTTATAGGGACGTCTAAAAAATTGCCCTTATGTCTTTTATCAAGTGAACCTCATATTGAATGACAATAATTTTATCCTTCCATTGCTTCTTTTGGATGGCATTTAAAAGAGAATGGAAGGATCCAAATGAAAAATATAATAGAAATGAACAATGTTTTAGTGAGATATTTTATAGTACCTTATACAGTGTTGCATACGGAATGTAATATGCAACACTAATACATGTATTCAGTTTAAAACAGGGAAAGGAGAAAGTTTAGTAACCAGTAGATGTGTAGACACTGCCGAAATGTTAATTAGACAATTAAAACAATGAAAAAGGACTGATTACCATTCATATACAGTAATCTTGGAAATTTTGTTACACAATGCCAATGATAGTCAACTCCTGTAGTGCTGGCTTCAGTCCTTTTGTTAAATCTGACAAAATCAGTTTTCATTAAGAAGATGCAATTAAATGGATATTAATACCAAGTGCAGTAAAGCATGAGACCTTCATAAAGATGAAGTTGTTTGAGGTCAGGGTTGGGATTCTAGAGAAGTGGGTTATATTTCTGGTTATAGGTGATATAATAGGTAATGAGCTATTCCTGGTTAGGTGGAAACACAAGTGATGGGAGGGATGAAGGCTGGGTTCACTTGGAGAAGTTCTGCTAGCACTCACCACCCCAAAAATCTGAGCCATTCAAAAAAGCTGCCAACACAGTGTCATTCATAGCTTCAACTGGAATACAACAGAAAATAATCAGCATGCAATGCTTTGACATTTACGGGTCTAGACAGAGCAGGAAAAAACTGAAGAGGCATTTAAAAATAAAAGGGACAATGTGACACTGTCACTTTAATACTCACTATGGCTGTCAAAGTGTTATTATTTTTTACAAATTACTGTACCAAATCATTGTATTTTTTATTTATAAAGGGGGGGGGATTAAATAAAAATACATTAAAACAAACTAAATAAAATTATTAAAAATGTACGCATAAATTCTGCAATAAGGAATTTTTCACTGCTTCACACAATATTTAATGTCTTATCAAGAAAGGTGGGGCTTTTCTTGGGGCAAATACAGATATATGCAATTTTTTGTGTATTAATTTAGTAAATTAATAAACTTATTATATAATTAAACTTCAAACTTTTTTTCATAGATTGACAGCCCTAATAATAACATATAAATATGAATCTGTATATATTGTGCAAGCCTAATTCAACATAAAAAGGCAGAGTCCTATTCCATTTAAAATCTATTTAAAAAACTGATTTACACAGATGCTTGTTTGGAACAAAAATTGGTGACTCTATTTGTATCAGCAGACTAAAAACACCTACTGTCCAGCACGTTGACATTGATGGGCTGTTTCTGTTGGATAGTTTGAGTGTGTGGGAAGCGGGCGTAGCAGATGTAGTCGTTTCTGGTGTCTTCCATAAGCACGTTGCAGAAATACAGGTCTCCGTTTAAAGCCTGGGATACACGACTGTTTTGGGGAAGTCTCTGGAAATCTGAGACAAAACAGAGTATGTGTTTTTTAGTTGATTTTTGGCCTTTACTCGAGTAGTATGCTTAGTAGTAAGCATACAGTATAAGTTCATTGTGAACACTATTTGCCAATAAAAGAGGGACCATAAAATAACAATAAGCTAAACCTGCTAAACAGAGCAGGGATTTTTACATACTTGGGTTGCCATGTAAAGTATATGAAAACATAACCAAATCAGACATTCAGTGGGTGCTTACACTAGAACGTGCAAGACTGACATGTGTGGTGTGTTACTGTCACAAATCTATGTGGATATATGTGATATATCTTACTGTTATCCATCCAGAAGATGATTGGAGGAGGCAGGCCAGCCGGGGGTCTGCACTGCAGCACTAGAGACATTCCCCTCTGCACCGTGATTGGTTCAATTTTCTCCTTTGACCACAAGGGGGACCCTATGAAACAGAATTGGGCCCTCAATAATAATAAAAAAAAAACTGACAGGAGGTGACTCCAAAAACATGAACAAAACAGTCCTGTGGCAAATTATTCTAATTAGATGTGTCTGTCTTACTTGACTGACGGATGACAATGTTATTGGACATGGCAGAGCCGTGCTCGTTGCGGGCGATGCACTGGTAAACACCCTCATACGCCTCTGCCTTCTCTCCGCTGATGTCAATGACCAGAGTGCCTGAGTTGGGCTTCATGATAACTTTGGAATCCTTTTCCACATCGAAATGAGTGCCATTACGTGTCCATGAAAAGCTAGATTGAGAAGAGTGAAAATAGAAAATCAATTACGACAACATGCATGCACAGTGACATTACAATCGATTTTTTTTTTCATTTACAACAACACTAATCAATCATCACTTGTCAATAAAGTTAATTCCTTAACTTTTTGAATATCTACCCACCCTTGTAAGTCATTCAGATCTTTTTAACGAGAAACGTGAAAGGAGAAATTTGGCAGAATGTTCAAGCTGCTCTTTTCCATACAAGAAACTGTTGATTTACACTGGAAAAACTCCAAAATAAAGGACAAATAAAGCATCACAAAAGTGGTCCATATGACTTTTGTGCTATATTTCTAGTCATCTGAAGCCTTACAATAGTGTTGTTGTGTGAGAAACAGTCCAAAATTAATGCCGTTATATCTTAAACAAGTTAAACTACAGTCTGTTCTTCACATAATGCTGTTGTATGATTTCAAAAGACTTACATCATTGTACACAAGTCACTTTATGCTATAATTTTAGGATGTTTTTATGACCCAAAAATGAAAATGTACAGAAATTTACTGACTCTCAGGGCATCCAAGATGTAAATGAGTCTCTTACTACAGATTTGAAGGAATTTTGCATTAATCAAATTATTACACAAATTTCACATTACATCTTATAAAAACATCAAGTAATTCACATGACTCCAGTTGTTGAATTAATGTCTTGTGAAGTGAAAAGCAGCATGCTTGTAAGAAATAAATACATCATTAAGGCATTTCAACTTAATAAACCTTTCCTTCTGTGCAAAATATGAACCCCTAATCCATAATAATGCTTCTTCTGGTGGAAAAGTGCATCCCCTGTAGTCCTCTCACATCAAAATCCACCAACATATTTGTTTAGAGCTGTTTTGGACTGTTTTCGCTTGTAAACGGTGCTTAATCTGTGCATATTTCTCTCCTGATTCAGATGAAATGACTTTTTCACTGGAGAAAGCAATATTATGGATAGAGAACTCGTATTTTAAGGTTTGAAGTTAAAAACCTCTTCATGATGGACTTGTTTATTACAGATTTTGTGTCACAAGACATTAACTGATGGACTGGAGTCGTGTGGATTACTTGTGGATTATTGTGATGTTTTTATCAGCTGTTTGGACTCTCATTCTGACGGCACCCATTCACTGCAGAGGATTCATTGGTGAGCAAGTGATAAAATGCTAAACTTCTACAAACCTGTTTCAATGAAGAAACAAACTCACCTACATCATGGATAGACAGAGGGTGAGTACATTTTCAGCAAATTTTCAGGAAGACTTTGGTAGGTGTTAAGCGCCAAGCATCCATCCACAGCAGTGGAATCTGCAGTAGCGGTAACCATGGTGATTCAAAGTGACACCCACCTGGGATGAGGCTTTCCTTTCGCCTCGCAGTGGATAACGATGTTCTCCCGAGGGTCGATGATGTAATCCTTGAGGGACTGATGAGTTATTGTGGGAGGCTGAGGCACTGAAGCACAGAAACCAGCATGAAGACAAGCATCTCTATTTCCCACACACACACACACACACACCTTGGCACAAACCAGCACAGATGCACCACCTTTGCAGAAACTGATTCTGCAAGAAAATATCTAAAAATATAAAAGTGCCCAGCTTTAGTTTATCAGTGTAACCAAACCCAGAGAGACGAACAACCAAAGAGCATGCAGCATGCACACAAACTGTCATGGAAGTTCTTGTTGGCATGACAGATCATTGCTATAATTTACATATAGCTTTATATTTGGGTGATTAATGTTAAATAAAGGATAAAATATGTTAATATTCACATCAAACCCATAAACACTTCAAAATGAAGAAAGCAAAAGACACAAGTTAAAGTAGACCTAATTCACAATAAATTTCACAGCAAAAGTGCCCAGACTTACATCCCTCCAGAACTTTAGCTTTTTTGTCCAAATGAATCAGGAAATACATAAGCAGAGAGTAAAAGAGTTCAAATTAGTGTAAGAGAAGAAGAGAGAAGAGAAGATCAAACAAAAGCAGGTTCCCTCAGTGAAACTTCCGGGGGTGTGTTGGGCATTCATTACCCATCATGCAACTCTCATGCCATTTCATTCTCCTAATGAAGTTCTGATGATGCTGATTGTTTGTCAATGATACATTGATTTTACCACCCTGACAATGGTGCTTCATGCATTATAGACATTATAGACTATAGAAGATTTCAGAATTCGGGATTGTACAATAAGATGGAGTTGAATCTTAGCACTACTTTATCCTAAAAATGTGCTTCATTCTTTACCCATGTGTTTAAACATGAATAATCATTCCTTCTGGTGGTCTTAAGTGCTTTTCCTTTGAAAAGCTCTTAAACCTTACTGTTTGGAGTCAGTAAGATTTTTGAATGTTTTTTGAAAGACGTCTCTTGTGCTCACCAAGGCTGCATTTATTTGATCAAAAATACAGTAAAAATAGTAGTATTTTAAAATATTATTACAGTTAAAATAACTATTTTCAATTTTTTATATACATGTTAAAATGTATGAAATTCCTGTGATGGCAAAGCTGAATTTTTACCATCATTACACCAGTCTTCAGTGTCACATGATCATTCGGAAATCATTATTCTGATTTGGTGCTCAAGAAACATGTCTTATTATCAATGTTGATATTCTGCTGCTTAATTTATTTCTGGAAACCGTGATCATTTTTTAAGGATTATTTGAATTAATGATATATTTTGAATATAATATATATTGATGAATATGTATTTTAAAAGAACAGCATTTATTTGAACAACAAATTTGTAATCTTTTGAACAACTTCATGCGTTATTGCTAAATAACAGTATTAACAGTATTAGTATTATATATTCTATTAAATTTATATAATATAATTTTATATAAATTATAAAATATACAATTATATAAAATATATTATATATATATAATATATCAATTATATATTATAATTTTCTCATATATCTCATATATTATATATCTCATATATTCATAGAGTTGATTATCACAGCCAAAGAGTGAGTGATAGAAATAGAAAGATGGAAGGAGAAAGCAAAAGGGTGACCAATGCTCCTAAAAGTCCATGTATATTCTGCTTACACAGTAGTAATGCTGACTTAACACACTGTCAGTATGTAAATGTGAAACACTTCTCTAGAGAGCAGCAGAAGCTGAGAAAAGAGAAACGTACTGCGAGGACTCACAGTAACATACTCTACTTTATTTCCATTTTAATAGCTGAATTTTGAAATTCTGAGAATCTTTAATTTTATTTCTAATCTTGTCTAAAAATGTCTTCAGAATCACATGTGAATCACTTTCTCATTTTAAAATAGGTTAGGTAGAAAACTAGATTTTTTTTGTGCACTTCTGTCAAATTATATCTACATTAGTGGGATTTATGACATCACATCAGATTTAATTTTCTTTCACTGTGCAATACTCACGGTCTAGAGGCACTTCTAATGCAGTGGTCATGTGACCCAGCAGCAGCAGCATCACAGCTCCTCCACAGAGCGTGCAACTCCTCTTCATATCCATGGCAGGGTGTGTTACATGAAAATCCTTCCGCTCCAGGTCAAAGCAACTGGGCCTTGTGATTCGCACTCAATGTGATCATTCAAACATACAGGGGCATCCACGATTAGCCAGCAAGACTGAAAGAGAAAACAAATAGAACAACAATGACCTTTTATGCTAGTAAAAGCACAAATAGATGGCAAGATCTTTATTAGGGAATCCGTGGTGGAGACGGACAGTTCGCATGGCCTCAGATCATCCTGACATACTCAGAGACATGTGAGGGCGCTCAGCTGGAAGAGACGGGAATGCTGTGATGGCAGCACCCTCAGCACTGACATATGGATGTCAATGCACATGGCTGAAGCACAAAATTACACAGCCTGCTGTCTGGCTCCTCAGAGGTGGGTTAAGATCCAAAAAACAAAAAAAAAACAAAAAAAACACACCTTTCTTGCTCCAGAAAGCCTTTTGTTTTATTGTTCAGCTTTATGCGTGCACTGAATGGAAATTAATGAAGCACATATTTTCAGATGGGTTAAAACATTATGTGATTTTAAAAATGCAATGCTCTTCATAAAATAAAAAATTACATTAAATTAAATTAAATAATCAGCATTGGAGAATGTAACGTTGCAATACTGTGCTACTTTTGCATTACTTCAACTGATTGAGATTCCTTTTAGAAGCTATAACATGAAAGGTGTGTTTCCCAACCTTGGCATGTAGCATAAATATGTTTACACAGGAATCACACCCACTGTAAAACACATCGTGATTATGATGGATGAGTGACTGCAATGTTTTTACAATATATACCCAAGTAAAGCAAGAATATGAGCAGAATCAGGCTGTGTAAAGTTTTCAGTGAGGAAGGAGGAGTATATAATGTGTCAGAGAAGTGAACTAGCATCGGTTGTTCCTGCCAGTAGGTATAGAGAGTGCTATCTGAGTAATTCTGCTGTGTAGCAGGCTGTGTCAGGGAAATGGGCTCTGCTTTGCATAATTCATGAGCTCAGAAACCTTGACGGCATCATACAGCTAAAGAGAAAGAGAGAAAAAGCATGAGTCTGTAAAGCCAAAGATTTATCTCAAGGTGAAGGATTCAAACATTCAAGATAGCGACTGGTTCTTCTGGATATCACATGTACCAAGAGTATCACTTATACCACGATCTGGAATCGACATCATGTTTCTCTGTGATGCACAGGACTGGTTTCCTAGATACAGTTTAGGCAGCGATCTACAGTAGAGGTCAGTTGCTTGGACACGGATTAAAAGCAGAATATGGTTTCAAAAATTAAAGCTCACATTAGTCAAAATGTATGGATAGGAAAATAAAAAGTAACTCAATAAGATCAAGTGTTGTGGGTCATGACCCGAAACAAAACAAAAAAACAAAGCAGAACAAAACAAAACAAAACAGAACAGAACAGAACAGAACAGAACAAAACAAACACAAAACAGAACAGAACAGAACAAAACAAACACAAAACAACACAGAACAGAACAAAATAAAACAATCAAAATCAAAATAATGACAGAAGTGAGTAAAGAAATTCAAGGGCCTATTAACACATTTTCTGGCTGAAGAAAAGGGAAGACTCCCTCAATACCCAAGTAAAGACAAGTAGATTTACCACATTTCAGTATTTCAGACAATGTGCACAGCATGTCTGAGAGCTGCTATGGTGACAGTATGTGCTCAAGCGCCCTTTGGAAAAATCTGAACCAGTCAATTGCAGTATAGAGAGAGTGACAGTGACACTGTCTTAAATGGAAACTGTCAATCACATTTCCTGTTGCCATGCAATCAGCTTGACCTTTAGCTATTCTCGAACATAAGAATCTGTGAAAAAACATAGTAGACACTGGCATCTGTGCCTTTTAAAACGAGAGTATGAGATGTAACAAAGACAAAGTCTAGATTCATGTCTGTGCTCTCATATGGTGGAGATGTGCAGTCATGTATAGTCTGTCTAAATTACACATTTGCATAGCACAAACATCGATTCTAATCATTGCATGTTCAACACATTTTCTCTGGCAATAATGCATGATTTATGACTGAATGAATTAACCAACAGATGTTGTCCCCGAATTCAGGCTATTAACATTCTGGTCAAATTAGCTGAATCAAGACAAACTAATGAAAAATTCAATTACGTCTCTTCATTTTTACATAAATTTTCATAATAGGTCTCAGATTTGTTATTTTTATTCCTTTGGCCTCAAGCCACTTTTGTTGATTAGGAAAGTGTGTGAGGACAGGAAGGTGGGGGGAAAAGATTTGAAAATATTATAAGAAATATTATAACATAAAATAGTATATAAAATATATATATAAAAATAATATATATAAAATAATTTAAATAAATATTTTTATATAATAAATATTATTATTTTTAATATACTAATATTACATTTTTATATAATAATTTTTAAATATGAATATTTATTTATTTTAATTTAAATAATAAAAGTTTGTTTGCTTTAAATGCTGGCTTGTAGCTCTGGCCCCTTGGCATAATTAGACTTCCCAATAGCTCAGAAGGATGCTTTGGGTAACATCCTGGTCTCACAGAACTGAAGAAAACTGTGATTTGGTACTGCTGAGTCATTCGTATCATGACAGAATCAACAGAGATGGAGGAGAGATGCTGGTCAGCATAAGTAATCTGATACAGGCCGCTATTTATTCTCTGATTGGCTGGATGAAGGACTAAAGGCACAGGCATCTGCCTAAATGATGGATCTCAATCTGGGACAGCCGGGCTGCTGAGGCCCCTTTTCTGGATCAACTTGGCTAATGGCCTCTTTATTGGTTGAAGGCTACCCTGGATGGGCAAAAAAGATAAACACACTAAAGGGAATATGTGTCACATGCTCAAAGACGCCAAAGCCAACCCTTTTATTAACAATTTCCCATATATTTCTAAATGTATATGCAAATATTTTATATTTAGAGACTTTATTCACATAACTTGAATTATTATCCTTAAGTCATTATGCAGATTCACTTTTAGCAAGAGAAATGTTGCCACAGGCTTATCCAAAACCAGTCTATTTTAGTATTCATCTCAGCATAATCCCTGCATAAATTGAGAAGAATATATGCAAATGAACGACATCATTTACATATGAATGGACTTCTACAGTAAAAAGTGAACAGAGACCATACCGTACAATCAAAGGACTTCATTCATATGGGTTTGTTTTGACCACATCCTACTGCTGCCTTTTGTGGGCTTGGCTAACTTGTTGTTTGTGTTGACAAGTGGTTATTCTCTTTCACAAGAAGAGAGATCAGAAGTCCTTGCTGCCAAACTAACCTTTTTCGTATTTTAGTTTATTTCTAGCTATTAAAACTACTTATTAAACAAACCTTTTGTCTGTTACCATACCATAGCTAAGAATGTTTGCTTTTTCTACGGAAACTTCTATTAGTTCTAAGTCAGAATACTGTAAGTAAGTACGTGAATCCCTTTAATGAAACTTTCATCTATCACATGTGAATACAAGGCCATAGAGTGTGAGAACCATCAACCGAATATCCATCAGGTCAGGGAGGGTCTTTCTGAGTGTTTGTTCTGAATAGGGCTGGATATTACCATGATAATAAGACTCAAAATAAACTCTGAACGTATTAAATATCGCAGACATATTATACACCGATTCACAAAATACTGTAAACCCCCTTAAATAACTTTTTAACATAAACATAAAAAAACTAGATGCACTAATGTAAACGCCCTAAAGGCTGGAATACACTTCTGCACAGCTTCTGCCGGTTTAAATTCTCCAGCTCGTTATAGAGACAGAGCGGCACGCGTCATAATCTGAAAACCACGCCCACCGGGATGGAAAACAATCCAATGCTCTCCATTGACTTTGTATTGCGGGAAGCTGCCTCCTTGTCATTTCTGACTTGTTCTGAATAGGGCTGGATATTACCATGATAATAAGACTCAAAATAAACTCTGAACGTATTAAATATCGCAGACATATTATACACTGATTCACAAAATACTGTAAACCCCCTTAAAGGGGTCATATGATGCGATTTCAAGTTTTCCTTTCTCTTTGGAGTGTTACAAGCTGATTGTGCATAGATAAGATCCCTGAAGTTGCAAAGACTAAAGTCTCAAAACCAAAGAGATATTCTTTATCAAAGTTAAGACTCTGCCACGCCCCCCTAAAACGGCTCGTTCTAACACGCCCCCACATATCTACCTCACTATGTGAAAATATTTGCATAATGCGCCCAAATGTGCACGCAAAGAAAGAAGGCGTGGTTTCAGTAACCGCAGTTAGTGTTGAAGCAGCCATGTCAGAGAGACGCTGTGTGTTTCTAGGCGAAAGCAAAAGCACTTTATTTGGCCTTCCGAAAGTAGATGCATTTAGGAATCTTTAAGATCACTTACAACAGAACAGCAATGCACGACCGTTTCGTGAGCCTAGGAGAGGAGGTAATTCTGACATTGCTATGACAATCTGGCGCTTCTGAATCAGCTACTGTTTTGTTATTAGTTTAAGTATTTGCTATTGACTGTTCAACGCGTTTGAGAGAGGCGGGGCATAGAGGACCTACAATAATGTACAGTATTTGAAAAATTATGTGTTTTTTGAACATTAAAGCATGTCAACATATTCTGTTACACCAAATACACAAAATAATGATCTTTGAAAAAGCATCATATGACCCCTTTAAATTATTTTTTAACATTAATATGATTTACAAATAAAAAAACTAGATGCACTAATGTAAACGCCCTAAAGACTGGAATACACTTCTGCACATCTTCTGCCTCTTTAAATTCTCCAGCTCGTTATAGAGACAGAGCGGCACGCGTCATAATCTGAAAACCACGCCCACCGGGGGGGTGTTATACCAAACAGGTATAACAAAAAACAGAACGATGTCTAAAAGCTGCGATGTGACAAGGTGTACAGTAAACAAGCTAAAAAACCCAGAACTACGTTTTTATAAGCTGTCGACCCAAAAAACGAGCATTTAAGGACACAAAAGTAGAGCACAATGTGTCATATTACTCTGAGAACTATGGCCACTGGCGGGAAACGTAATCGGCGACAGGAAACATTCATTAATACACAAAATAATGTTCTTTTTAGCAGCATCATATGACCCTTTTAAGGACACAAAAGTAGAGCACAATGTGTCATATTACTCTGAGAACTATGGCCACTGGCGGGAAACGTAATCGGCGTCAGGAAACATTCATTATTTTTAACCATGTCAAAGGATTATTTCACCACCCTATGCGAACCTGAGAGGAGGAGATATATTGAGAAACTAAATTGTATTGGTCTATGTCAGTGCCCCTTTTCCTTACCTTCTTTTTGTTTGAGAAATGATCCAACTGAATGGCCTAATGTGAAATACCCTGGCATCTACAACTATTTGTGTCCTTAAACGCTCGTTTTTTGGGTTGACAGCTTATAAAAACATAGTTCTGGGTTTTTTAGCTTCTTTACTGTACACCTTGTCGCACAACAGCTTTTAGGCATTGTTCTGTTTTTGTTATAAGTCAGAAATGACAAGGAGGCAGCTTCCCGCTATACAAAGTCAATGGAGAGCGTTGGTTTGCCTATTTTTGTTTGCATAATCACTAAAACAATAACATTACCAATGATGTTCGGATTTTAAATGACAACTTGACTGACAACAGTTTAATAGCATGTTGAAATATCTAATGTAAATGTTCAAATAATAAAAAGGTAAACCTCACATTTCAGCCTTTAAATAAAGAAAAGATATAAGTCAAAATGATAATTGATTAATAAATGAATAAATAATTCTAGATAACATCTGTATTGTTTAAATGTGTAGAATCCGCATAAGCTTGTTTTTCATCAACCGGTCAAAATTTACAGCAGGGCATGCAAATTCGGTC
>NW_015660878.1:1363758-1365972 GCF_001515625.1 Sinocyclocheilus rhinocerous | reverse complement strand
CAGACTGAATGTAAATATAAGTCTCTGTAAATCCACTCGCTGACAGCAGGTGGCGCTTATGGAAAAGCTGAATTAGAGCTGTTTCCCGTAAACTCTGTGGACAATGCAGTATTGCGATTAAGAACACTTCCTTTAGGTATTACATGGAGCGAAGATGAAAACAAAATGCCATCGAATCATTTCTGAAGACAGTCAGAACCTTCAGCGGTACATTCATATAATTCATTCATTCATATATTCATTTGTATAATTCCCTTAGCACTCTTTTAAAACCTCCCAGCTTTTCCGCCCTGTTTTCACTCAAAACGAAACTATACTGTGCTGCTGTGCGTACGTGAGACTGTTACTTAAAACTGTGCTTTATGCTGGACAGTATTTATTTATCAGGAGTGGTTCAAATCGCGGTAATTTAATATGGTTTTAATGATAAATAAAAGATGAAACTGTAATACTAACCGTGGGGAATTTTATCATGATTTATCGTCAAACCGGTAATCGTAAACACTCTAAGCCAGTGGCTCTCAAACAAAAAAAACTAAACAAATAAACACAAAACAAAACACACAAAAAAAGCTAATTTCAGCTTTTTATAGTAATTTCAGCCAATTCAGTTTATATCAAATTAATAATTCTTGTTTACTTATATACAATAAACTATTTTGGTACATATGCACTGTAAACATATGTATTTGGTAATGTATATCATGTGTAATGTAATGTAAACACTCTAAGCCAGTGATTCTTAAACAAAAAAACAAACAAAAAAAACAAATAAACACAAAAATAAAACACACACACAAACAAAATGCAAAAAAAAAAAAAGCAATTTCAGCCAATTCAGTTTATATCAAAATAATTTTTTTGTTTACTTGTATACAACAAACTATTTTGGTAATAGTTTGGGTTGCAAAATAAAACTTTTCATAATAAGTTCACTAAAAAGCTTGATTAAAAATATATTGCCAGTTTAAAAGCAATTTAATTGGCAAGATTAAGTATTGTGTTTGTAAACTCTCTCTTTTGTAGTTCACAGCCATCTGAAGAATGTACTCTCAGAAAGAGTACATGGGAAACTTACTTCCTCTGATAGTACAAGTTCTTCTCAACAGCTCCTTCACTCTGAAGAAGACCTGAGTCAAGAGAGCAAGCCGGGCTGCTAATTTAACGATCACTCCGTGTCCAGGGCAACACACTTATTACACACACATGCCTATTATAAGAAACACAAAACGCAGCCAAACCCATCCATCTTTTTAATGTAAATCCAAGGAGAGGACACTACTGAGAGAAGCCCTCTCAACAGCTCTCCGCTGTCATTGAAGACTGAAAAGAACGAACCGCTCTTTACTTTAGCAGAGGATGCCTTCAGGCCAAACGAGAGGGGACATGATTAAATGTCTCTTTTCACACCAAAGTCTGAAGCCTTTGAAGAGGGAATTAGATAAAACTGTGAAAAAACAGATGATACAGCTGCTTTATGCTAAACGCTCTTGCAGTTTTAGGGTTAAAGTTTGTTTACAAGCTCATCTCTAGACAATATACTGTTTTGTTTTGCATTTTGATTCATAAAGTACCTCTGGGCCAATCGAATCCCTGTTTACTGAAATGTTTTATGAAAAACATTGCTTTGACTCATTTGCATGAGCTCAAATGAAGTAGAATCAATGAGTCAAGGAAATTGATTCAATTATCTGTCTGAACGAACTGAGCTGGCTTCACAGCATGGATTTCATTATAGATTTTGACACAACAAACACAAATTTGTCTTCTGAAAGTCGCTGGTTGCACAGTCTAAGCTCATAAACGTTTAACTGTAGACTATTTGTTGAACTGCTCCGTTAGCATTTTATCTAGCCATTACTAGGGCTGGGTAAAAAAATATCGATATCTCGATTTTAATCGATTCTTATTTTTACGAATCGATATCGATTCTTAAATCCCAAGAATCGATTATTCTAGCCTGTTTTCAGTTAATGGATGGAACATTGAAGCACACCTCCCATCCAATAAATCGTAATAAGCATTGTGCGTTGGCACTTTTAATATGAAACAAAGTCTCAGATTTCAATTTATGTCCATTGTATTGCAGTATTCAAACAATAAATGTCATTTTGGCGCTGTTTAATGTGGAGTGATAGATCGCTATAGCGCCTCAGTTCAACAGACGCAGCAGCGCGAGGCGCACATGAACTGATCATCTCCTCCACATTAATA
>NW_015660878.1:1362074-1363748 GCF_001515625.1 Sinocyclocheilus rhinocerous | reverse complement strand
GTATCCTGTCTCATGTAATCGCTCAATCAGTGTTTCAGCCGCGCAAAGACGTCAATATAACAGCTTGTAAACAATTTGTGTAACATCACATTTACCTCAGAAAGCATATTCGGTGACCATAAACTCATTAGTCAGCTAAGTTAGAAAAATAAGCTGTAGAGAGGGGCATTTTGCTAAATATATGCACCATATAACATTCATTATAATTGTTTGCTGTTCTTTAATGTTTTATTTATGTTTTAATAAATCCGTCCAAGTTTTTATGACAGCCACTATTTAAGTGTATATTTTTAAAAACCTAACTGAAGTAATTGTAACTTAATTATTATAAAAACTTTATTAAGTGCAATTTAAGCAGTTGTACAGCACAAATCAGTCAATTTTAACCTTCAATATTATAATGTAGTACCAACTGACTCTCATGTATATTTTACAGCATTAGTTGAGAGATTTTTTTCCTTGAGAAAATCTGGCATGTACTGTACCTGATATATCTCCAAAATAATCGACATTGAATCGAATCGGTAATCGAATCGAAAGCTTGTAAATGAGAATCGAATCGTGAAATTTGTGTCAAAACCCAGCCCTAGCCATTACCGTGTTGTTGTGCTCAAAAACCAACAACTGACGTTTTCGGAAGCAAGATAATGCTAAACCACAGCTCGCATTGTTTCAGAAGGTCACTGGCGGGAGTTAGCATAGCGTTACTATCTAAATAAATGAGCTAACTTCATTTAGCACTGCGCTGGTGTGAGGTTATCTACAGCTAAAGGGTCACTCGTTCTTGCAGCGACAGCAGAATGAGAGAGCGTTCTTTCTCTCCTGAGCTTTGGAAAGTTGCTGATTGTCAGCAAGCTCCTGTCTGGCAACTCACGAAGTGTATTGTTGCTTTATGCTGTTTATAGTTCGGTTAAGCTGGAAATACAGTGTGACCCGAACCACTCGGAGCAGAACTATTCACTTTAGACATAAATAACACACTCTAAAATCGCAATGTGGAATCTTGGGAAACTTTAAATAAATAAATAAATAAATAAATACTGTTTTAACATACTTTTTTTTTTTGATTACATTGCATTTTTGATTCTATAAAATCTCTTTTCACAATTTATTTGAGAGAATATGGACGAAAGGATCAAGAACTGGTTCTTAATAATGCATTTTTTGTAAATTAAGGTCATTTTAAAATATGTTTCCAAAACAGTACTAGTTCAGTTTTTGTTTATAATATACCATACTTTATTTTTAAATAGAACATGCATTATTTAAATGAATGAGTGAATGAATGAATAACTGAATGAATTAAATTTTTTAAACACGTTTACTATTCTATTTCTACACTTTGTTGTATAAAATCTGTTTTCACAGTTTATTTTAGCTAATACCGGAGGAAAGGATGGGTTGGCACACTGCTCTCTCTGTTCCATCTGTTCGGCGCTCAGATAAACTGATCCACATGCTGTACGTGGGTGAACAGGAGCTTTTACAGTATGTGCTGATATCACTACCATTACACAGTTCAAAATGTGCTATGACGTAACACTTGTCATGCCATCTAATCCCTTTGTGAAAGCAAGAACAGAATTTCCAGGAAATACATTTAGCTGTAGTCATAAAGCCAGAGTTCAAATCTGCATCACAGACAGATTAAAGGGATAGTTCACCAGAAAAATT
>NW_015660878.1:1360173-1361492 GCF_001515625.1 Sinocyclocheilus rhinocerous | reverse complement strand
TGAATTTTGGAAAACTTTAAATAAAAAAATAAATAAATACTGTTTTAACACATACTTTTTTTTTTTGATTACATTGCATTTTTGATTCTATAAAATCTCTTTTCACAATTTATTTGAGAGAATATGGACGAAAGGATCAAGAACTGGTTCTTAATAATGCATTTTTTGTAAATTAAGATCATTTTAAAATATGTTTCCAAAACAGTACTAGTTCAGTTTTTGTTTATAATATACCATACTTTATTTTTAAATAGAACATGCATTATTTAAATGAATGAGTGAATGAATGAATAACTGAATGAATTAAATTTTTTAAACACGTTTACTATTCTATTTCTACACTTTGTTGTATAAAATCTGTTTTCACAGTTTATTTTAGCTAATACCGGAGGAAAGGATGGGTTGGCACACTGCTCTCTCTGTTCCATCTGTTCGGCGCTCAGATAAACTGATCCACATGCTGTACGTGGGTGAACAGGAGCTTTTACAGTATGTGCTGATATCACTACCATTACACAGTTCAAAATGTGCTATGACGTAACACTTGTCATGCCATCTAATCCCTTTGTGAAAGCAAGAACAGAATTTCCCGGAAATACATTTAGCTGTAGTCATAAAGCCAGAGTTCAAATCTGCATCACAGACAGATTAAAGGGATAGTTCACCAGAAAAATTAAAATCAAAAGGTCTTGGAATATAACACAAAAGACATGCTTTTATGATGCTTGAGGTAGTCATTCACTGAAAATCTGGTGGTCACCATTCACTTTAGTGGAAAAAAGCAGCATGCACATTTTACTGAAGAAAGTCGTTCAGATTTTAAATCACATGAAGGTGAGTAAATGAGCCAAAAATGAAAAATCTGCCATCAATTATTCTTTTAAGTAAAACCAAAAGGCTTATAAAGAAGAATCATCATGAAAATATGTCACAAAATGTGTCTCAGTCCACACAAACAAACAAAAAAAAAGTTGACAGCATTGTACGTCACAAAAACAACTTCCCAGCAGCAGCAGCAGCATCATGCTCATGAGATCACAGTCTATTTCTATCGGCGCTTTCCTCCTAAACACAGCTGAGCTCTGAAGCACCCCGTCTGTATATCTGCTCTAACGGGGCCAGACGCTCTCAGTAATGCCTAAGCACAGCAGGGATCATCATTAGGAAAGAATCAAATTCAGTCTATTCATTTCAAGTTAAATCTTTAGAACACATAGTTTTCATCATAGTATCAGCATATCACATGCACTTCACTGCTTTTGAACCACTATCACTTGCATTCCTAGAACAAGAAGTCGTGTGTGTGTGTGTGTGTGTGT
>NW_015660878.1:1358652-1360034 GCF_001515625.1 Sinocyclocheilus rhinocerous | reverse complement strand
GCATTATTATTATTATTTTTGTTAAATAAACAAAACCACTGGTAAATAAAACGCACCTTAGTATCGATATTTTTGTTTGAGTATCGATACTTTTGATACTCGCGTCAGTATCGATATATCGATACTTCGGATCGATACGCCCATCCCTAGTGTGTGTGTGTGTGTTTAATACATTAGTCTTGGCTGGAATATGAAGGATTCTGGATTATCTCAAAATAAGCGACTAGCTTGAAAAGTTGGCATTTTACACTTAAACTATGAAGATGTCTACAACTTTGATTTCTACAGATTCATATCTCATCATTTTCCCACAGAACCAGATATATTTTCCCTAAATTAAATCAGATTAGATTATATAAGGTTTTATTGATTGATTGGATTTTTTGTAGGAAGTGTCTCACTTCCTGCTGACAACCAGTTTGTGCCCTCAGAGGCTAAATCGAACACTTTGGATAAAAGAACAGCATATACTGCTTCAACTTGCAGATTCAGCACATTTACTGATCAGCACTTTCAAGTTTTGTTTTCCCTACAATGTGTAAATTTGATTGTACTATGTGTTTTAGTGTACTTTACACTTTTAGCTACTACATTGAATCTGAACGTCCTCTTTCGTTATATCTATTATATCTAAAAAATAAGTTAAAAGGATAGTTTACACAAAAAATGTTTTTCCAAACAAAGCCCATATGACTTACTTTCTTATATGGAATGCAGAATGAGAATTTTTGAAGAATGCTGTCACTAATTTCCATACAATTATGACAAATTGCGACTGAAGCTTTCAGATCTATTCAATGAACTTTTCCAATTCAAAATCTCGGAAAGATTCATTCACCAATGATCCAGTTCTTAAGTTAACTAACTTGATTTAGTTGCAGCGGTTACTGAATTAATTGTCACTGTATCTCAAACAAAGCTATCATACAGAATTACTTCAGAAGACCACTTTTATGATACTTAGGACTCTTTTGGGTCTTTTCAGAATCTTTGAAAGCACCAGCTCTTGTACCCCAATCTTGTTATTGAAGGATAAGAGCAGCCTCACATTCTCTGAAATTTCTCATTTTGTGTTACACAAAAGAAAATAGGTTTGGATCGACATGATAACTAAATTTAGATTTTTGGATGAACTGTCTCTTTAAATCAGAGATGCCAAAACCAGGGTCCACGGGACCAAACTTTGCCCGTGATGACCTTTAATTTGGCATGCAATGTTATATCACAAGAGGAAAGGGAAAAAAAGAAGAAACATGCCACTGAACATATATTAATTTCTAATTTAGATTTTTGTTTTAAAGGGTTAGTTCACCCCAAAATGAAAATTCTGTCATTAATTACTCACCCTCATGTCGTTCCAAATCTGTAAGACGTTCATCTTC
>NW_015660878.1:1357271-1357951 GCF_001515625.1 Sinocyclocheilus rhinocerous | reverse complement strand
CGTTGTTTACGTTAGGAGGATAAAGCGCGCGCATGAACATAATCTGCGTAATCAGCGTTGTTTACGTTAGGAGGAGAAAGCGTGCGCATGAACTTAATCTCATGCGTGCTCATATCCTTCAATAACAAGATTGGGGTACAAGAGCTGGTGCTTTAAAAGATTCTGAAAAGACCCAAAAGAGTCCTAAGTATCATAAAAGTGGTCTTCTGAAGTAATTCTGTATGATAGCTTTGTTTGAGAAACAGTGACAATTAATTCAGTAACCGCTGCAACTAAATCAAGTTAGTTAACTTAAGAACTGGATCATTGGTGAATGAATCTTTCCGAGATTTTGAATTGGAAAAGTTCATTGAATAGATCTGAAAGCTTCAGTCGCAATTTGTCATAATTGTATGGAAATTAGTGACAGCATTCTTCAAAAATTCTCATTCTGCATTCCATATAAGAAAGTAAGTCATATGGGCTTTGTTTGGAAAAACATTTTTTGTGTAAACTATACTTTTAACTTATTTTTAGATATAATAGATATAACGAAAGAGGACGTTCAGATTCAGCGTTGTTTACGTTAGGAGGAGAAAGCACGCGCATGAACGTAATCTGCATAATCAGCGTTGTTTACGTTCGGGGGAGAAAGCGTGCGCATGAACGTAATCTGCATAATCAGCGTTGTTTACGTTCGG
>NW_015660878.1:1354312-1355604 GCF_001515625.1 Sinocyclocheilus rhinocerous | reverse complement strand
GCGCATGAACGTAATCTGCATAATCAGCGTTGTTTACGTTAGGAGGAGAAAGCGCACACATGAACGTAATCTGCGTAACTCGGGGGAGAAGAATTGTTGAAAAAGTTATGTTATTTTTGTTTTCTTTGCACTCAAAAAGTATTCTCGTAGCTTCGCAAAACTGAAGTTGAGGGTCTTACGGGTTTGGAAGACATGAGGGTGAACTATCCCTTTAACATTTGCTTAAGTTAATTTGACTAAAAAATCATTTAAATGAGTTTCATTTAATAAATTTTTTATTTGTAATATAATACTGTTGGATATAATGCAACATTTGCTTTTGGCCCACAGTCCTCAATCAGGTATGACTTTTTTGGCCCTTCATATTAACAAGTTAGGCCACCTCTGCTTTAAATGATTTCATTACAAAATCCATTTTTGTATAGAATAAAAGACATAGTAAATAATCAAAGATCACGAACACAACTGCACTAGTCAAACCTCAAACAAGACACATTTCCCCAGCTTTCAACATGATAACAATCTGTCAGCACACATCAGTGTGTGCAAGCAGCCAAAAAATGCAAATTTCTTTTGATTTCAGTAACAGCTTTTTAGTTCATCTTGGTGAAGTGAAGAGGGATATGCAAGTCATAAATCATAAAAACACATCACTCATTCTTTTTCATCTTTTTTTCTTTTTATGCCTCTGCTCTATTCCTCTCTCTGTCTGAGACGGCCACTGAATCACAATGAATACATCAAAAAGTCAGTGGGAATCAAACAAAAAGCATCTTACCTGTTTCGACTGTATGAAAGAGTGGATTCTCCGGTTCTGACCAGATGTCAGCAGCTCAGAATAGTGTGGATGCTGTAAAAAAAAACAATGCTATCGTTAAAAGAGGAGCTCTTATATGACAAAGCGAGGGACTTAAGTTTGTGCTAATCTGAGGAACACTGAAGGACATTATAATTAAAGGACAAAAGTCTTGCAGTTCACAGATGCACCAAAAAGTGGGTACATTCCAATAAAAAAGGAAAAAAACACAAAACATTTGTTATTCCAAAGCCCACTGGGATTTCTAAACATTATTGGCTCTGTGCAAACACAAAGCCATGCCGTATATCAGCAGAAAGAGTGACAGAGGGACTTGCTTTCAACGGCACCCCTATATCACACGTGCTGGTTCATGGTCGCGCATATATTAGTGTTTTCCCTCGAGACGCACACATTCATTTCGCATTAACAGAAACACGGCCGCTGACACAGTCCCCCCCACCCCAGCATCTTTTGATGGGAGACGAGCCACAAA
>NW_015660878.1:1337574-1350393 GCF_001515625.1 Sinocyclocheilus rhinocerous | reverse complement strand
CTTTTGGGGGGAGACGAGCCACAAAGACGCTGTGAGGCAGAGCCGCGTCGCTTTACTGCATTGTTTTCTTGAATTTGAGGCAAACTGAGGAAACCTCCAGCCTCTAGTGAAGCTGTCACACACAGCTGCTGTCTCACAGAGACCAGAAAGAGAGAGACTGAGAGAGAGAGAGAGAGAGAGAGAAAGAGGCAATAAAACAACAACAAAAAAATTCACACTAACTACCTCCCACCTCTCAGAGCTGACCTGAGTTGTTGTCATGGAGACGGGCCGCATGCCGGCACGATGGGGTGAGAGAGAGAAAGAGAGAGAGATGAAGGGGGTTCTGAGAGAATAAAATATGTGATGTCGAGAGACAGATCTTACAATGTTTCAGCATTATCTGCATTGTCAAAAATCTATCCACTCAATTCTTTTTTCATCCATCCATTCATCCATTTCTTTTTCAACCATTTATCCAGCCAGCTATTTCTATTTTCATCCATCCGTCTATTTCTATTTTCATCCATTTATCTAAATACTGATCCATTTATCCATCTATCAATTTCTTTTTCATTAATCCATCCAACTTATCCCTTCATCGATCCATTTCTTTTTCATCGACCCATCCATCCATTCATACATCTATTTATTTTTCAACTATCCATCCATCCATTTATCCATCCATCCATTTCTATTTTCATCCATCTGTCTATTTCTATTTTCATCCATCGATCAATCAATCAATCCATCAATCCATCCACATCTTTTTAATCTATCCATCCATTCATCCTTCCATCCATTTATTTTTTCATCCATTCATCTATCAATTTCTTTTTCATCCATTTATATATTCATCCATGTATCCATTCATCCATTTCTTTTTCATCCATCCATCCATTCGTCCAACATCCATTTATCCATCCATCCATTCATTTATCTATTGATCAATTTCTTTTTTTCATACATTCATCCATTCGTTTATCCATTGCTTTTTCATCCATCCATCCATCCATTTCTTTTTCATCCATCCATTTATCTATTGATCTATTTCTTTTTTTCATACATTCATCCATCCATTTATCCATTGCTTTTTCATCCATCTATCCATCCTTAAATGTCTTTTTCATACATTTAATATTCATCCATTTTTCCATCCATTCATCCATCCATTTATCCATTTCTTTTTCATACATCTATCCATTCATCCACCCATAAATTTCTTTTTCATCCATTCATATATCATCCATTTATCCATCTATTCATTTCTTTTCCATCCATCCATTTCTCTGTTCATCCATCCATCATCTATTAATTTATCCATCCATTCGTCCACACAAATTTTTGTATACTGATCAGTAAACATACATGACTATATCTATCTCTCTACTTAAATATATTAAACATACCACAGATTGGCAGATAAAACATAAAAAGGTTTCTCCCATCACCTCAATACATGCTGCCATAAAACCTTTGGTTTTAGTTGTAAACCTACAGACATCCCGTCAGCAGACACTATGACTTCAGAATAAACAAATCAGCGCACACAAAGACAAATCTGACTGGTTTTAACAGGTAAGGTGATACCAGGTGTGTACCGTGCAATGGACAAAATGCTGTTTGTTCTAAGGAACTATAGTCACAAAACCCGAGTCAAAGAAGTGAAAGGAAATAGTTCACCCTGGAGGTGTAACTTTGACCCACAGGGTGTGAGAAACGCAAATGTTACCCTAATAAATAACAAAAAAAAAAAAAAAACTCAAGATCAAATCACCGAGAACAAATTAACCGACACACCAAACAAAGGGTCATTCTGAGTAAAAAAATATATATTTTTAACAGCTAGAACACTATTACCTTAATACTGCAGTGAGTCAACAGCAGTCCTTTCCTGGTCACGGTGTGTATCAAGTGTGTATCTCGCTAACCATTCTCTTTGGCTCGTGCAGCATGTGTGTGGCCGGTGCAACGCTCTGACAGGCATCTGCCTCACACACACACACATACGCGGTCACTCGACTCTCCCTGGCATCCACCCCCATGTGCCTGCCTCCTAACTCGGTGAGATTAACACACCCCTTTGTCACCGTACAAAGGGGGTTAATGCATTTCCTGGAGCAAACCAAAAGCATCCGTAGGGACTGAGGGATGGAGAGAGGCAAAAAAGAGAGGCAGAGAAACAAAGATACGGAGAAAAAGATATATAGTGATATTTGTACATTTAAAGAGCTATCGATACACATCAGGCTCATTTAGCAGGTCTGTTTATTCTGTCAAGTGCTTGCTTGAACGTTTCCTTTAATGGAACAGAATCGCAGATGTGCTGGAGATCCCAATTAACCCCTAAGAGTGTGAAATGACTGTCAAATGCTGTGCAGAGCTTTAACACTTAACTGACAAAAGCCTCAATCATCATTGACTGAGGATCCTGTGGAGAAAGACTGAGCACAGATTTCAGAACCAACAGAAGCCTCAAGACGGTCCTGAATCAGAATAGGCATCTGTCTCGGATAAACACATTTAGACTTTATTGTTCTCTATACGGTCTTCAATAAAAGTCATATTATAAAAGCAGAGCTCTATGGCAACCGAAACATTTATCCTAATGTAGCTAGATGTGATTTTACAGCCCTCTGAGCTCACGAAACAGCCTTCAATGTTGACATAATGACTCATATAATGTCATATAATGGTCATTTTAAAGGTTCAGAGCATCTGTTTACATGAAGTCAACATGTATTATTGTTTGCAGCCCATATTGCTTCCGTAATATGACTTATTTTTGAGCAACACACATATTCAAAGAGCAAAACTGTATAGGACAGGACTTAATTTTATCCATCAGGATGGCAATGATTTAATGGCTTTATGCTGCTGACTAAAATGTGAAAAACAAAAATAATTTCAGAGGATTAAATAACATTTTGATGAAGTATGTTAAGACTCTTTCAATTTAGAATAAATCGTGCACAATAAATGTTGCTGTGCACAGTATATATCAAAGAACATGCATTAAGAAAGTAAAATGAGTCCATTTTTTATTAATTTTGATATTAAATTATAATTTAACATATTTTACCTTGCTGCAATACTCAAATAAAGGTATTAGGTTTCTTTTTACTTTATTTCTCCTGCCAGTTTCAGAACAATAAAATAAAATGCAAATGAGGAAATAAACTTTCTCTGAGAAAAATTAAACAATGGCCATTAAAAACCTCTTATCATCAATAAGAGGATATCTTAGGCATGATGAAAAGCATTTTATAAAATGGTGACAACAGTAATATAATAAAATTTAAAAAATTAATCAGAATAAACAATTCTGCCCTGAAGTAATATAGTTCTAATAGGCTGACAGTGGTTGCCAAGCAATGTAGCAACTTGGCTCATTATCGTAGACATCAACTGATATGCGGTCACAAGTGTGTGTGTGTGTATGTGTGTGTGTGTGTGTGTGTGTGTGTGTGTGTGTGTGAGAGAGCACAGTTCATACAATCAGAATGTACCATATAGTAAAAAGTGATCTTTAAACTGGATATTGAAATACTATGTGACATATACCAGTTTGTACATTCCCGTGCCTCCCTGTATTGTATATTTTTGCGAGCATGAACAGATATATCTCAGTAACCTAAAAGTAATACCCGTATCCAATAACGAAGGGCCCATTTTACCATACTGTGGCTTTTCGAGTATCATATGAGGGAGGGCATGTAGATACAGTCTAGAGTATATATGAACAGAGTGAAAAGCACTGATTACTTTCCCCAGCTCTCAGCTTTAATTTACCCTGTCTGAGTGTTAACATCCGTCAGACTGGGGTCCCTCACACACACACACACACACACACACACAAATGGCAGAATAGACAGAGCACTGGAGAGCTGCACAAAAGGGCATGGAGAGGCCTTTTCTCACAGCAGATTTAGCACACACCAATATTTTTATATATATATATATATATATATATATATATATATACTTTATATAAACAAAAAATATATTTATGTAGATGAATGGGTGAATAGATAATAGACAATGATTAAAAAAGAAAAGTTGTATTTTGTAATAAATAAAAAAGTACAAATGTATATAAGAACTGTGGCAACGTCTCCAAGATGCTTCAAGAAACCTACCTGCAAAGCTACTGTTAAAAGTTTTAGGCACTTGTGTAAAAATGCTGTAAAATGAGGATGCTGTCAAAAATAATGTCATAAATAGATTTTCTTTATCAATTAGCTTCTATTAACTAAATTAAATCAACATTTGGCGTGACCATCCTTTGCGTTTAAAGCAGCATTTGCCCTAGGTGCATTTGCGCATAGTTTTTCGGGTAGCTTTGCAGGTAGGTCTCTTGAAGCATCTTGGAGACGTTTCCACAGTTCTTCTGGATTGAGTCTGTCTCAGTAAAAGTAATACCCGTATCCAATAACGAAGGGCCCATTTTACCATACTGTGGCTTTTCGAGTATCATATGAGGGAGGGCATGTAGATACAGTCTAGAGTATATATGAACAGAGTGAAAAGCACTGATTACTTTCCCCAGCTCTCAGCTTTAATTTACCCTGTCTGAGTGTTAACATCCGTCAGACTGGGGTCCCTCACACACACGCACACAAATGGCCGAATAGACTGAGCACTGGAGAGCTGCACAAAAGGGCATGGAGAGGCCTTTTCTCACAGCAGATTTAGCACACACCAGCATGGGCTTTCAGCACAGATACGAGTCGCCACTGAACTCTCTGTCATTTCCACTTCAGCTCTGAGTTACACAGTTATCCACACTAGCAGACAATACACCGACATAATTCCCACCAGACTTCCAACAGCACTAGAAAGGAAACAAAAGACCTGCTTTTCTTTTTAACTTTTTAAGTTCATAATCCACTTGATCTTGTGTAGGATCAAATATTAGATTTTTATATATATTTGGTAGGTTTCTTGAAGCATCTTGGAGATGTTTCCACAGTTCTTCTGGATTTAGTCTGTCTCAGTTTGTTCTGTTTCTTCATGTGATTCCAGACAGACTGATGATGATGAGATCAGATCTCTGTGTGCAGCACTGGCTGCTGTCAGACTCCTTGTGCAAACAAAAATCTCACTGGATTATTACAATTAATGGCAAAATGAATGTTTGGAAATGTAAACTGATATTTCCTACTGACACACTACCGCAAAAGATAGAAATAACTGACTTAAAACCATTTTTAGCTGGTGAAAATACTAGTGTTCTAATAATTTTGGCCATCACTATATTACAATGTAATATAGGCTATTTTATATTGAAGTAGTGAGTTGTATTGGCATTATGAAGAAGACAGAGGAACAAATGAGAAAGCAAAAGGAAGTGAACTAGAACTGTTGGCATGATGCCCCCTGGGGAGGCCACACATCGCAATAAGACACTGTTATTTGATTTTTATGTTAATGATGTGGTTTGAGCAAAGGCCACATGCCAAGAGAGAGATGGAATGGCTGTAGGGTTCCACACATGACCGCACGGTTCTTAAAAATCTATTGGAATCATCTAGATACAAAATAAGATGTGGAGTAAAATTACATATATATATGTGTGTGTGTGTGTGTGTGTGTGTGTGTGTGTTCTTTAAAAATTTAATTTAGTTTATATACACACACACACACACACACACACACACGCACACAAAACAAAACAATTATATTTTAATACTTTTTTATAATTTATTTCTCTTCTTAAACAATCAATTTTACTTTAATATATTATATATGTTTTATAAATTAATATTTAAATGAAATAGTATAGAAATGGCATAATGGCTGAATTTTTTTCAATCCAGATTTCCTGTGTTTTAACTGCTTTTTCAGTCACACCGTGTATGAAACCTCTCACAACTCATTTTACCCGCTGATGACTTATGTGCCTTCCATTTTATTGATCCGCCTGTTTATATAAAGGCCACAGTTCTCAAAAACAGTCAATAAAACAGCATTCAGCCCTCTCCGATAAGGTCAGCATATATTGGCCATATTTTCCGCACAAAGCGCTCATTACCACGCTGATTCCTATTCGTTCTGTAATCAATATTACTCTAGGGTTTATAAAACACACAGTGAACAACAACGGCAGAAATCAACTCTTATCTCAGAACGGCCACATAACTCAATCTCTCTTTCAAGCTCCTGATCACACAACATCATTACCATGGAGACTCAGCCAGGCAACAAGGCAACGAGGCCCGGCGATGGTGGGGCCACCCCGGCGACCCCGACCCACCAGATATTAAGCCGGCACTCCGGAGAGAAACTAATCTTGTGTAACATACAATGAGCGAGCACGGAAACAACAAACCAAAGCAAAGAAGCAGACACAGAGGGAGAGTCGGCCGAGAGAAAGCTAATGAGAAACGTATTCTTCAAAAGAAAACACGACAAGCTGGTGGTAATAAAAAAAGAGAGCGGGGAGAACTGGGGAACTACGGGGCCGTATTTCACTCTGAGGGGAACTATACGTCTGATGGATGAGAGAGGAGAGGAGAGGAGAGGAGAGAGAAAGGCTTCTGTGATGGCTATTATTAGAGGGAACAGATTTCTCCTTAAGCCAGTAACTCAGCTGATTGAGAAATCTTCTCAGAGCGACTCCCTGAAGCCCGTGAATCACACCGGACACACTCGCCCTGCGCACAGCCGACTGAACAGTAGCAAAGTCAAGAAAAGATGTCAGCTGAGAGAGAAATTTGAACATAGCTCTATTCAGTGAGCAGCCAATGTGACATTTTTGTTTTTATTATTGTTTTTACTTTTTTTTATTAAAGTAGATATTATTACATGGCTTCCTGGAAAAGTTTATATTTGATTGCTGTCCCTTTCAGAATACATAATACAATAAATTAATATAAATAAATGATTTTATTTTACTATAAAAAACAACAACTAAAGTTTATATTTGAGTTCAAGGTACTTAAAATAGCATAAAACAACAAAAAGATGTTTGTTTTTTAATCAAATAACCACTAAAGTTTATATTTGTTAACTGCCTCTTTAAGAATACTTATATACACAATATAAATGGTTTTATTTTGTTAAAAATATAAAATAAACACTAAAGTAAATAACCTTTCAGAACACAAAAACTATAATAAAATAACACACAAAAACGATTTTATTTTATTAATAAAATTTAATTAACCAGTAAAGTTTATATTTGACTGCTGGACAGGCTCTTTCAGAATGCATTATGATATAATATAATAAAATAATATAAATTAATTACTTTATTTTGTTTACATAAATAAAACACTACAGTTTATATTTGACCACTGTCCCTTTCCAAATAAAATGATATAAATAAATGATTTTATTTTATATATAATATAAAATAAAATAAAATAAAGCACAGTGTTGTATATTTGAGCGCTGTCCCTTTCCGAATACGTAATAAAATAATATAATAAAACAACATTTTTTATTCTATTTAAAATAAAATAATTTAAAATAAAATAAAATAAAATAAAATAAAATAAAATAAAATAAAATAAAATAAAATAAATAAAATGGACAAGACCTGATCACCCTGTTTATTGACTGATTGTAAATTAGCCCTTATTTACACACCATATAAGAGTTTGGTGCAATTATTACACATACTTTTTTAAAACCAAGACTAAGTTTGTGTACCAACTAATGAAACAGCAATGATCATCTTGATACTCCAAACATTTCAAAACTGAACTCCATAACACAAACCTTGAAAAACTCTATTTAAAGGTGCAATAGGTGATTGTCTTCAGAAACATTTTTTGTTATGCTGGTTGAAAGTCTCTTCACATCCCGATAGCAAGCATTAAGTTAAGTGGTCTAAATGTATTTATCTGTATTTATATATTCTGTGGAAGGCGTAGGACCAAGAAATGTTCTTCCAATCAAAACGCTCGGTCCAAGCGTTTTAACTGGCTTTCCTACCTGCCTGTCAACGTAAGTATTTGCATACCTCTGCGCACCCTGTTCGCGCAGATAGGATACGTCATCAGCACGTTCACGCACGCTGTGCAGACAGATCGAGTATGGCAGACAAACATCAACAAGCTGATCTTCCTTAATGTCATTTTAATATTCAACAAGAAACATCCCAGAGATGCATTGCAGACGATCAAACACTTTTAAAATTTGCCTACATTTTTCTGATGAAAACACCCACACAGTTGTGCTTTCAGAAATCCAATTCACCTTAGTCCCACCTGATTTCAAATTGATGCAGCACAAAACGGATCTAAAACGTTCCTATCCATCATGAAATGCTCCGTCAGAACTAACTCTAGCGTGTAAGCACCCTAATTCTGAAAACCTTACTGCATTTGTAATGTTTCACCTCAGTGTCCCGCAGTGATAGTCCCAAGAAGAGATTTTCTATGACGACTTACAACTGACAATAAATAACAGGAATACGTTAATTCCATAGTGACTGTGAGAGTGTGGAGGTCCTGAATAATATTATTATCCAAACAGCAGAACCCCATTATTGCAGGATCACACTGTTACCTGCCAGATAATTGAATAAAATGACAATATTCCAGAGAAAAATGAGTTAAAACAGCATGTGCTGAGCAGACACACATTCTATCATCTTAGAAGGTCACAGCAAGGCGCTATTAAAACAAACACCTCCATATCCAGGAGGTTTACTTAAAATCTGAAAGAGTCAACTGTATCTGGCCTCTACCTGGCAAAATGACAAAAGCGATTGTCCACAACAGAGCAGCATATTAGAGCCCCATTTGGCCTTATTTGTAAGCAGTCAGGCTTGAGCAGGCAGCAATGTCATTTTCGTGCGCACGTCCAGAGCACCCGTCTGCGACTCTGACGCCTCTGGCAGCAACAGACACTCAGAGTCAGAGCGCACATGCAAAATGAATCTGAGTCTTGATTTCCATTATACAAAGTGGTATTACTAAACCAAGAGTGACCTTGACAGTGTCGTAAATCAAGAGCAGTGCATTGTGCAGCAGCCCTGACATGCCTTCACATCAGTTTCATGGACACAGATGCATGAACCAGATAAACAGATGCAGTTGTCCCTCTAACTGTTATGAATATTGAATTATCTCTTAATGATCTAAAAGGTTAAAAAAAGTTGTAACTTTTGAAATTGGAAGTTTTAACTTGACATGCATCCTGAAAACATCAATTTGGCGTAAGAAACCTTTATAGTTTAAAAAAAGGCATTATGAAAAATAAAATGTTGATAGATAACTAACTTTTCACCTCTTCATGCGCAAGGAAATATATAAAAACATTAATGCTTGGCAACGATTAATCACGATTAATCACATCCAAAATAAAAGTTTTTGTGTACATAATATATGTGTATGTACTGTGTATATTTATTATTTATATATAAATACACACACATGCACGTACATATTTAAGAACAATATGTTGTTTATATATTAAATACATTTATATATAATATAAATGATATGAATATAAATATAAATACATGTAAATATTTTCAAAATATATACTGTATGTGTGTGTATTAATATATATTTATTTATATATACATAATAAATATACAGTACACACACATAGGCTATATTATATAAACGAAAACTTTTATTTTGGATGCGATTAATTGTTGCCCAGCACAATTGTGACTTTATTTACCACAACTGCAACATTATGTATCACAATTTCTCAATGCTCTATATAATTATCAAAATTTTCATTTTCTTCTTCAATTCTTATAATTCTTATAATGTTGCAATCTCTGACAACTGTGACTTCATATCTCACAAAAAAAGTATTTCTTATTTTCTTACAATCATAAATAAAATGAAATATTACTTTTTTTACTCAGAGGCCAAAACAGAATAAAAAATGAACTGATGAATAGATGTTACAAAAATCTAAAAGTAAATGCAAATGGTAACGACAGAAGTTCGCTTTCAGTGCTATCAGGCTAAAGTTAGCATTTTCCAAGATCTCCTACTGCACCTTTAAGAGCACAGCATTTACATACATCTAAATGTTGCAAAAACAATGTCATTTTAATATTCAACAAGAAACATCCCAGAGATGCATTGCAGACGATCAAACACTTTTAAAATTTGCCTACATTTTTCTGATGAAAACACCCACACAGTTGTGCTTTCAGAAATCCAATTCACCTTAGTCCCACCTGATTTCAAATTGATGCAGCACAAAACGGATCTAAAACGTTCCTATCCATCATGAAATGCTCCGTCAGAACTAACTCTAGCGTGTAAGCACCCTAATTCTGAAAACCTTACTGCATTTGTAATGTTTCACCTCAGTGTCCCGCAGTGATAGTCCCAAGAAGAGATTTTCTATGACGACTTACAACTGACAATAAATAACAGGAATACGTTAATTCCATAGTGACTGTGAGAGTGTGGAGGTCCTGAATAATATTATTATCCAAACAGCAGAACCCCATTATTGCAGGATCACACTGTTACCTGCCAGATAATTGAATAAAATGACAATATTCCAGAGAAAAATGAGTTAAAACAGCATGTGCTGAGCAGACACACATTCTATCATCTTAGAAGGTCACAGCAAGGCGCTATTAAAACAAACACCTCCATATCCAGGAGGTTTACTTAAAATCTGAAAGAGTCAACTGTATCTGGCCTCTACCTGGCAAAATGACAAAAGCGATTGTCCACAACAGAGCAGCATATTAGAGCCCCATTTGGCCTTATTTGTAAGCAGTCAGGCTTGAGCAGGCAGCAATGTCATTTTCGTGCGCACGTCCAGAGCACCCGTCTGCGACTCTGACGCCTCTGGCAGCAACAGACACTCAGAGTCAGAGCGCACATGCAAAATGAATCTGAGTCTTGATTTCCATTATACAAAGTGGTATTACTAAACCAAGAGTGACCTTGACAGTGTCGTAAATCAAGAGCAGTGCATTGTGCAGCAGCCCTGACATGCCTTCACATCAGTTTCATGGACACAGATGCATGAACCAGATAAACAGATGCAGTTGTCCCTCTAACTGTTATGAATATTGAATTATCTCTTAATGATCTAAAAGGTTAAAAAAAGTTGTAACTTTTGAAATTGGAAGTTTTAACTTGACATGCATCCTGAAAACATCAATTTGGCGTAAGAAACCTTTATAGTTTAAAAAAAGGCATTATGAAAAATAAAATGTTGATAGATAACTAACTTTTCACCTCTTCATGCGCAAGGAAATATATACATGTATATTAGTGCTGTAACGATTAATCACGATTAATCACATCCAAAATATAAAAGTTTGTGTACATAATATATGTGTATGTACTGTGTATATTTATTATTTATATATAAATACACACACATGCACGTACATATTTAAGAACAATATGTTGTTTATATATTAAATACATTTATATATAATATAAATGATATGAATATAAATATAAATACATGTAAATATTTTCAAAATATATACTGTATGTGTGTGTATTAATATATATTTATTTATATATACATAATAAATATACAGTACACACACATAGGCTATATTATATAAACGAAAACTTTTATTTTGGATGCGATTAATTGTTGCCCAGCACAATTGTGACTTTATTTACCACAACTGCAACATTATGTATCACAATTTCTCAATGCTCTATATAATTATCAAAATTTTCATTTTCTTCTTCAATTCTTATAATTCTTATAATGTTGCAATCTCTGACAACTGTGACTTCATATCTCACAAAAAAAGTATTTCTTATTTTCTTACAATCATAAATAAAATGAAATATTACTTTTTTTACTCAGAGGCCAAAACAGAATAAAAAATGAACTGATGAATAGATGTTACAAAAATCTAAAAGTAAATGCAAATGGTAACGACAGAAATACTTTTAACACTTACCCTCTTTAGGGACAAATATTACATCAAACCACTGCTTCACCATATTCCAACAAAAGACGGAAACTTGTGTTATTAAAAAAAAGAAAGAAAAGAAAGCACAAAAGCTAAATAAACAAACAGTCGAGTGTTGACTTTTGCTCTGATGGTCTAGAGTCCTTGAAGGTCGTATGCATAACAGATTACACAGGCTTGGCATGTGAAGTAGGAAGTGAAGTACTATTCAAACTGAGACCAAACCAAGTCATAGACTCAATTTAGCAACTTAAGGGCTTTAGGATGTAAACTAGCTGCCTGCATAGCACATATTATATCTGACTAATGAATTAAAAATAATATGTAGCTGCCAGACTAAATTAGTAGACTAAACTGTAATAAATTATTCAGTGTTTATGCCACTGGCATTGAACTGTCATATTATCATCCAGAGTCACCTAAATGGCCAGAGGTCTCATTCTACCTCTTTTTTTATCACTGTCTCTCCATTTAACATATAATTTCATAATCTGATCTCAGTGGAAAATACACCCCCAACGATGAATCAGCCCCCTGGCAAACCATAGAACTGGCTCTATATATGAACAGACAAACTACTTGAATGTTAAAGGGATAGTTCACCCAAAAAGGAAAATTTTTGATGTTTATCTGCTTACCCCCAGGGCATCCAAGATGTAGGTGACTTTGTTTATTTAGTAGAATACAAACGAAGATTTTTAACACAAACCGTTGCAGTCTGTCAGTCTTATAATGTAAGTGGATGGGAATCATGGCTTTGAGAGTAAAAAAAAGAACATACACAAACAAAACCAAATGAAACCCTGCGGCTCGTGAAGATACATTGATGTGTAAAGACACAAAACGATCGGTCTGTGCAAGAAACTGAACAGTATTTCTAGAACAGTATACCGCCACCTATCTCTCAAATGGACCATTGACACTCCTAATTGAGATTGTAGATAGAGTGTCAATGG
>NW_015660878.1:1294256-1337366 GCF_001515625.1 Sinocyclocheilus rhinocerous | reverse complement strand
GTGTCTTTACACATCAATGTATCGTCACGAGCCGCAGGCTTTGATTTGGTGGTTTTGTTTGTGTATGTTTTTTTTACTCTCAAAGCCGTGATTCCCATTCACCTCCATTATAAGACTGACAGACTGCAACGGTTTGTGTTAAAAATCTTCGTTTGTGTTCTACTGAAGAAACAAAGTGGATCAAAATCTTGGATGCCCTGGGGGTAAGCAGATAAACATCAAATTTTCATTTTTGGGTGAACTATCCCTTTAACATGAAGCAGCATTCACAATCTATTATTTGTAATCCAAGCAAAACAAAATATTTAATGAGCAAAAAAAAAGAAAAAATTATTTACTTGATTTAATCCATTGGAAATGTAATGGATCATGAAAAGTGTAAATTCTGTTTTGCTGATATGGCTATTTAACCCATATTAAAATTACTGTATTAAATAAATGGAAAATCTTTAGAAAGACTGCATTAACAATGACTAAAGAGCTATTTGATTCATATTAAAAAAAAATTTTACATGGTAAGGACGTGAATCCTTTGCTATAGGGGTGTTATAAAGCCCTGTACTTTGCTATACTGATTTGTGATGCTCAAATCTGAGCACTGAGGTCAAATCTAATCCTGAGGTCAATCTGTATAGTGCCGATCTACCGCCTATGACACAATCACGCAATGTTACTAAATCAATCCCTAAATCCCAACCCTAGGTTGCATAAAAGGTCTTGTATATAAGCACAATGCATTAAGTTACCAAATAAAGACATAAAACATTTTGTAAGGATTCGTAAACATTTGCATGCTTCACAAGATGCTTACAAACATATTTTAACCCTATTACCCATATTGTCATGACAAAAACAAGTCTGGAGTCAAGTGAAAAAGTTAGTCATACTGTACGTAGGAGGGCCCACATGCCTGAATGTTTTCAATATTTATACCTCATAAATCATATGTCAGGAGTGACACTGTTATTCAATATAACTGTACTGCATTGATCACCCACACAGTGGTGAGTTTGGTCAATTCAAGTCTCTCTTTCTCTCAGCAAGTCTCCAGTCTTTCACCGCTCTATTCAATCGTCCATTCTGTTCATCACATTCAGACTGAACACCGCCAGACCCTGTCAATCTGGATTCAGAGGGAGCTCATAGAACACAATGTGTGCACAGAACTGTCATTAGCCTATTTATAGACTATAAAGTGCATTTAATTTGGGGATATAAAATAAAAACCAGTCCCATTAATAAGGCTTTATTAGCCCTTTATCATGAGATGATTGTCATTAATATTATTTAAATATTTATATGTAATTAATTATTTAAATATTAACAGCTTATTACTTTACTTTACTTTACCCTGGATGGAAATGTTACTAAACTTGAACAATGTAAAAGTCTGATGTGTTTCTGATGTGTTTTTATTTCTATTATCATTGTACTTATTTTTTCCTTTTAACTCTGTATCCTTTTCTGTGTAAAGCGCTTTCAGAAGTAAAATAATAGTTTATAATAATAAAATAAAGTTTATTATTATTATTATTATTATTATAGTCATACTGTACATTGTGTTTCATATTTAAATTTAAAGATAAAGAGGCACATGACTCTAGTAGCATATTTTTAGAAATATGTGGTAAAAAAGGTTGGGCTTTCCCTAAACTGATATCATTTTAAGAGTTAAAGAGGAAGAGAGAGACAGAGAGAGGAAAAAAGATCCGTTTAAGGTGTCTGGATCAGTTTCAGAGGTAGTGAATGTGAATGAGGACAGACAGATGAAAATCAGTGAGAGTGATTTAAGAGTTATTTAAGAAAGAAAAAAATATTTTCATGCCATTAAGATCTGCATTATTACAGACAAATCTGCATACTGGCTCACATGAGCAGACATAATTCAGAATATATTAATATCTGATACTAAATCCTCAAAAAAAAAAAAGACTGTATATCTGACAATATCTGACACATGATGCCAGTAATTTACACTACTTGGTGATTGTTGGTGGTTTGGTTTTCTGCAAAGAAAGTGGGGCAAAACTGGTAGATACAAAAGAAAATATTTTTAAAGGCTTGTTTTTATAAGATACAAATCATTATTTCACTCATTCAGATTTCAAACCTGGTATTGCACCACTGAAAATAGCCCAATTTAATCTAACCATTTCCAGAACTGCTAATATCAGTGCATTACATAACTGACAGGAAATAATCTACTCTTTTATTTGATATAACTCATGTGAATGACTTTTCACAGTTGACAAGGGACTCTGATGTGAAGCTCAAAGCATCATTAAAGTCTACAGAAGTCTGTCTGGAGTGAGTCTCGGGCGTACAGGGGAGTTTGAGGTCTTTAAAGCAGGAAGTTGGATTACTTTAGGCCTCCATTGTGATTCACAGACATGCTACAGACAGAAACCAGCTGCCAAGGCTTTTGGAGATGGCAAAAACATGCTTGTGACTCACATTAGATCAACATTAAACCCTCATCAAAGCACACAGGAGTGTTTGGAGTGTGTTTGGTACAAGGGAGGATACAGGGTTCACGAAAGAGGCCAGGAGGACAAGAACAGAAACTTGTCCCGCAGGAGCGAAATTTCACAGGGCTTGTGGGCGCCATGACCTCCGAGTTATTTACACCAAGTCATAAAGTCAACACATATCTCTCTAAAGCAGCAAGCAGGCCACAGACCACAGCTCTCAAATACCCATAAATCAGCAGGGTTAAAGCACAATGATTCTACGCCAATTTAAATATTTCACATTTCTCCGTGGTTAGGTTGGTCGGACGTTAGACATTTTGCAACTAAACGCACGTTCTTGAGATGACACTGATATGTTGATGCAAAACACAAAGAAGCAGTGTCTGAAAAGGTTTGTTACCTCCTACTTAAGTTGATAATATGACAACTACAACTTCAAAATATTTACACTTTATAGTTACATTTATATTATTAGTTACATTATATATATACACACTACCGGTAAAAAATGTGGAATAATTAAGATTTGTTTACCTAATATTTTTACCGAGGCTGCATTTAATAAAAATACAGTAAAAAGAGTAATATTGTGAAATATGATTACAATTTCAAATAATGGTTTTGTATTTTAATATATATTCAAATGTAATTTATTCCTGTGATAGCTAAACTGAATTTTCAGCAGCCATTAATTCAGTTTTCAGTGTCGTATGATCTTTTAGAAATCATTATAATATGCTAAAAGTATGTTTTAATAAAAATATTATTCTGAAATTATTTTTATTAAGCAGTTAAAAAAATATATATGAAAAATGAATCTATAAACATATGCTGAAGATGATAATATGACAACTGGAGGATAGAAAAACATACTTCAAAAGTTTTTTTATGAAAAAAAAATTTTTGTATCACTAGGTCTATGCAAATTCCCACTCCTAAAGATTACTATAAAACCAAATAATTACATCTGCCTTGAACTGTTATGAAGAATGATATTAATGAGACATGTATAATTTAACTGCCAACCTGTACAGACCACTGAGACCCATGGGAAAGTAAAAAGAGGCGATCATAAAAGATAATTTTCTTCTTTAGAATGAGTGAGAGTCAGTGCAAATGGACTGAAACCCCAGTATATAAAATACACTTCATGAAAACCACCACAGGACTAAAATGACCCACAATTCAATAGTTTTTTCCAATAACCCTGTTATGTAAGGAGACACTCTCTTGGTGCAGAAGAGGACAGGGCACTAACCTCTTCCAGAAAAAATGGCCAGCTTCTGCTTTCAATCACTAAATTAGCAGATGACAGGGCTTCCATCCATAGCCAGGCAAAGAGAATAGTGCCTCATCCAATCACTGGACTGACAGAGCAGTGCATTGTGGGGCAGAGAGCACATTAGTTCTCATGATATAAGTGGGGCAATTGTTACTCAACTTGTTGGGGGCACTGTTTTCCTCCATATCGGTTTCCATAATGGTTAAACATAAAAGATAACATTCCTTTCCCATAAACAGTCCTACATTTGAACTCTATACCTCAAAAGCAGCACATTTCCTCCTCTGCAAGGGCTTTTATTTGTGGTTAGTGCTGAAGACCAAGGATTGAAAGAGGACAAACAAGCTAAAACAAAGTTCATGAGATGAGACAACAGTTGAAACTGAACAAAAGATGTATTATCTTAAAGGGTTAGTTCACCCAAAAATTAAAATTGGCTTATGTTTTACTCTCCCTCAAGTCATCCTAGGTGTATATGACTTTCTTCTTTCAGACGAATCCAGTCGGAGTTATATTAAAAAATTGTCCAGCCTATTCCAAGCTCTATCATTGCAGTCAGCGGGTGTTGCAGTTGAACAGTCCACAAGTCGTCAAATAAAGCGCGCGCATTCATAATAAAACGTGCCTCACACGGCTCCGGGGGGTGAATAAAGGCCTTCTGTAGTGAATCCATGCGTTTTTGTAAGAAAAATATCCATATTTCAAACGTAATAAACACTTTTATATCACTTCCGCCAACTGTCATACGCGGAAGCAGTGCCGGCGGATGTCGTAGCACGTCGGCGTTGTGTGATTAGTGACGAATGCGGAGAGACAACAAAACAAAACGCCGGTCATGAATTAGAGGTACAAACCGAAGATTTGCAAAGAAAAATGTTGGAGGATTTTGATATAAGCAAGAGGAGACTGGTTTTCCTTTGCTAAAGTAAGGAAACTTTGCTTCCTTTGCTCCTATAAACTATAAACTCGTGAGACTAGCATATCTCAAGGCGCGAGTGCTGCGCATATGTCATACGCCTTCCGCCGGAACAACTTCCGCGTATGACAGATAACGGAAGTGAGAGAAAAGTGTTTATTACGTTTGAAATATGGATATTTTTCTTACAAAAACGCATGGATTCACTACAGAAGGCCTTTATTCACCCCCCGGAGCCGTGTGAGGCACGTTTTATTATGAATGCGCGCGCTTTATTTGACGACTTGTGGACTGTTCAACTGCAACACCAGCTGACTGCAATGATAGAGCTTGGAATAGCCAGGACAATTTTTAATATAACTCTGACTGGATTAGTCTGAAAGAAGAAGTCATATACACCTAGGATGACTTGAGGGTGAGTAAAACACAAGCCAATTTCCATTTTTGGATGAACTAACCCTTTAACCTTATTAGAGAAATAAAACATAGAATTGCCTACATATATAGAAATACAGGCCAAATGTAAACATTTATCCAATGCATTTTGCAGTCCTGCATTTTTCTCAGCTTGTACGTCATAAATCAAGCCAGACAGATGGAGCTGAAAAAGCTTATATTTTAATCAGCACAACATACAGTACTCTATATAGGAGGCAAACGCATGCCACTTATTTCTTGAAGTTTTCATCACCCAAATCACCGTGCTTTATAATGTAATTCAATTAGAAGCATGCAGTTTGTGCATCGACTAAAATGGCACACATTTATCATACAGCACATGAAATAAATCACCTCTACTAAGAGAAACGAGTCACTATATAAACAGTCCTTCATGTAATATTGCTGATCACAGCTTTTTTAAGCCAAACCAACAACTCTGAAGGAGCAAAATCAGTTACGGCCCATCAGAATCCAATAATTATGTCTTCTAGAGAACATATTTAATAAATATTATTCATGCTTTGATATGGTCCCATCAATTAGTTGTCGAATTTATGCAGCCAAATCCAATCATTTCAATTTCAATTTTAGTAAATTAAACAAAGATTATTGGAGTATGTTCTACAAGAAAATACAATTTCAGTCTTTCTAATCTACACTGTAAAAAAAAAAAAGAATACTGATGTACATTTTACTATAAAATACTATTTTAAGTTTCTCTATTTCAAATATTTACTTAAAAATCTACTTTAAAATATTTTAAGATTAATTTTGTTACTTGTAATTTATTTTAATTGTTTGTGAAATTCACTAGCATTTTCTGAGTGACAGTGTTATAAAAAAAATGCACATTTAAATCAGTGTTTATTGTCATTTCTTTGTAATTATCTGTCAAATCTACAAGCAATCTTTGACTGAAAATTGTTTCAAAGTCAATCCTACCAATATTTGCCCACAAAATTTAGCCAAATTTCACTCATCTGACCACACCTTAACAACACAATCCACCAGCTGATTGGTTGAAAGAGAGAGGCACAATCACATGACGCCGTGAACATCTATGGTCCATCTTCAGACATGTTTGACCTTAATCTCCACTAATCGTTTATCAACCACGACAAGAGAAAATAGCTCAAAGTCAGCTTATTCTTTTTGATGAATAACAAGCATGTTAAGACAAAGCAACAGAGACATTTCATACAATCCGTAATCCCAATGATATGCTATATCATCATGTAGGATTTATATGAAAGGAAACAGAACACCTGTTGCATTTACCCAGCAATTCCGGTCACAAAAACTATTGTTACACTGAGTTCATGCCCCTTAAATCAAGCTTAGAATTTATGATGCATTAAAATCAGGACACAAGGCACATGTGGCATATTTGCAAAGCAATTACGGGCATGCAAATGTCTAGCCTGCCATTCCGATGGCAGCTGGTGCAATGTGTCTATGTAAATATCCAGCATCTGAACTTACTGAGTCACAAACAAACACTCCAAATCCACAGCAAAAGCTATTTATTTCTCTCCTTGTGATCCTCTCTGTGCATTATTGTCCAGTCAATCCATACCAGATGGTGAAAAGTGCATGGCTAGAAGGCAAAGGTTCATGATGAAGCACAGCTGGCTTGGTGGCACATACCTGGTGCCTGTTGTGCTTCATCAGCGTTGCTATAAATTCCCATCCAAGAACCCCCAAAAAAAGCATTTGATGTGGTTCCACCTGGACTCTGTTCAGAATACAATTTCATGGAGCATAGTTTTGATATAAACAGGTTTAAAATGCAGCAAACAAACAAAGAAAAAGGCATAAATTAAGGAACTTAATAAATAAAGAGAATACAAATGTAATTTCTTAATTAAAAACAAAATCTGTAAAAATCCACCAAATTCAGATTTCCCATCTACTTCCAAAGCAGATGCATTTTATGGAGCAGTGACAAAGGTATTATATTAAAAGTATATTTTTGCAATGAAACAATATGAATTGTACCAAAACAACTTCAGAGCTAGTAAGGAATTCTAATCAAATTAAATGTAAATAATTAAAAAATAAATAATACAATTGAATTTAATAAATAAGAAAATATAAAATAAAATAAAAATATTTACACCCATATATATAAAGATCCTGTTCAATGCTCCACAATTGGTTTTCTGTTCCTGACTCTCAACTGCATGACACTAGCATTCACTCTCACACAGACTAATTTCTGTCATTACTGCCCTGTGCAAATGCTAATTAAAAATTGCTATGAAAAGCTAAATAGGAAACTATTCTCATCTCACTATGGGACTTGTGGCTTTGCAGCACACAAAGTAACAGCTGTTATGCACATGTGCATAATAATATCCCATTGCCTGGGACATGAAAGCAAATGTCCCATATTTTCCCATTCATTAATCATTATTCAGTTGTGTCGATGTTAGACCGCCTGCAGGTCACCTATGAAGCCATCAGAGTATTTAAAATCCATGAAAAATTACAATGAATTAGTGCAAAGCACAAACCATCCATGATACAATAAATTCTCCTACTAAACTGCACTGCGTAAACCTGAATATGAAATAGCACTAGTGTCGACCTTCAGTAACAGCAAAAGCAAAGAGTCCACAAAAAATACCTGCAATAAAATTTGGCAATTAGACAATGTCCTGAGTTATTTTAAAATAACTCTCTAAATAGCATCACTGATTCTAATTAAATCACGTTTGACATACAACAGCCTGTAACCTCATAAACAGACCACTTCCTGGTATTTTTGGCGTAATGCTGCATGTATTGTACAGTAAATTACACCTGACGTCCATTAAAACACTGACCAATGCAGTCGGCCTGTAGTTTCATCACTTGACAGAAAAGAACAATTGTAGCCTTTTGCATTCTCTGTTTGTGGGTTTATAATATTTCAGTCTTTCATCGTGCCTGATATTTTACACATAATAAATGAATAAATTCCTCTATTATTTTCAGTCTTTTTACAGCATGAAGTAAATATTCTCATTTAATTTTCTCAAAATCATAATTGACTGCATGTGTCAAGCTCAACAATTTGATTCAACCCTGTTGCCCTCGATATTATAAGATATATATATATATATATATATACAGTGGGTACGGAAAGTATTCAGACCCCCTTAAATTTTTCACTCTTTGTTATATTGCAGCCATTTGCTAAAATCATTTAAGTTATTTTTTTTTCCTCATTAATGTACACACAGCACCCCATATTGACAGAAAAACACAGAATTGTTGACATTTTTGCATGAGGGGTAGGTTTAGGGGTAGGGTTGGTGTAGGGCAATAGAAAATACGGTCTGTACAGTAGAAAAACCATTACGCCTATGGAGAGTCCCCACAAGGATAGCTGACCAGACATAAGTGTGTGTGTGTGTGTGTGTGTGTGTGTGAGTGAAATATATATGAGAAATATGCCATAAATATAAAGTTGATCATCCAACAAATGGGTCCTATTATTCAACACTTTATTATAAATTTGCCATCCTGTTACTGCCAAAGTTTGTTTATTTATGTATTATTAAAACATTATAACCTATTTTAGATGTTCATTTAATGTAAAACTGCAAAAAAAACACACACACAAAACAGGGTATAAACTGCATTTAGACAGGTCCCAAATTTTAACAGGGTTGCAAAAGTTATGAACACCAAAGAAAAAGAACTGAAAATAGAAAAGTTTAAATAATATTCAGTTGACAACAGTGAGGCTGACAATTTTCCTTTCACAATTTGTTAAAATAAAAATAAGTGTAAAATAACAAATATGTACCTTTTTAAGAGTTTAGGCCCCATTTGCACCCTATTAATGGAAAGTGCAATTACTTTATAACATTATTTTCAAAAAGAAACAAAGGCCATAAAGAAAGATGCAGTACGCTAATGAAAGCCTTGTTCCCGTTGTCTTTTGTGGGGTATCCTATGACTGTAAACGGTCGTTTTTGTCTTCATGCCATGACAGCAGGTCCATCTAGTTCTCAAATGAAAATGAATAAATACCCAAATCAAATATTTACATTTCGGAAATGCGCCATAATGAGCAAATATTGAGGATGATGCCTGAGAATGACGGGAACACCTGCTGGTGACCGAGCAAGATTTCAATTAAACATAGACTTTCATGACGGGCCGTTTATCGACACGACGCACAATGAAAGCTACATTTTAAACGGCGTTCGGATCAAACGGACGTGTTGTGTGATATTTCAAAGAAACGCATCCTTTGTGATCCCCTGCCATATTGCCGTGAAAATCCGCATCATCATTGGTTGCCATGGGAGAAGCACGACTGGATGCTCCTCATTGACTCAAATACTGCGCATTCTCCTCAGCAAAAGCGCCGCGCCACAATCACGGAGAGAATAACGCTGCATTCAAGATAATGAAACGTGAAACTCACCGATTCCAGTGATGAATCCTCGACCTGTCCAGTTTCATGGGACTGGTGTAGCCTACGTTTAGTGTGTTGTTTGTCGGCGCGCACCGCAGCTTCTCTTCTCTTCTCTTTCTCCTGCTGCTGTCAAACTCGCAGCGCCGTCGCGCGCACGCTCAGTGCAGGCGCAGCTGCAGCGACGCGACACTAATCAGGAGCCTCAGACCCACACAAACACATAAACAGCACTTCTGGACTCTTATCATACAGACACAAACACACAAACAGCACTACTGGACTCTTGTCATTCAAATAACACGTGTTGTATACTTCCGACGTAAAAAGAATTATGGTTCAAAAGTTGTTTTTGTTCAATTTACTTGTTTTTGAAAGAAAGGCGCATTCTTATTTAAATGATGGATTTGAGGCTCCTCAAACTTAAAGGGATAGTTTACCCCAAAATGAAAATTTTCCGTAGGCTATGGTTTCTTTCTTCTATTCGACACAAAAGATGTTTTGAAGAACGATAGAAACCAAACTGGTAGCCATCGACTTCCATTGTATTTTCATTTTGGGTGAACATGCCTTTTAAATTCACCCATTCATAATTTGTGACCCTGGACTCAGGGGCGGTTCTAGGGGGTGGCCCCTTTGGCCCCCCTAAATTTGGAATCATATCACACCAAACAATTTTGGGTGAAATGCGCAGTTTGTCCTGTAAACTATATATATATATAAAAGAAAAACATCACCAGCTGCTAAATTCAAATCTGCGTTCGCTGGCTGGCACAGAGCCAGAGACGCACGCGTTTTTAAAGCACTACGCATTATAACCAATCACATACGATTATGTTGAGTTTATGAATGCAAGGACCAATCAGAGGCGTTCAGATGAGTCACCGCTGAAACACGCTGTTTCGTCACCGCGTGCGCTCGCTGACTGAATTCTCTGGCTAATTCGTTTATCAGAAACAACAAAGTGAAGATGTACGAGTGTAAGTAAGATATTAATTTCACAGTGTAAACAGCTTGAGAGATTATTATGGGAGTTTTTGAGAGTGTTGGAATTTGCTTGACTGAAGTGAAAATGTTCTTTGATAATGTAATAATTAAATATAAAAACCAACATAGTTTCCATAATATTCAATAATATAATTTAAAACATATAAAATAAAATGTATTTAATTTGATAAATATCTAATAAAAATTCTATACTTTAATAAAAATATAAAATAATATATTCTGTGTGTATACATAATGTGATTACATGAAGAGTTCATTTGCAAAAACAGATAACTCCGTTTTAAACACTTTTCAAAAATCATGTTTTTTCATTGTGCATTCCAATTAATCTCAATCAAACTGCAGTTGGGTTATTTTGATTAGGTTAAAAAATAACTTAAAAATACAGCTAACTAACACAATAAAAGACAATAAAAACATGGTAACATCATAAAAAACATGATTTTTGAAAATTAAAACAAAATTATCCAGAGTTATCTGTTTTTGCAAATAAACTCTTCACATATTATTACACACACATTAGAATGGCAAATGAGCACATCAGAATGATTTTGTAACAGTGTTTTCTTTGTAAATTCTGCTCAAATTGGGGTTTGACATCACAGGTAAAACAAAAAAAATTTAAAATGCATAAAAAATCAAACGGCAATGTACTACTTGATCAGTTAAATGTTACATTGGTAAACAGAAGCATTTTTAAAAAACAGTGTAAACTTTTAAATGGATACAATATCAGTAACACACACAAACAAAATGAGTTAATGTCATTATAAACATATCATTAAAAGTAGTCATGGAAGAAAACCAATCCAACTTAAATCTACAATTTCCATTCTACACAATTATCTAAATTACTTTGCCAAAGCCATATTTAGGCATGTGTTTGTGCAGATGGGTAGCGTTGCTTTGTGATTTTTTTTTCCCTGAGTGTAGGACATCTGATTTATGGTGGTGGTTTGGCAGTGCAAGTGAAAATGAGCATGTTAGTCTTCCCAATGACAGCGTCATGTCTGATACCCAGCCACGTCTTCGCAAATTGTGAAAAGATGTTTCCACTTTCTGTGCATGAAACCGTGATTGTTCTCAAGAGTCCTGAATGTCATGGGACATCTGTACTATCAGGGAAATATAAGGACTACAAGGCACAACAGATGGAAAAAAAAAACATAAAAAAGAGTAGCATGTAGTGAGAGTGAAAATAAACAACGTGGAAACTAAAGTCTAACCAGTTTCAAAACTTTCAAGAGTATTTTTAAACAAGAAAGTCTTCACTGATAGGCTACTTCAAGTGTACTCTCAATACAATTGTAGCTCACATCTCTCTGAGCAAATGCAGACTGGCTTTGTTTATACGTCCCACTTCCTAAATTGGTTTGCAGGCAGCTTTGGAGACATATATCATCCAGAAATAATCCATACAGTATGTATACCAGAGCCAACCGGTAGGCTGGTTCTTTGCTTATATGTTCTTTTTCCAGCGGGGGAATTTTTCTGGGGTGCGAGTATGTTAACTGAACAAATAAAAAATGCAGCAGGTTTCATTTTTAAATATTTACTGACAATTATGCTCTCAAATGATACCCTACCTCTTTAAAAAGTTATAAATGACTAGTGCTTGGTAGATTACTTACAAAATATAATCCGTTAGATTACATGGAGAAAATTGAAGCCAGTAACATAATCTAGGTTACTCATTTTAGGTAGGTACTTTTTAGATTACTTTTAGATTGCCTTTTCCCCCCAATTTAGAAGCATGGATCAAAAAATTATTTATAATGGCCATTCTATATTGTGAATATAGTTAAAGCTAAATGGTATGACAGAGTAGGATTTTTGGAAAGGAAACATTAAAAGAGATAAAAGAAGAATTAGGGAGAATGAATCAATAGCCTAATCATTTACTGCCATTTTATGAATATGTAATCGTGTAATCCATAAGAAGTAACTGTAATCTCATTATGAGCATTTATGTAATTGATTATGTAATCAGTTACTACCCAGCACTGTAAATGATTAATTATAATCATAAATCACACTATTGACATTTAATTAAAGGAATGGTTAGCGTTATTTCATTTATGCGTAAATAAACTCTGCACTTGGCTATTACATTATGCCAAATTAATTTCCATAACACAGGTGTGAAAGTGAATGAGTGCGACTCTTTGGGCTGGAACAGCCATATTTGCTGCTTATTATTAGTCTCAGCAAATATCATAAACCTTACAGTAGAGAATTGAAACTGTCAGGGGACGGGTGAGTGGAAGAAGCGAGGACTCAAGGTGCAGGAAGAATGGGTCTTATTAATAAAATAAAACAAAACCACAACAAAAACTACCCCGAGGGGGAAGAACAGGCAGGCAGGCCAAGACAGGGCAAGGCAAGAGGAACATACACACAGCCGACAATACTCTGAGACATAACATTAAACAACGAAACAGCACATGACTGCAGACACTAGGAGAATAAATAGGGAGACAAACGAGGAGGGTAACAAGGGAGACACAGGTGGAGTAACTGAAACAATAATGAGATAACAAGAAGGGCGGGGTAAGACAATACACAGGAGAGCACATGGCACCAACAAACAGACAACAAGCCATGTGCTCAAACAAATACAGTGACATCTGGTGGCCAACTAGGGCACACCAGCAGAACTGTGACAGAAACAAGAGCTTGAAGCCCAACATTTTTAAACCTGGATCTTGTGAAGGTGAAGAAATGGTTGCTAGGGAACAGGTCTAGAATACATAGGGGACTGCCATATCACACTTTATACTGTATATGAATTTACAAAGTAAACGAGTGTGACAATCCAGATGCACAAATAAGACGTAAAATACTAATTTATGCTACAAAAAAATAATAATATGGGAATCATCTTAGTGACATGCCAATTGTGTCAGAAGGCAACAGTCTGGTCTTTCATTGCCTGCCTGAGGGGATTCTGGGAGGTGGATGATGCAAGTGTCGAGTCAGACACGGTCCTATCTGCTGTTATTCGATGTTAATGGATCTATCAGTCAGTGAACTTCTCAGCTGAAAACGCACACATGCTTTACACATCCAGCATCTGTGTGATTATGGATCATGACAAAAACTCCAGTGACTGCATGATAGTAACAAAACTGGAGAAGATGCAATCCAGATTAGAAATTGTTCAATAAAAAAGAATGAAGAGGGCATTTCCATGCACTGCATCTTTGTTAGAGGAATAGTTCGCCGTCTCTCACGCACATGGCATCCCTCAGTAACACTGAAATGCAGATTTGAGCATATTTTTATCAAATATAGCCTCTTCTCACACTCACCTGTGGGATTTGACACATCACTGAACGTTTCCATGGATAAAACACATTCCTCACGCTGAGAAAATAACCAACTCACTGACTTTTTTTGTATAACGGTGGTCTACTATGTGACTGATTTTTTAAAGTTGTAAATAAACCAAAATTATACGTTTTACAAGAAAATAATATTTCAGTCTTTGTACTTTAAAATTTCATGCTTAATTCAATGTTACTTGCCGTTTCTTTGTAATTGTGAAATTTACCAACCATTTCTGAGTGAAAATTGTTTCTACACCGTTTTTATTTTTTCAGTGTATAAATGCTGTCTTTTATATTTCTCATTGGGCTACAAATTAAAATATATTCGAGAACATATATGTGTTTTATTGCATAGTTGATAGGCTGCAAAAATGCCAGCCAAATCAATTGGAAAAGGCTATTTAATACTCCCAGATTACTTACAAATGGAATAAAGTGTAGATATACATACCTGATAAATACTAAATGATAGGTGCTCTTTATCATTAGAAAGAAAGAAAATAGTTTATTAAGTGAAAAGACAATCTAACTAACTACTTCAACATATCTTATGTGACACCTTTAGAGAGACAAATCTATGAAACTCAAATCCATGAGTCAAACTGAGGTTTAAAATCATTTATTTCTCTTCATAATCATCAGGGAATACAGTTTTAAGGTGTTAGGAAAACGCCATTTTTGAATCAAGCGGTTAAAACTGAATCTACAACACTGTTATAATTTTACTCATTGCATTCAAGGGTTAATATTTTACAATATTATACACTCAGTCTGAACAGAACCAATAAATTATGTAAAATATTTTCCAGCCAAGTGCACACAGAAGCAAAGAAAACTGTATACTGAGGCATAATACACAAAATCAATGATCATTTCATTAGTATTTTCACAATAATCAATGCAAACGGTCTTCAGCAATAATACGACTGTAATTAAGTGCTTTCGAAACATTGTGTGCAAAATCTTTAAAACATCAGTGCCGTTGGATCCCTTTGCGGTCTGACATTTAATTACAAGGTTGATCATTTGAATTTAAATAAAAAATTAAAAGGTTTGGTTGAAAATTATTTACACACACTTTAGTCTGTGCATTTAGCAGCTCTCCTCATGCTAATTACAGTACCGTCAGTTCAGTCGACTATTACTTAAGGTTTTCTCAAGGAGAGACACTACACAACAGCAACTTTATCCTATTGTAAATGAATCGATCAAAATAACATTAGTACATCCCAACAAATGAAAAGCAGCAAATATAAGTGCTAGCTAGTCAGTGCTGCCAAGGCTCTTCGTTTCAAACAAGATGTTCTTACAATAACAATAAAGCCTTAAAATCAAACTAAAAAGTTTTAAATCTTCATATGTCCTCGTCAATATGAGGCAACAGACTTGATTCCCTGTTTTAAACTGTCATATGGCAACATATGTAAAGCAGTTGGGAGTTCGGTGCCTTGCTCAAGGGCACCTCAGTCGTGGTATTGAAGGTGGGAGAGAGCGCTGTACATTCACTCCCCCCACCTACAATTCCTGCCGGACCTGAGACTCGAACTCTCTAACCATTAGGCCACGACTTCCCCAAACATGTAACACGCACAGTTTACCTTGTTATATGATGAACAGACAATGGAGAAGGTCAGTGGTTGAGCTAGTTTGGTTTAGAGTGTGAGTTTCAGAGTTTGGAGCGAAGAGGAAGGCCATCGTACATGTCAGCTTTAAGTTGGGCCCATTCGGCTAGTTTCTGAACGATGCCCTTTTCTTGAGTGAGAACACTAGCCACTTTCTTTAACTTATTCTCGTTACGCTCCAGGTAGCGCCGACCCTCAGCCTGCAGGAAGTCCAGCCTCTCCTGTCTGTTTTCATCCAATGAGATTTCTTCACTCATGTAAGGGTTAAAGCGAAAATAAGTGTTCGGGGGGAGGAGGGCGTCCAGCATTGAGTGGACCTCTATAGTATAAGAAGAAGAGGTTTACGTAGTGAGTGACAAACAAAAAACAATAGAATAATAGCAAGGTTTTATTACTGATTTATTATTTTTATGTTTCATTATGTCATATCAGTTTTCATTATTTCATTTTTTTTTTCCAATAAAAAAATAGATACGTTATTATTTAAATTAAATTCAATTAAAGTTTTTTTTTTTACATTTCTCGTGTCAAAAGATTTATATAATCTTTATTCTTATGGAATTAGTTTTCAAAATGATGAATTACGGTTCAAAGGCTTTATATAAACTTTTAACATCAGACTGAAATGATGTCTGGGATCCTATGGGATATGCAGAGCTGTAGGTGCTACATTTTCTCATTATTCAGAAGACCCTGGACTTTCCTTTGTGGCAGATTCAACCAGGCATCATAACACAAGGAGATATCATTAGTGGTCTATGCAGTAAGACAAATAATATAACAATGTTTCATTATTTAAAATGCTCCTATAATTTTTTATTTATATTATATAATTTATTAAAGCTGCAGTCACTTTTTTTGCATTCAAAATTTACAAAATTTATATAATAAGCGAGTACACCATGAATCCATTTTCCAAACCGTGTTTTTGGCTTGTCCTGAATCACCACGGTACACCTATAATAAGTGTTTATATTCGGACTATTTTAGACTGGTTCGGGTAGGTACCGCTGCGGAGTAGCCCAGCGCCTGCGTGATTCGCCATAGACATAAACAGAGAGAAGTAGCTCCGGCTACAATGTTCTTCCGCAAGACGCACGCAGTTCTGTTTATTAACCGCTAGAGCGCCAGAAGTTACGGACTGCAGCTTTAAGTTTGAATACATTTTATATAATTTATTTCAATGTTTAAATGGTTAAAATTTAATTAAACTATATTATTTATTTATTTTTCTTCATTTAATGCAATTTAATTTGATTGTTACAGATGATTATTCTTATTGATTCATTTTCTAAATGATCCAATTCAGTTAAAATCAGAGTGAAAATCAAATTCTCTGGGAACTTAAAATAAACCTCGGCTGCTCAACTTTGGGATCCTTCAAAGGGATATGCAGAGCTGTAGGTGCTACACAGCAGCACAGAACAACACAGGGGCAGCGGAGAGATGTGATCATGTGACCCCATCATCTCACCTTCAGTGTCAGTGGCGCTGCTGATGACATTGGTGAGTTTGGTCTTCAAGCTGGTATAAGTGCTCGAGCTGGTCTTGCCTACGGTTTCGTATCGGCCTGTGCCCAGAGATACCACACACTGCACAGGTGTGTTGGGCCACAAACACTTGCTCTCATGGATGGCCAGAGCGGTAGGGTTGTTGATCAAGAGACCACCGTCCTGGATAAAATCAAAAATCAATCAAATTTTAACAACATCACAGCCAGGTATCAAGTGAGGTTCGTGTGTGCTCTATCACAACTGGAGAAACTAAAATATAGTATTTAAAAGAAATGTTCAGTTTCTGCCAAAATAACTGATTCTATTCTTGTCCAAAAGCAAGGCTTCTTTGTGGAAATCTGGGTTATTCTTTGAAATACTAGAGGTACGACATAAAAAGGTGAATTTGCATTTCTAGCTGATATGATTATGGGAATCATCACTGTAGAGCATAATGGATGCAGGATCTCTCTGCAGGAGACGTAGGTATGTGTTCATTTCACCTGAGGCATCAGAAATGCATTTACTTGGTATCATCCTTCTCTGTTTCCATGCCTCTCTTAAGGAGCACATCAGAGAAAACAAGATGAAATCGTCCACTAGACAGCATCCCTCATTTCTCTAGTAATGCCCTACATTTTAGTGACACGGATACTGATGTGTATCAGTGAACTGCAAGCTGCTTTCCGAGTCCAAAGATAACGAATGATACCTCATCAAAGCAATCCAAAGATAATTAAAGGGATATTTCACACAGAAATTAACATTCAGTCATCATTTACCCGTTCTCATGACTTTCAAAACCTGTATGACTTTCTGTCTTATGTAGAACACAAAAGGAGATGTTTAGCAGAATGTCCAGGCTGCTCTTTTCCATATAATGAAAGTAAATGTTGACCGTGCTTGTCAAGCTTATGGTTCACTCTGTTACTCTCACATAAAATCACATTAGAAGACTTGGAACATGATGCATGAGTTATTTAGATTATGATGCTTTTATACTGTTATTTTTAGCAAGAATTAAAAAAAAATACAGAAAAAAAATCCACTTTGTAACATGGTTATAATAGTTAACTAAAACTTAAACTACAATCATTAAATAAATAATCAAATGTTACTTGAACAATGGGATAAAATAAATGTTACTTGAAAAAAAAAATCAGCTAGTTGCCATTTTTTTCCAGCTAGAAACAATTCTCAATTTCATGTAGTTTAACTAATGTACCTGTACTAAAATAACAAACTAAAACTGAAATATAAATGAATAAAAACTGCAGAGATATCATGAAAAAAACAACAAAACTTAAAATAAAAAAATAAAATATGAAAAATAAAAATGAATTCAAACTATTAATAAGAACTACAATTGCGTCTCAAAGATACTATTAACACTGCTTTGTAAGTATAAGAGCAGCATGAAAAACTCATTTTGTGATCCACAGGAGAGAGAAAATCATATCATATATCATATGAGTCAATGATGACAGATCTTTCATTTTTGGGTAAACTATTCTTTTACTGAAAGAATCAATGAAGAAGAAAAACAGCCAAACAGTTGAGGACTGACTTCTTGTTTGATGGTAGAGAGTCCTTGAGGAGAGTATGCATAACAGATTACAGGCCTGGCATGTGGAGAAGAAACTGAAGAGCTATTCAGAGCAAGAAAGAGAGAGAGAACGAGCGAGAGATAGAGAGAGGTTCTGCCATTGGTGGCATTCGGATATAACCGGGCATCGAGTGCTCTGTTGGCAACAGGTTTTAGAGCCAAGAGCCTCCACTACATTTGCATTTTAATGAGGACACATTCATCCCACACAGCAAAAACATACATCAAAACATCGCACAGCAGCTTTGAATGCGGAATTATGGAAACCTATTGAATGTGCATTAAGTGGGTTTGCTTGGCCCTTAGGCCAACATTTTTTTTTTTTAATCAACTACACAGACTATTAGATGAAACATGAATACCATCTAAAAATTGATCATTCTCATCTTGTTCGCCAATAAATTAGGCCTTCCCTGAGGACAATGTCACTCCAAATTTCCAGTCTAGTGTTCTCCAAAGAACATTTGACCGCAAAATGAGGATTATATCTGATGGACGCATAAAAGCATCATGTGGGTCAATGGTACATAAGAGTGTCCTTTATAAAGAAAGGGAAGAATCTTTTTAAAGGAAGGACAATTTCTGGTTGCACCATAAGACTTTGATTTGGTGGACAAAGGTTTTCAACTATTAATAAAAAGTGAACAACATTTTGTTGAAATATAATTTTTTTATCTACAAATAATAATAAAATAATAATTTTATGCCCCCAAAAAATATCAAAATGAATTTTAATTCAGAATCTAACTGTATTTTTATGTGTTTTGAATAAATTAATAGATTAAAATATATAAATGTATAAATGAACAGACAAGAAATCACGTTATTTACTTGTGATATATATTTAATATATCAAAAAATATCAAAATTCATTTTAATTCATGAATGGGCTGTATTTTTTATGTATTACACATAAATGAATATAGAAAATCCTTATGTATAAACTAATAGAAAAAAAAAAGTCATTTACCCATGTGATATATCAGGACATTTTATTTTATTTTATTTTATACCACCTAAAAATATCAAAATGAATTTTAATTCAGAATCTAACAGATTTTTTATGTATTTTGAATAAATTAACAGATTAAAAATATTTATAAATTAACAGAATATTTATATTTTGTTTAGTGTATGCCTCCAAAAAATAGAAATGGATTGTATTTTGAATGTATTCTGAATAAATTCATATAATTAATTTTTTTAAATATTATTAAAAAAAAATATTTACATTTTAAAAATAATGAATTTATTAGTTACAATCCTTCACATGCTGTTTTATCCCACCATTTCTAATAACAGGCCCATCTTCCAATTGACCTCAGAACTCATCGGACTCTGACTGAATCTGGGCATTCATTTAGCTCGGTGACCAACAGCTTTATTGGCCTTTTTGGGACAACAGGGACATTGTGAAAAGCTGTATGCGAACTTGGTGGGTGTCAATAGGCAGACGGACAGAATGACGCCTTCCTGATGGCTCAACAGGCACCGCTGAGGGCTACGATTCAACATTAACGTCTGCCGCTTGGCTGATGAAATCTCAGGCTGTGAGGGTGCGTTCAGTGTGGCAGCGGTGGGACCGTGCCAGTTTGAGCTGGATGAAGACAGACCTGACAGCTACTCAAGGGCAATGCAGACACATGAACTACTCAAAATCATACACTTTCCCTTAAAAAAACTGGTTTGTGTATCCACAAAAATTGATGCATATTGCAAATACGCAGCCACACTTTAAAGCTACGATGAGATTCTGAGAGAAGCGGATCAGAGAAGTGAGAGGAGTCTAAATAATCTCTCTGACAGCAATCTGAGAGCCGAACTGAAGTGCTCTAAGTGACGGCACTCAAGAACAACACTAATGAGTCTGAGGAAATAGCCTGAGTGCATGTATGTGCAGAGTTCGCTTTTCCTCCCTCTTCTGACAAGAACCTAAAAGGGTTTGTAATGATTTTCAATACTGCAAGATGTCTGTGCACGGATGATGTCTCAAATAGTCAGAGCACTTGGATCTTAACATGTTAAAAAAGTCATATCATAATAATTAGCCTTAAAAACTTAAGGATTAGTTGAGAGCAAAACGGAATATAATGCAGAATATGCAGACCGGACTTTGCGTGCTTTACCTGGTGGAGGTCATTTCCTAGTACAAATTCCTGGAAGTATCCTGGAGCAGCAGAGGATGCTCGAATGGCCTGCCACATTTTATGCTGGCAGCCGCCCAAGTAGTGTGAACGAACCCCTGGCAGGAAGTCATAATTCCTGAAGACATACGCCTTCAGCGGCAGGCCTCTGTTCACTATGGTGCTCACTGCTGACACCTAGAGGAAGCATTGAGGGATTTATCTAAACAGTTAAACGATGAGAATTGCATTTTTTTTTTACAAGTATATATTGAAACCCACCTTAGGGCATTTAGGGTTCTTGGAAGTCTCAATCATTAGTCCAGGCCCCATTCTTTCTCTGTTGAGAAACAAAACGTTAAAATAAAACAAAATGTAAACATTAAACGAGCAACACATTGTACTACAATCACTTTACTGTATAATATCTCTATTTATTACTATTTATTTTTAAGTTTATTTTGTGTCTCTTTACCGCTGTTATTTTATTATTATGCTACTCTATTTTTTTTATTAGTATTTATTTTTGCTTTCATTTCAGCGTAGTTTTATACGTGTCTCTTTACCTTTATTATTTGGTTATATTATATTAATATAATTATATTATATTATTTATTACTTTTTTATTAATTTGCTATTTCTATTTTTAGCTCCAAACTTTTGTTGCACTTTACAATGACAATAAAGTAAATTAAATTAAATAAATAATACAATTCTGTTTCATATGGGCTTGTTTACGTCACTTTTCAAATAACTTGTAAAAAATTCAAATAAAATGAAATACAATATAAAACAAAATAAAGTAAAAATTTTTAAAATAAAATAAAATAAAATAAAGCTTTTTCACTTCATTGTCTTACTTGAGGATCTCTTCCCAGATCTGGCTGTCATAGTACGCGTGACTCCAGCCCATTTTCACTGTGCCCACAATCAAGTTCTGTTTAAAGACATCAGACCCCAACTTCCGATAGAGTTCCTCACACTCATCCAGAGGGATCTGGAACACACCCAGCATACAGGCCAGGATGGCCCCTAAGAAAAAAAACAACACAGATTTAAAGGAAGGTTCATTCCTATATCTAATAGACATTTTCCAAGTAGTTATAATAATATACCTGTACTAACTCCACATATGTAGTCAAACAGCTGATAGATGGGCTTCCCTGTCAAACTCTCCAGCCTGTGCAAAGCCTGTAATGCAACCAAACCCCTACAAAACAATTACATCAAATTACAGGCCTGCACACAGAGCATTTTAACTGCATATATAGTATTCATCTTATAACATGAAACATAAGGATAAGGATTCACTGAAACAAAATAAGAGTTCAAGAGTAGTTGACATAGATCAGTGGTTCCCAAACTTTTTGCAGCGTGCACCCCTTTCTAGTGTTTGACACATGTCAAGCACTCCCACCACCGTACTACGGTTAAACACCACATTTTTTACTGCAATACAAGTATAAATACACGTATTCACTGTATACACGGCTTGACATTAACTCTTTTGCTTACCAGCCACTGTGGCTAGTGGTTTTCCAAAATTACTAGCCACTCAGCATTTTCACTGGCCACAATTTTGTTGCTGGAAAATTAAATTTTATATGACTAAAGTTACTGCATATTAAAATATATTTGAATTGATTTCCAGGTCTTTTTTTTGTTGTTGCCTATAAAAAGGGCATTTCCCCCTAACCTTGGGCATCGAGTGCTCTGTTGGCAACAGGTTTTAGAGCCAAGAGCCTCCACTACATTTGCATTTTAATGAGGACACATTCATCCCACACAGCAAAAACATACATCAAAACATCGCACAGCAGCTTTGAATGCGGAATTATGGAAACCTATTGAATGTGCATTAAGTGGGTTTGCTTGGCCCTTAGGCCAACATTTTTTTTTTTTAATCAACTACACAGACTATTAGATGAAACATGAATACCATCTAAAAATTGATCATTCTCATCTTGTTCGCCAATAAATTAGGCCTTCCCTGAGGACAATGTCACTCCAAATTTCCAGTCTAGTGTTCTCCAAAGAACATTTGACCGCAAAATGAGGATTATATCTGATGGACGCATAAAAGCATCATGTGGGTCAATGGTACATAAGAGTGTCCTTTATAAAGAAAGGGAAGAATCTTTTTAAAGGAAGGACAATTTCTGGTTGCACCATAAGACTTTGATTTGGTGGACAAAGGTTTTCAACTATTAATAAAAAGTGAACAACATTTTGTTGAAATATAATTTTTTTATCTACAAATAATAATAAAATAATAATTTTATGCCCCCAAAAAATATCAAAATGAATTTTAATTCAGAATCTAACTGTATTTTTATGTGTTTTGAATAAATTAATAGATTAAAATATATAAATGTATAAATGAACAGACAAGAAATCACGTTATTTACTTGTGATATATATTTAATATATCAAAAAATATCAAAATTCATTTTAATTCATGAATGGGCTGTATTTTTTATGTATTACACATAAATGAATATAGAAAATCCTTATGTATAAACTAATAGAAAAAAAAAAGTCATTTACCCATGTGATATATCAGGACATTTTATTTTATTTTATTTTATACCACCTAAAAATATCAAAATGAATTTTAATTCAGAATCTAACAGATTTTTTATGTATTTTGAATAAATTAACAGATTAAAAATATTTATAAATTAACAGAATATTTATATTTTGTTTAGTGTATGCCTCCAAAAAATAGAAATGGATTGTATTTTGAATGTATTCTGAATAAATTCATATAATTAATTTTTTTAAATATTATTAAAAAAAAATATTTACATTTTAAAAATAATGAATTTATTAGTTACAATCCTTCACATGCTGTTTTATCCCACCATTTCTAATAACAGGCCCATCTTCCAATTGACCTCAGAACTCATCGGACTCTGACTGAATCTGGGCATTCATTTAGCTCGGTGACCAACAGCTTTATTGGCCTTTTTGGGACAACAGGGACATTGTGAAAAGCTGTATGCGAACTTGGTGGGTGTCAATAGGCAGACGGACAGAATGACGCCTTCCTGATGGCTCAACAGGCACCGCTGAGGGCTACTATTCAACATTAACGTCTGCCGCTTGGCTGATGAAATCTCAGGCTGTGAGGGTGCGTTCAGTGTGGCAGCGGTGGGACCGTGCCAGTTTGAGCTGGATGAAGACAGGCAGAGAGGCAAAAAGACCTGACAGCCACTCCAGGGTAATACAGACACATATTCAAACCATGAACTATTCAAAATAATACGCTTTCCCTTACAAATCTGGTTTGTGTATCCCTTCTGTATTACAAATCTTGATGCATATTGCAAATACGCAGCCACACTTTAAAGCTACGATGAGATTCTGAGAGAAGCGGATCAGAGAAGTGAGAGGAGTCTAAATAATCTCTCTGACAGCAATCTGAGAGCCGAACTGAAGTGCTCTAAGTGACGGCACTCAAGAACAACACTAATGAGTCTGAGGAAATAGCCTGAGTGCATGTATGTGCAGAGTTCGCTTTTCCTCCCTCTTCTGACAAGAACCTAAAAGGGTTTGTAATGATTTTCAATACTGCAAGATGTCTGTGCACGGATGATGTCTCAAATAGTCAGAGCACTTGGATCTTAACATGTTAAAAAAGTCATATCATAATAATTAGCCTTAAAAACTTAAGGATTAGTTGAGAGCAAAACGGAATATAATGCAGAATATGCAGACCGGACTTTGCGTGCTTTACCTGGTGGAGGTCATTTCCTAGTACAAATTCCTGGAAGTATCCTGGAGCAGCAGAGGATGCTCGAATGGCCTGCCACATTTTATGCTGGCAGCCGCCCAAGTAGTGTGAACGAACCCCTGGCAGGAAGTCATAATTCCTGAAGACATACGCCTTCAGCGGCAGGCCTCTGTTCACTATGGTGCTCACTGCTGACACCTAGAGGAAGCATTGAGGGATTTATCTAAACAGTTAAACGATGAGAATTGCATTTTTTTTTTACAAGTATATATTGAAACCCACCTTAGGGCATTTAGGGTTCTTGGAAGTCTCAATCATTAGTCCAGGCCCCATTCTTTCTCTGTTGAGAAACAAAACGTTAAAATAAAACAAAATGTAAACATTAAACGAGCAACACATTGTACTACAATCACTTTACTGTATAATATCTCTATTTATTACTATTTATTTTTAAGTTTATTTTGTGTCTCTTTACCGCTGTTATTTTATTATTATGCTACTCTATTTTTTTTATTAGTATTTATTTTTGCTTTCATTTCAGCGTAGTTTTATACGTGTCTCTTTACCTTTATTATTTGGTTATATTATATTAATATAATTATATTATATTATTTATTACTTTTTTATTAATTTGCTATTTCTATTTTTAGCTCCAAACTTTTGTTGCACTTTACAATGACAATAAAGTAAATTAAATTAAATAAATAATACAATTCTGTTTCATATGGGCTTGTTTACGTCACTTTTCAAATAACTTGTAAAAAATTCAAATAAAATGAAATACAATATAAAACAAAATAAAGTAAAAATTTTTAAAATAAAATAAAATAAAATAAAGCTTTTTCACTTCATTGTCTTACTTGAGGATCTCTTCCCAGATCTGGCTGTCATAGTACGCGTGACTCCAGCCCATTTTCACTGTGCCCACAATCAAGTTCTGTTTAAAGACATCAGACCCCAACTTCCGATAGAGTTCCTCACACTCATCCAGAGGGATCTGGAACACACCCAGCATACAGGCCAGGATGGCCCCTAAGAAAAAAAACAACACAGATTTAAAGGAAGGTTCATTCCTATATCTAATAGACATTTTCCAAGTAGTTATAATAATATACCTGTACTAACTCCACATATGTAGTCAAACAGCTGATAGATGGGCTTCCCTGTCAAACTCTCCAGCCTGTGCAAAGCCTGTAATGCAACCAAACCCCTACAAAACAATTACATCAAATTACAGGCCTGCACACAGAGCATTTTAACTGCATATATAGTATTCATCTTATAACATGAAACATAAGGATAAGGATTCACTGAAACAAAATAAGAGTTCAAGAGTAGTTGACATAGATCAGTGGTTCCCAAACTTTTTGCAGCGTGCACCCCTTTCTAGTGTTTGACACATGTCAAGCACTCCCACCACCGTACTACGGTTAAACACCACATTTTTTACTGCAATACAAGCGTTATACTTATATTCACCCAGAGGAGTCTGTGTCTATCAAAATAACCATTTCATTGGTCAGGAATAAGGTTGAATGTTGGGCTTGAGTTAGTGTCACCCAATGACCGACTCATTCACAATTAAGACATTAACTTTTTTTTTTTTTTTTTTTACATTTCAGAATATAAAAACGTATGAAAATGTGTGTACAAGGTAATATATAAGGTATAAATACCTCGTCACAGTTTATTTTATCACTACTTTTAATTACATTTTAGCTTTTTGCTGCTCACTTAAATTCAAAACACTTAAATTTAAATATTCCATATAGTTTTTAATTGATAATTATAATTATATATATATATATATATATATATATACACACACACACACACACACACAGACAACTACACATTATTTATAATTAAAACATTTTTACTTAGATTAAGTAAATCATATCTTAAGAATATCATATTCCACTGCTGTGACTTTATTTTATTTTATTTTTAATATATATTTTATTTTACATTTTATTCTTGGTAAAATCATGACAAATTTAAAGTATGAAAATTAGCCTACGATGATGGACAACACCTAAAGGGATTGCAAAATTGTGTCAGTTCTATTTTTGGATGACCTACTTTTAGGTAAATTTGGGCTGACCTACTTTTATCTTAAAGTACTTTCACAATCTGTTAACTTTAGGTTAATCATTTTCCCCAGCTGTCATGTGTCTGTCACCTGGTCCCTCCTCCGTCGATGGAGAGGACACGTATCCCTCTGCCTTTGACCGGGTCAGTGTAGCCCACCAGGGCCAGAGCCTGTCTCACTGCAGCCTGCAGATTGACGTCTCTTGCCTGCCTCAAACGCAGCAGACACGGGATGACCTTCTCCTACAGCCAGCAAGAGAAAGGACGAAATGAAACATAGAAAGTTATCGACGGAGATTACAATGTACAAAAATAAATCCGGATATGGCAGATGGTTGGACACAAACGTACAGTGACTGCCACCCCTCTGGTCTCAGGAAACTCCAGCAGATGGAAGCTCAGTTCCTCCACCCTGCAGATGGTGATCTTCACATCAGTGACTCGTTGAAGACTCTTGACCAGTGCTCTGGTTCGGTTATCCACACTAACACGTGCTATAATCTACAGACACACAGAACAGTTACATTTAATCCTTAAACATTACAATCAATGTTTTCATTACAATCAATGTTTCAGCTTCTAACAAAAGGAAGTTTTGGGTGATAACTGGCCCCAAAATCAATTATTATATTATATTATATTATAATTGGCACAAAGGCAATGGGCTTCATTTATAAAACATGAGCAGAAGGCACTACAGTGGCATGCGAATTGCGAACGTTTGGGAACCCCTTGCAGAATCTGTGAACGTGAATAATTTTAACAAAATAAGAGAGATCATACAAAATGCATGTTATGTTTTATTTAGTACTGTCCTGAGTAAGAGATGTTACATAAAAGATGTTTACATATAGTCCACAAGACAAAAAATTGCTGAAATTATTAAAATAACCCCCTTCAAAAGTTTGGGACCTCTTGGTTCCTTGGTACTGTGTGTGGCATAATTTCAGCTATCTCTCTTATTTTGTTAAAATTATTCACATTTTCACAGATTCTGCAAAGGGTTCCCAAACTTTTGCATGCCACTGTACATGCAAATGTGTTCTGTTGAATAAATGTAGCATAATTAAGTCTTTCTTTAGGGCCAATACTTTTTTTGTATTGAAACAATAAAAAATCAGAGAAATAAAAATAATAATAAAAATATATATATACACACATTTCTCAAACAATATTTATTTTTTATAGAATACAGATTATAATAATAATTTTATATAATAAATATAATACAATTTATATAATTATAATTTATTTTTCATCAAATATTACTTTATTTTTAATAATAATAATTATTATTATTTATAGATTTTTTTGCATAAAGAAAATTACGCCAACTTGTAGGACCATATAATATTATTATTTCATTTAGGCAATTTTCGTTAGATCAACCCAAAAAAACTATACTGCCGACCACACTAAAATACCAAAGTTGGTATTTTAGTGGAAACACACGGCTTTCACTCAAAAAAGATCTCAATTAAACATTCTATCAAAATTAAAATTATATTAATCTACCTTCTCCCTCTGAGACAGCAGTCTCTGTGCTTTCTCGTCTGCCTCTTTTTTCTCCTTGCTTTCTGCACTCTTTGCATCCTGGGACGCGGTTAGTTCAGATCCAGAGGTTTTGTCCTTCTCCACTGTGCCACTCTTTGAATCCGCTCTGAACTTTGGGACGAGAGGAGCGATGTAGTTTCCTACAAAAGCCTGGACGCTGGGCCTGGGATAGGACAGGTAATGACTGATGCCTTTCCTTGGCGATATGGGGATGGTTGAAACACCCTCATCCTGAGCTTGGGCAGAAGGGGCTTGTGGACTTGGGACAGAGCCGTCCTTGTCAATAGCAGGGGGCGTTTCTGGTGTGGATCTATGGGACACAGGCACCGCCATTAGGATATGATCCTTGCTACTTTTTGGAAGAGTGCTAAGTTGGATCTGAGATGGTGAGGATGCCGTGTCTCGTGACCTTTTGTCATTTTGTGTGTCACTTCTAAAGTAGGTATTGACATGTTCAGCCAGGTGATTGTACATTTCATCAATGTTGGTTGTGAACGCTGCGGGCTGAAATCGTTGCAGTGTTTGCTTTGCAACCGCACTGGTTGTGTTTCCTGCACTGCTCGACAAATTGCTGAGAGATTTTGGGGCTTCTTTATGAGGTTCTGTATATTTTTTCACCTCTTTCTCCCTGGGCGGCTCAGGTGCCGCCATGGTCATGACAGCTCCGGCCTCTGCCTCGGGACATTCCACTTTAACCTCTATAGTTTTGCCCTGGGCGGCACCGGGTTTGAGGCGTGTGATCTTGGCGAGGAGGTCGGTGTTCACCGTTCCGCTCACGGCTTTGGTAACGGTGTCCAGTGTGCTCCTGATGCGCGACATGCGGCGAGGTTACTCGAGGGAATTCTGGGATATTCCTTGAGAAAACAGATGTGTGTGTGGATTGGGCATCAGAGCTGCTGAGCCCTGCAGAGCTTAGTCAAAGTTTTTGGCATTTCACATCCACTAAATAAGGACTCCATGATAATACATGAGGTAGGAGATTTTCTCATTTAAAGGCAACCTGTAACGAGAAAGATCGTTATTTGTTATTATTAAATTAATAATGTTTAATATTAAGAAATCAATCATATGTAAGAAACGATGCAGAAAATCCTAAGAACTGCATAGCATTATGTTAAAAACAGTCAGACTCAGAACCCTTGAGTAACTGCACAGCAACACCCTGTAATCACAATATCTAATATTCAAAGTAAATAAGATTTTATAAAAATGAAGGTATTTTCTGCATAAAGACAATGGGCTTCATGCATGAAACATGAACAGAACGAGAGCTTAATTTTCATGCTTTTTCAATATTTTTTCAAACAAATTCTCATTACTGTAATAAAGTATCAAAAAATGGTCCTGTTTTTAGTTCATACACAAAATGAAAACATAATAATTTATATTAATTTAATATTTTATTATTAAAATGTGCATACATTAAAAAGATTAGAATTAGCTTACCGGCAACCTGTAAATAGAAAGACTGGTATTTGTTTTATTAAATTAATGATATATAGTGTTACTAAGAATAATAAATCATCCAGGACATCTTAACACAATATTTCATATTTAAAGTGAATGAGTATAATGAAAGTAAGAAGAAAGTATATTTTGCATAAAGACAATGGACCTTATTCATGAAGCAAGAGCAGAATGAGTGCTTGATTTTCAATATAATAATTGTTCAACATTTTTTACAACAAAATGTCTTTACTGTAACACAGTAACAAACATTATCCTGTCTAAAAAAGAAAATATAATATTAATAAAATGGCATTTTTCTAAATGTAATAATATTTCGTTTTTATATAAATAAAATAGTAATTATATAAATCATTATTATTATTAAATACAATCATATTATTAAAAATAAAAACAAATGAAAATGATTAAAATGAGCATAGTGATAAAAGGTGTCACAATGCCAAAATAATATTAATGGTTTTAAAAATAGGCTTCATTTTCTGCATGCAAATGTTTCTCTCTCTCTTGATTTCTCATGCGTTATATTCAAAGTCGAACAGAACAAATGATAGAAGTAACTTAAGATCTCAAGTTTGTGAACGGATTGTTCTTTTGAGTCAGATCTTTTCAATGTATTATTGATTCAGTTCACAGCACAGGTCTGAATCATTAATTCATGAGTCAATTAATCTCACCAACTCCCAGTAGTTAACAGCTCACCGAAGGCGGAATTTTTCTATGAATAACAACTTAAACTTTCGGTTTGTTGCTGATACAAAGCTATGGTATGGTTTGAAAACTTGAAATACAGTTCACGATTCATATGGCAATGTGAAGTCTCCATTCATTCAACTAAACATGACAAAATAACAACTTCGAAATGTCTTCTTTTGTGTTCCACAGAAGAAAGAATGTCATACAAATATTTAACAATATAAGTAAAAATGTGGTGAGAAAATCCAAAAATAACAGTGGAATATAAAAGTAGGCTACTAAAATAATTTGTCAAACATCATGTTTTAGTGCACGGTCAGTCATCACCATGGAAACCCACGTCAACATTTCAGAAACACTGACAGCTATGGAGATGGACAGCGCAAATAACGCACAATGCGAGCATAAAATCAAAAACATCGACTGGATCTCAAGCAAAGACTTCACAATCGAGATCGGAGAGCAACAGATCAGACATTACATGGACACATGGGAGATAGAGCAGCCTGGCTGGCTCTACAGTCTGAGGTTTCTCCAGGAGACAGAGCTGGAGTTTAAAACGCAGTACCAGTACGAAGCCAAATGGAGCATGCCGACCCCAAGCGCCCCGATCCCGAGAGTCACATCTAGCGTGTATTTCACCATAGAAATCTCCAAAATCAAACCAAACACACTGCCGGTGGACGTTCACTTCCTCGTCGAAACCAACAGGTCCAAACATATTCCAGGACAAACGAGGTTCAGGGAGAAGTGGCTGATGGATGTCATTGAGAGCAAGACTTTGCTGATGGACACCGTTGACTTTTAATACTTCAAAACATGTCAATTTAACTCGCTGTTTACAAACGATCACTTTAAATGGAAATAAAGTAAAATAATTTAACTGATGCTTTATAAGGAAATAACGTTACTGTAGTATCACTAAAAAGGTCTCATATTTACCATAACGGGCTTTTTTTTTTTTTTGTCAGCGTAGCTCGAATCATCTTGAACGCTAAATGACTATTACCATAATAATAAATTGTTATCTCTGTATAAATGTAATATGTTTATAGACATAGTAATTTTTTGTTCATAAATGGATATTATTATTTTCAAGAGGCTGCTCTTTGGACCACTGGTGTTGTTTTGATCAGATAAGACTGCATGAAATAAATAATTCTGCTCTTTTAAGCCGGAGTTTGAAATATTAAGCATAAAAATAAGAAGACGTACCCGCTGATTCCTTATTATTCGCTGTCATTTTGTTAGAAATATCTAGAACAGAGACGTGTATGAATCCCAAATGGAAAATTTGACAGGAAACGTTTAGAAACAGAAAAGATGACGTGATGTGCACACAGCCAATCAGAGCGCCTCGAATCTCCTCTTCTCTTCTGTTGGTTGGAGACATAAAAACAAACGGGAAAGAGTGCACTGCCAACTACTGGGAGTAAGTGAAACAACATAACTCAACAAAAAACAAAATAAAACAAACAAAAAAGAGAGACAGAGAGAAAAGGTAATACAGTACATCATATTTAGAAACGTCTTATATATCCTATATAATCTTTATAAACAAAGAATGATTAGTTATCTACAAAAGGTAATTGTTGCATAGTAAATAGCAGAGTACAGTAATACTGTCGTGAAGGGGAAGTTAAGCACATAATATCTGTTACTATTCTGATATGTGTTGCAAGATAAAAGAAAGGACAGTGTATTTCCTGTGTCTAATATATATGTAAAATATTAAACTAACAGATAATAAAACAAGTTAATAATAAAATAACAATTAATTAAAAATGATTATTTAACATTGGTAATTTCTACACTACATATCATTTTATATGTATGTACAGTGTTGCAGGATTATAATATTTAATTAAAATTAAAACCACTAAAATAAGATAAACATTTAGTGAATAAACTTATTTTATTTTAGCTAGTTTAAAAATAAAAATGACAAAACCACACAACAAAATTACTAAAACTTTTAAATTAAAACTGGAAATATAAAAATTGAAAATATTAACATTAAAAATATTAATAAAAACTAAGAATATCTCAATGATTCTAAAATAACCCAACATGTATTTAATACGCAATTATTTGTAGAGTTGATTACTTCACATTGATATTGTTAGTTCTATTATATTATTTTTAGCATGCAATTTGTGTAATATAGACACTGTAAAACAAAATGCTAATTTTCACACAAAATGGATGTATGAAAAAATAAATGTACTTTTTCCCACATTTCATAATATATTTTCTGATTTTATTTCTAAGATGCCAAAACAAGGATATAGATATATAAAATAAATCATTAAATTTTTTTTACAAGTCTTAAGCCAACTCCTTTTCAAAGTCTGAAAGTTCTTCAGCAAACTAGTAAGAATATACTAAACCTGTAATCAAAATCAAACAGGTCTATAAAACTGACAGATCTTGCTTTATTTGCTAGTGTTTGGACTACAATGGTATATTTTTTTAGAGTTCACAGTGTTGCAATAATTGCCCATTTCTCTCACAGTGTGACAGAGGTTGTTCCTGGAGGGTTTGATGGTTGCCTAAGTGAAGCTCCTTGCTTTGGTTCAGAGGAGGAAGCCTTACAGGCAGAGCCATCCGTCCATCTACAAACATCTCCAGAGACTGGACCCGCCTCTCCTGCTGCAGCCAGTACAGCATCTCAGTACGGTCCCAGCGCATCTTCTCTCTGTACGGCCGACCCTGTGACAACCAAAACAGCAGCGAGAATGTTAAACAGCTGCAGATAACCAATGGTGTGTAACCAAGCTTTGATGCACTCACCTTATAGCTGATGTTGTCATTGAAACGGGTTGTGATGTGGCCCATAGTCTTGGACAGTTCTTGGTCTACAACTGAAATCTGAGAGTTGAGCTTCTCCCTTTGACTTGCCTCTTCCATTCTAGCGATGGATGAGCCATTATAACCTGTGTATTTGAAAATAATCTGTATCAGAGTCATTATTTGTTTTGATTCACTTCGCAAGAATCTTTCTAAATCTAAATCGGCAAATTTCAAGTGTCAGAATTCATTATTCTGTGCCTCTGATGCACCTCGCTGGAAAAATCTGTTGGGGTCAGATGCCTCCCGCTCAAAGTCTTCCAACCTGGAGAGCAAAAGCTCTCTCTTCTGGATCAACCGAGCAGCCTGCTCCCATGCAGCAATTGCCTGAGGGCACAAACACATCCACGTGACAACATAAATCCTGGATGAGAATGATGGAAAGCCAGGAGAGTTCATTATCATTATCTGTACCTCCTGCAGATGGTCCCTGTACTCATGAGAGCTGTATTTGATGGCCATGTCGAGTCGCTGTCCTTCTGGCAGATGCAGGGCATTCCAGACCCTCTCCAGCCTTACCTGCATCTGTTCTCCATCCAGAAGTCCAGCAGCTGGACCTTCACCTTCCTCTCCTTCAGACTGAAGAACATCAATCAAACAATCAATCAATCAATCTATCTGTCGATCTTTCTGTCGGTCTACCTATCTATCAGTCTATTATACAAAAAAGTGACTAGAAAGTGACTATGTGAGCTAGACTGTGTGCTTCAAACTTATTTCTGCTAAACAGAAGCCTGTACTAAAAATAACAGCGACATGACATGATAGACGAAGGAGTAATCAGTGGAAAACAGAAGTGCTGTGTTAGATTATGAGGAAAGGAACATGAACTCACTGCAACTTGTATTTCCTCTTCTGGATTTTTCTCTGAAACACAGATATTTCTGCATTCATTCATGCAGTTTTGGACACTAAATAACACATTTTCATAAATGTACCAGTATGTTTTAAAAGGAAACTATAACATGCCATCCAGTTCTGGTTCCCTTCCCAGTCCTCCCATCTCTATGGTGTTGATGTTCCAGAATCCAGGAACAAATTCTTGTTTCTGTCTCCTAAGTGAACTGATCCTTTCCTGTTGCCTTCTGGAAGAGATGACGATCAGATAAAAATGAACTTTATATGAATAAAATAACAATACTGTATAATAATATACATTCGTTAATATGTTGGTGTTTAGCCATTTGTTGACTGTCACAGTATAAGAAGTTGAAAGGATGTGTCATGGATGTTCAACATTTTACATTAGTTATAGAGAATAAAATAGTGCAAGTCATCATGCATCATTCTCATAGTAAATGTGGGAGGATAAACTAAAAAAAAAAAAACCCAGACCTTCTCCTTTCGTCTCTCTGCAGCTGAGCCAGCTTGTGTCTCTCTGCCTCTTCTTCATCATCATCACTGTCATACAGGTGAAACAGCACTGACAGATAATCAGAGTCCTTCAAAACCAGGGCACAAATAACACAAGCACAACAGTAAAGTCCACAAATCCTGAATATATTTAGCATTTATTACCCGTAAACACACACTCCTATTATAAACTAACCTGATTAGAAATGTAGTTAAGATAATCATCCATTGATAGCTGACATCTCCACCACTGAAACCAGGCTCTGTACGCTCGAGCGGTCGTATTCACAGGCCTCTTCCTGTTCGCAGCCCTCTCTGCTCTCTCGCTGCATTTATGCAAATCAATGAAAGATTTGAGATCATTTTGTGATGTGAAAGAACCACAAATACACACATAATAAGGAAGAAGAAAGCACCTGTGGGATATGCTGTATGGATTGGGCCTCCTGAGTGATGGGTTCATTAGTTGGTCATTAATCACTCTTTTTGGGCAGAATGTGACATTTGTCAGGGCAGGCTCAATCCTGGAGTCCTTTAAAAAGAATGAAAGCGTCTTTTAATATTCTCAACTTCATGATATGAGGATGTTGTGATATTTCACCTATAAAATATCTACATTTGAAAATACCACAGCTAATCCCCAAGCCCTAAATCAACTTACCTCATCAAAGTTGAAATACTTTGTTGAAATACTTTTGGATAACTCTTCAAAGACTTTGCTTATATCCATTTTTTCTTCAACCAAGTTCTGATCCATCAGAGTGACCGATGCGGAATCAATCTAGAGTTTTAGAATTATTCATATAAGCCAAATGAAATTTCAGTGTCTATTTTATAAATGAGGTCTGGATAAAATATATCAATATATAAAAATATATATAAAAAAGAAAAGTAACTATATATCTAAGTGTTGTACAAATAAATTGAGATAAAATATAACTATTAAATGAAAAATTTAAAAATGGAAGGATTAGAAATGTTGCCTTGGCAATTCACGGAAATAAAAGTAAAAAGCTGAATTACTAAAATTAAAATTAAAACTAAAACCAAATAAAATGAAAAAGAAAAATAGGCAAATAGAAATATATATATATAAAAAACGAATTAAAAAAACGACAAAACAAAACAACAAAACTACTAAAACTTTAAAATAAAAAAACTGAAAATATAAAAATAAAAGCTCATTCAAAGTATTAATAAATACTAAAACAGTATATAAATAACACTAAAATAACACTGTTGATATCAGAGTATCACCTCTTTAGTGAGGTCATTGTAGACTGGTGGGTACATGCTGAGTTTGATGGTCTCTGGGAGAACCCTATCGGACACTTGGGCCGCTGCTGTGCGCATGATGTTTTGAGGAGAAAACGTCACACTGACCACATCTCCTTGTGGGTGCAGAGGTTTCTTCACAAGAACTTTGTGCTTCTTCGTTTCCTCCTCTTCCTCCATTTTCTAGAAAGAAATGCCCTTCTTTAAAGTCTGATTTGCAGGTGGCAATGGCATAGGTCTTGCACATAATTCTGTCTGCAGTGAGTTTATTTCTGTAAGTACCTGTAGTTTTTGTTTGAGCCTTTGGAGTCTGTTGGAACTATAGCAGGTTAGGGATTCTATAAGCGAGCACAGATCCGTCCCACAGTTACCATCATCCTTGAAATCTCTCTCCTGTAATAATCTAAAAACACACACACAATTGAGTTTCAGTTCCCATTACTCTTACACACAGACACAGGGATTATTATGTTGTAAGGGTACTTTGTAACAACCCAACCTCTTCAGATCTTCCGCAGTACTGATGCGTTTCTCCAGGCTGGAGGTAGGCTCTGTGGACAATAGGACTATTGGGGATGGAGGTGAATCGAGTAGCCTTATCTCCAGCTCCTCCAGCAGTGTTTCCCTCTGTAGGTCAGGCATGGAATGACATCCCTAAGAGGGTGGACGGAGAAATCCTTAAGGTTGATATGCAACTGTTTGAAAACTGCCACTATGGAATTTGTGCAATGGAATTGATTAAAAAGTCACCTTTATTCTGACCAACCGGTTTTGAGGCAGACTGTGATCCTGCTCTTGTTTCAGTATGTTCGACTTATTGGCTGTAGAACCTGGGCACATGCACAAATGACAGTATCCTGATGCCACATCCAGAATTATATCACTTTTAAAGGAAACTATGACTTGCCCCAAGAATGAATATTCTGTCATCATTTTTTATATTCTGATCCTCATGTCTTTACTGACCCTGTGCGACTTTCTTTCTTCTGTAGAAATAAGATATCTTAAAGAATCTTGCTACTGTTTACAGCAGCGCTGTGTAGTAAATGATTAGAAGTAATTTGGAGTACATAATCAGATTCTGAAAATTAAATATTTGTAATTAGATTCTATTAGATTTTAAAACACTCATATCAGACTACAGTTATTTATTGATTTTTTTTATTACAAGATTGCCTAATACACAACATTCCACACAGCATAAATGACATATTTAACATTTTTTGTGTTTTATTTTGATTGACTTTATTTTAAAATGCAATTCCTGCAATATTTAGGAACAGGAATGTGGTAAATAACAAAGAATGGAATACATTTTTGCTATTCTTTGCCATTTTTGATATTATTTGCTCTTTTTTAAAAAATAATTTTTCTCTATTTGTGTGTACATTTATACCAATATTGTACAAGAATTTTGATGAGTTAAGTCAAAAGTAATCTTAAAGAAATCAAAAAGTAGTCTGATTATATTACCTAAAATGTGCAATGTAATAGATTATGTTACTAACTACAATTTTTGTCAAGGACTACAATTTCTAAGTAATCTACCCAGCACTGGTTTTCTGTATAACGAACGTCAATGGATTCCAAAACAACATCGTACCCCATTGACTGATTGTAAGGTCAGAAGTGACAGAATTTTCATTTTTGGGTAAACTATCCCTTGTTGTATCTGTGTAACTTGCCATACATTGTGTGTCTGTCTTATAGGTGATTGGTTCCATGTTACAGGGCAGGAGGTCATACACACATTGCAGATCTAGCTCCCCGATTTTCTCCTGAATCTGTAGACACAGAAGTGAATTAATATGACCTTAACGTCTCTCTTTACAACTTGCACACACACAAGCGCACCTCTTTGAGGTCATCCTCCACTGCTTTTTCCCATGATGGGGCCGTCATGGACCTCTCATTGTTATGTGTAACAGCACTTTGTTTGCGCCTCCGTGCATCCTTGATTCCTGTGACAATCCTGCATCTCATGGAGCGAACATTCAAGCTGTAAACAGAAACAGTCACAATCTGCTATGAATAAGTAATGTCATGCTATATGTCACCACACTGTGTGATCAAACCCGTTTACGTCAGTGCAGTCTCGGTAAAAAGAGTCACACTCACAGACTGGTGCAGTCAATAGCGAGCTGAGCTGCCACCCTGCTGCGGTTGATATGATCTCTGAAGACGCCTCGCCTCCGTAGAGTCTCCATCAGGTGCAAGGATTGCAGAAACAGCTGCTCACAGATGTGCAGCACCTCACTGAAGGTCTGGCGGTTCAGCTGCACTTTCTCTTCCTGGGTCAGCGTGGTGTCCACAGACGGGGTTTTCAGGTCTTGCCAGATCAGACTCAGCTCAGAGGTCAACACTGCAGTCTGAATGACAAAAGCAAACAGAAAAGGGATTTAAACTCATTCAAATATCAATTCATAATTCTGAGAGCATTTTAAGTTTGCTGTTGACTGCATAAACATTTACTGTACAACTATACATGTTTGATTTGGCTTTATTTTATATATATATATATATATATTTTATTTTATTTTTATTTTTATTTTTTTTCAAAATAAATTGAAATGTTAAAATAAATGCCACTCTTTCAAAATTTCTATTCATCAAAGAATCCTGAAAAAAATGTATCACAATTTTGATAAAAAATAAATAAATAAGCAGCACAACTGTTTTCAACATTGATATTGCACAATTCAAAATGCTTCAGATGTTTGAAATATGTATTTACAGCATCTATTTGAGACTGACCAGAGACTGTCTGTCTTCATGGCTGATGGAGTAATGCTGTGATTTCTGGGTGATTCTCTCCTCCAGTTGTTTGCACAACTGTGTCAAAGAGGTTGGAGTGCTTTTATTCTTCTTATAAGCTGAAAACGCTGATTTCACCTCCTTAGACCTGTCTGAAGATGAATTTATAATAATGTGAGATTAATGTCAAAACTTCAAGAGTGAATTAACTAGCTTGTGAAGAAAGTACTAACCTGTCATCCTGTCAAAATTGACATCCATGTGGCAGAGTTGTGAAAGAGGTCTCAGAAAGCTATGAACCTCTTGACTGTGGACCATCATTTGGAGGTCCTCACATTTGATGTGCTCACAATCCTGTGTGCTTGATATTTCCCAATTCATTCCCAAAAAATTGATGTTGAAGACGTTGCATTACAGAAATGTTCTAAGCTATGTAATTAAATCAGCTGTGAAGTTTGACATTATGTTTTTAAGCTTTAAAAGCCTACTCATGCCAAATAAAGATGAAAAATAACTTCTGGGCTCCACAAAAACAAAAAAAAACAACAACAAAAAAAACTTTTCAGCATTCATTCAGTAACATTTAAGGTGCAAAAATTAAACGAAATCCTTATCAGTTGCAGTCTTCAAGTTTAAACCTGGTGCAAATCAACATCGCAACACTTTAGTGAATGTGACCTGATTTAAGTCACAACAATACTGAGTAAACTTTAAAATTACAATGCACAGGATTTAAAACACTGCTTTTACCTAGGCTATTGTGTACAGTCGTTTGAAGATTAAAAGCAAGATCGTTACGAAATAATAATGTATCCAATGTAATAAAGCGACTGAATAGTTCCGCATGCACGTCGTAATCCTAAAACAATTCAAGTTGCCCTGGAAACCCCCGGCAGGTCACGCACGACGTCATTGCGCAACTTTGGAATTGACGCCGCATTATTAATATCTTTTCCACTTTTTTGTTCATTTTAAACACTCTATAAATAAACTGTAAACGAAAAATTGTTAGTTTTTTTTAACTAACATGAAGTCATAAAACTGCATGCACAATAATAATTATTTACAAAAAAAATAATAACAAAACTGTTCAGTCTTGATAACAAAACAAAAAACAAAGTAGGCTCATACGGAAATCTACTCTTCTATGCTAGTCTAATAACAATCTTATTAATGAGCAGTTACTTTCTGTATTTATGCCAAATAGTAGGCTATATTTGATGAATATTTACGCTTCAGACATTAATTTTCTTCACAAATGATACAACAAACTTCACAATCAAAACAGTACAATCTGACCAATAAAAACAGGTTTTACCTGCTTTATTTTGTCTAATAAAATGCACTGACATTTTCTTATTGCATTAAGCTACACACTAAAACACAGACAAGGTGTAGATACACACACAGTGCATGTATGAAAAATGAAACTCACACCACTTCCGTTTACATTAGCCCCTGTCATCCGGAAGGGTGGTACCTGTTCAACTTCTGCAAATACGTCTTCTGTCGTCTCATGCCTGTAAAAAAAACAACATGGATATGAGAGAGTGCTGCTGGAGAGCTGCGATCAGTCATTCCTCGTCCATTTGATCTGCTGGAGCTGAAAGGACACACACAGACGCGGATCTAAACTCACCTGATCTATCTAAATGTGTGCGTCAGGTAAACGCTGAGCCGAGCCCAAGTCACCGTTTGGACACTTTTCAGTGCAGGTAAGTGATTTTAAGTTCGTTAAACCGTTTGCAAAAGTTACAGAGCATGAAATCTTGAGGGTTTTGTCGTATTATTTAGCTCTGGGCGCCTATTTACGGACAGGTGGGAATTACAGGTTTTTGGCTAAATTGTGACTTCTTCTTGAGTAATAGGCAGTGTTTATGTGTATCCTTTGTGTGTGTTTGCATGTAACTAATTTTAAAATAACAAAATGTTTGTCAATATCTAACAATACAGCCCTCTTTTGCTTATATTTTGAATCCAATGTTTAAAAAGTTCATTTTACATTTGACCTAATTACTAAATTCTAAAAACAACTAAATACAGAAGTAAATTAAATTAAATCAAATTAAAATATATATTTGTTTTGTATTTTCGGATCTGACAGTGGAGAGAAATTAAATAATACTAAGTGAAGTTTATTATTTTTTATTTAAATATCTAAAGAGAAATTGGGTGATTAAACATTGTGTGAAATGTCAAAATAAAAAAAATAAATAAAAAAACAAACTGCCAACATTATATAATAGAGTTATCTCTATTTGCTTTTGACTTTTTACCTTAATTTAACTTAAATGTTGAGTAAATACTAATAATGCATCAATAAATAAATAAAATAGATGCACTGTTTCCCAGAAGTTTCTCAAAACATAATTTATATGACTCGACATAAAGTTTCTTATGGGTGAACAAAAATAAAAGCAGCTTCTCTGGGGACCTTCACACATGCAATGCGAACCCTTCATTATTAACAACACCGTATGCATATGCTTAGAAAGTGAAGAACTACGTTTGCTAGTTACCTAAAGTGCAACAACAGAGGGTTTAAGGAACTAAATCAGGGAACACAGAACATAATCTTTATTTAGGTACCCCACCTACTTCTCCATCCAAAACCAAAATAACTCTTCCTCTTGTCAATTCATAATGAATTTAGTAGTATTTAGAACTTCCTTTATGGGAGTGCAATATCAAGACGCCATTTAAAACTCATTGAAAATATTCACATAAAGTCTCGCGACTCATGTCAGAATCAGAAGGATTGGCCTGGAAAGTTTCACAGCCTCTTTTTCATTTCTGCAGAAGTCACAGCCGTCATGAAAACAACTTAAAAAGTCTTTTTAGTGCAGACGGCGCTAAAGGTGGCGTTTGCGCTTGGCTGTCATTGTGCTCAGTCATGTTGTCGTTTATTTACAGAGGTAACATGACCTCCCTGCTACTGAGCTTTTTAAACTGAATACCCACATGCTTTCTATTTTCCCACGAGCACCTGCTTTGATATACGCGATTTGAGGACTTGGCAGAGGCCTGAAGGTTCACAGCTCGTCACATTTGTCATTGTGCTGCTTTTGTGTTTTCAAGATTTATTCAACCTTTTGCCCTAGAATTGTGTGGAGTGATACTTTTATAGATTTTTTTCAGCTTATCCATCTCCACACCTCTCTTTGGGGTAGACTTTGCAGATTCAGCTTATGATTAAGTTCCTCTCTGATAGTTGCCAATCTCCAGACTAAATCATCTGTCAACAATGTAACTATCCCTCTTTTTTTTGCCCCATTACGCTAATAGCTGACCAAAAGAACAGTGTTCACCGTTACCACTTCCTCCGAACCCCTCGTTTTCCAGCACCATGAGTGGTCAACCACGGAGGATCCGTCTGAAGCCATGGTTGCTGGCACAGGTGAATTGTGATTTACTATGCACACTGTCATTTTAAAGAGCATTTCTGAAGATAAGCCAAAAAACAAAATGATGTTCCAATGAACGATGACCATGTGCCGTCAAGCTCTATAAATGACCAAAAAGCACCATAAAAGTAGTTTTATGACGTTGATTATGCCACAATGCATCGATCCTCAAATCAGGTGATAAATCATGACACGGCATTTTTAAAATGATAATGATACTGAGTGCTACAGCAGATGGAAAGTTTTTCAGCGAATAATGACTTGAATTTCAGTCTTTTCCTCAGATGTCCATCAGAAAACTTGAAATATAGCACAAAGGTTGGAATGATAATTAAGTTATTTTAAAGTTGTACATTTAGCAATGTTTGCTGAATTTTTGTGGGCGAAATCCAGTGATTTTAATAGGGAATTGGAAGTTTTGCATGATGTCTAAAGATTTTCAGATTTCGCTTGGGCCATTAAATTTGCTGTGTTGACTAACAGAAAGCTGCTTGGTTTGAAAGTGACTTCTGTATGAGTTGTGATTCATACGTGGCGTACACTTTTGACAATAGAAAATTGGCTTTTTCTTGTGCTATTTTCTGTCATTATTGGAACTTGAATAGCCATTGGTCACTGTATGTTTTCAATGCAACAGAAGAATAGTTTTACTTTAACTTTTTAATTTTTCTGACTTCAGTAATATAACCTTGTCAAATTAATTTCGAAACCTACCAAGAAACACTTCATCAATGCTTCGATCTTCAAAGAGAAAAATATCAGTGTCCAGCTGCCATCTTGCTTTCATCCATACAGTACTTCCAGATATCAGCATCTAAAATGGAAGCAAAACTAGTGGAGGAATATTATTTGAAATCTTGGCATCCTGAGCTTGTTCTACATTAGTACAGTAAATATTTCTCACCCTGCCAGATTAACAGTGGGAAATACCCAGGACTGGACTGGCTCAATCAAGAGCGCAGACTGTTCCGGATCCCATGGAGACATGCCACCCGCCATATGCCTACCCTGGAGGAGGAGAACACTATATTTAAGGTGAATAATATGGTTTTGCCATCACCCATGCTGCTTTTGTAACCTTTTTTTGTATAAATTGAAGAAGTATTTCCCCATATAAGATCTTAGATTTAACACCAACCCAAGCCTCCTATATCTATTTTTTACTCCTGTACTCTTTCTGTTCTAAAGTTAGCACTGGGGGATTTTGGGGTTTTTGGGGTTTTTTTTG
>NW_015660878.1:1279452-1293011 GCF_001515625.1 Sinocyclocheilus rhinocerous | reverse complement strand
GTTTTTTTTTGGGGGGGGGGGGGGTTGGGGTTTGGAGTTTCAGAGTACTGAAACACCAAGTAGTTTCACTCTTCAGCATTTAATTATTCAAATAACAGAAAATGATTGGAAAACAAATCACTGTTTTGTAGAACACTGAGCCATTAAATGTCTGCATTTACAAGTTCTAGTAATGTGTTACTTGGATCATCTTTTTAGTACTTTTGCAACCAGCTTTGGAGAACTAAAAATGGAGTTTCAATTCCACTTGACTTCACTGTGGCAAGATTTTAGGGGAAGTCAAGAAAAGTTTAGAACCATGAGCTTAAAGACTTTGCGAATTCAAAATTAGTTTTGTGACTGTAAGAACTCCAAGGAGGCATTTTTAAGCAAGTGTATTTTGACAGACTTCACATTTGCTTTAAAATGTAGTTTTTCGTTTTCAACAAAACACATCAAAAATATTGACGACTTATCCTGCACTACATTTTTTCCCAATCAAATACTAGAATAGGAAAGTCTTGCCCCCTAATTATACTTCAAATCAACTGTGACATAAAAGCTCATTGTCTGTTTAAAAAATAAAGGGACAAGTCATGTGTCTAGATATTTCCCACAAGCATGTTTTCTCCTTTTGCTCTACAGGCTTGGGCTCTGGAAACAGGCAAGTACCAGGAAGGAGTAGATGAGCCAGATCCAGCCAAATGGAAGGCCAACCTCCGCTGTGCCCTAAACAAAAGCCGAGAGTTCGGACTCCACTACGATGGCACTAAGGACACCCCCGTCCAGCCTTATAAGATCTATGAGGTGTGCGACCAGTCAGTCAATGGAGGTAAGGACCAGGAACGCATGCCTACAAACCAGTAACATGGTATACTTGCTGAAACAACACTGTTTGCTCATAAGATCTCAATTGGTTCGCTCAGATTATTCAATTTGTCCCACCACAACTTCTTGTTTAAGTAGGAAATATCCACACAGGAATGAAACCATAGAAGTCTTTAAGGATTAAAAGATGGACAAGCCAATAAATCATCTCTTCTTTTGTTGATTTTAGATGCTGGAGACGATGAGGAAGAGGAGGTAAGTTCTGAAGAGCATAGAGCGTAGAAGAATAGCTTGAATAACTGCAAGTTGAAATAAATAAATAGTAAAATCAACACAATTTTTGCCATTGTCTTCATATAGTAATTGAATTATTGTTTTGCATTTCAGCTGCAAAACTTTGTCAAACTCTCCATTGGTAAGATTTCGAAGTGGATGTTGTTTAGAATAAATGACTATTGATAATCTATATATACAGTAATTCTTTTTTGCATGGTGCTTAACAGACACTTCCAGCTACCCAGCATATCCTCCTAGAGTTGACGTTCTGTTCACCTCTTCTATTGCTGACGGCTATAATCCCACCCACCATAACCCTCCAATGAACCTCTTAGGAGAAGTTGTCCATAATAACCCCAGTGGAGGTGCTCCTATGACCTCTCACCTCTCCCAGCCTAGCACTGGACCTTCGGCTGGTTCTTTGACTGAATTTCCCAGTCACAGTGCTATCAAAGTTGAGCAGACGCCATATCCCATTCATGGCGGGGGACTTCCAAACGGAATGGGGACTGGAGTCATACCGCCTCCTGGTCTTCAAGATGTAGTCACTCATTCTGTAGGCCCTCCAGCCATAGTGGACAGCCCAATGCAAGAGGTGCCAGCTCAAGCGGAGAACCAGGTTCATCCCTGCATCTCAGAGTTGCTGAGCAGTCCGCACATGTTACCCTGTAAGCCTCTAATGCCTTGTTCTTCTGGATTAATGTTGCAGTTTATGATGAAGACATACCTAAATTGCAGAAAAAACCTAGTCCCGCCCGTTCACTTTGAGTAATGCTGATGTTAAATGACTTTGCAAGAGGTGTGTATAGAGCCACTACAAACATATATAATGCACACCTTAACTGTATTATGAAATTATGAAAATTTCAGTTGTTAGACTGGTAATCTGTTATTAAAGAAAATTTGAGGTCTGTCATCATTCATTCACTCTTTTGTAATTCCATAGACCACAAAAGGAGAACGTTAGGCTGGACGTTAATGCTGCTCTTTTCCATACAATGAAAGTAAATGGTGACCAAAACTCCCCCAAAAAACCTTCAAAGTTATAAAAAAAAAAAAAAAGCACCATAAAATTATCACAAGATTTGTCCAAATGACTTCTGCACCGAATTTCAAGTCTTAAGAAATCATATAATAGAATTCAAATGTCAGTTATGCTATTTGAATATGCGCTTTTGCAAATTCGACACATCATGCTCCGTTACAAGAACCATTGATATTTGACATAATTGACATCTGCCATAATTGATGTCAAAACTAGCCTAACATGTCTTGATACACCAGATACAAAAAGGTGAGTGGAATTTGAGAGCTGTCGAGAACATTTTCAGTGATCAATATAAATTTATATTTGTTTCTCACACAAACTTATTGTATAACTACAGAAGTCTTGTATGGGCCACTTTTATAATGACTTGGGTATCACTTTATCACCATTCACTTTCATTGTATGGAAAATAGAAGCATCGACATTGTACGAAACATCTCTTTTTGAAACGACCAAGAAACAATGGTGAGTAAATGACAATAAAATGTTCCTTGTTTTCTCTTCTCTAGTGACTGATCTGGATATCAAGTTCCAGTACAGGGGTCGGACAGCTGGTTCATTGACCGTCAGTAACCCTCAGGGTTGTAGACTTTACTACGGTAACCTGGCGCCCACACCAGAGCAAGTAGAGCTGTTCGGTCCAGTAACACTGCAGCAGGTACTGTTCCCAGGAACTGCTGAGCTCCAGAACGAGAAGCAGAGGTTCTATACCGATCATCTGCTGGATGTGATGGACCGAGGGCTGATTTTGGAGATCAGGGGACAAGATATCTACGCCATCAGGCTGTGCCAGTGTAAAGTGTTCTGGTCTGGGCCAGGTGTGCCCGAGCAGGGTCCGCCCAATCCAATGGAAAGAGAAATGAAGATCAGGGTCTTCAGTCTGAACAACTTCCTTCAGTGTAAGATGAATCAGTCTTGCATTTCAATAATTACAAGCTAATTTATTGTGACTGCATTAGAGCACTGACAAACAATTGAGCACATATGAGACTGGATTGGGATTCATAACTGGCAACCCCTGGATTTTCTTTTAGTCTCAAGTTTCTGAGTTTGGAAGAATGGTTTTATTTACACATTTATGCATTTTATGTACTGTTAATGAAGAACAGCTTTAAAACTTGACAGAAATGTAACTGATTTATGAGGTGACCAAACGTTCACATCCATTCTCTATGGCAGCGCAACAATGTTAAAATACATAGACCACCAATTAAACACCCTTTGCTCTTTATTTTATTCTGTTAATTCTACAGAAGCTTCCTGTCTTTTCTGGGAAGTGAAAAAGAGAAAATACAAAATTGCCCAACACATCCATTTTATTATGCGTATATATAAAAAACACTTCCGAACTCGCATGCAGGAATTTTCTCAAGAGATGTCAAATGTGCATATGACGGGCTGGGATCATTTTGTAGATTTGCTATGCAAAAGATTCAGTCTAACAAAATGGCTATTTTGTTTTTTTCTTCTCAGGTCTCATTTTGTATCAGAAAGGAGAGACGCCCACTCCACCACCCTTTGAGATCTACTTCTGCTTCGGTGAGGACTGGCCAGACAGGAAGCCCAAGGAGAAAAAGCTCATCATTGTCCAGGTTTGGAGATGAAATCCATGTTAATTGGTTTACTTCAGAGTGCAAAGACTCTATTTAGTTGTTTATGGTATACAAGGCTGTGCTACATCACTAAATCAAGTTGTTAGCAATGACTCGCAATGTTAAATTCACAACAACTAGGTGAACTGGTGTCATGTCAGATATGTTATTAGTGTATTTGAGCAATTCGGCATCCAGAACCTGAGCTGTTTTATGATGTAGCATTCTTTAAACCTAGCAAACCATACCATAATGTGTTGTTAGCAACGATGCACAAGCAATAACTAGGTGAACAGGTGTTTGCCATTATAGCCGTTACTATTTAGTGCATTTTAGCCAATCAGGATCCAGAACCAGAGCTATTTTTTTTAACATTCTTCACAACTAGCAAATCATGCTATATTGCTAAATTCCATTGTTAGCAACAATGCACAGTTATAACCAGGCGAATGGATGTTTGATGTCAAACTGTATAGTGTATTATAGCCAATCAGTACCCAGAAACAGTTTCATAATGTAATGTTCGTCAAAGCCAACAAAACCATGCTAAATTGCGTTGTTAGCACCGATGCATAGATATAACTAGGCAAACAGGTGTTTAGTGTCGAATGTTACTATATAGTGTATTTTAACCAATCAGCATCCAGAACCAGAGCTAGATTTTATATATATAGCAAACCATGTGGTGTTAGCAATCATGTGCAGCATTGTATTCACAATATATCTGCTATAACTAGGTGCGCAAACTTTTTTCAAGTCACAGCTGTTGTTATATAATGTATATTAGGACCATTCTTATATTAGCGTTCTTTACCATATTGATAAATTGTGTTCTCAATATAGCACAACTATAACTAGATGAACAGATGTTGTATTTTAGCCAATAAGCATCCAGAACTAAACTTATTTCAAAATTTAACTTTTTTCAAACCTAGCATAGATTGCTTTAGCAAAATAAACTTGGTTTAATTATAAACAGCATCTGCTAAATCTACTAAAAACCTGCAATTTTTTTTTTCTTTATCTAGGTTGTTCCAGTTGTTGCAAGAATCCTTACCGAGATGTTTTCAGGCGAGCTTTCGTGGTCGACAGACAGCATTCGGTTGCAGATCTCCAACCCTGACTTAAAAGACCAAACGGTGGAGCAGTTCAAAGAGCTCCACAGACTTTTGCAGAGTCAAAACACGCACCACACCTGGGCTCAAAACATCCACTAACTGAAAGAGGAACCAATTTTTTCCTTCACCAACGCCATCTTGCTAATTGCCTGCTCAGAATTGGAGGTCCTTTTGAACACTGGAATATATAGGTGCCCTCTCTGATGCCATACTGAAAACATTTCCATTGGAGACCATACTTGACATTTCTTTCTTTTGTCTTCATGTAAACTTGTCTTTTAAAATGTTATGTTTCAATAAATACCATTGCAGTATTTTAAATGGTTGCTGGCATGATCAGGTTACCACAGTATGATTCATCCCATGAATGTTTGAGCAACGTTAGTACAACTCTGACCCTGAACTAAGCTGTCACTCAGATTTAAGACTCGTATTTCATGCAAGTCCTTTGCAAACATTACGAGAGCAGGTGGATAATATCTGCTGACCTCATCCTATAGGGTCCGTGCCAGTAACACGAACCTGTTGAACTTGAACGGATATGACTACTGACTTAACCACATAACGTTCACTCAGCAAATGGGACACGGGAGGGGTGACCTGAGGGTTTACACGTGCAATTGTGAGTAACACATGATTGTAGGGCCTTCGAAAATCTCAGACAATAGAGGAGGGTTCGATTTACTCTGACTCAGAAAACCAGACCTAAAGGACCCATGTAAGTTTCTTAAAATGAAACCTGGTCAAACAGGTTCTGAGAGCTGCAGAAAGAGAATACAAGTCACTTCTCAAACACACGAGTGCATCTGAAATGATACTCGAGACAAAGATTAGTTTGTTCCTCACAATGTTGGTTTTATTTGTTCACACAATCGGCCGAAGACGATCTCTGCATCTCGAGATGTGCCAATAGGGTGAGAAAACAAAAAAAAAGCCCCTGCCAGTCAGTCCACTCCATAATTTACAGCATAACCTGTACGGATAAAATCCCAGCCAACTTTTAAAAAGATCAAGGGTGACGCCAACTCTCCCTTCGCAAATGTCCCACAGGCGCAGACTGCTGCTGCTGTGACAATCTTTAGTTTGGTAATCATTTTATGGCACTGGCAGCAAAGCCATAACTTGATCAATAAACACACGTCCATGAAAATAAATCTCCATTTTTGTTTTTAAAAACGTACAAGTCTCTCTTTTTTAACGATGCATTATGATTTGCAACCAGGCACATCCTTATTTGTCGTTGGTTTTTGATGGACCCCCAGAAATCTGACCGATGCAGACGTTCATCCATGTTTTGAAATGGGTGTATGTATTTCAGTGTCCATTCGACGGCCCCCCTCCCACAAGACGACGGTGTCTCTTCCGAAATATCCCCCCCTTCTCTCTCTGTGGCTGGCAATTCAGAAGCGCCAGATTGTCATAGCAAAGTCAGAATTACCTCCTCTCCTAGGTTCATGAAACGGTCGTCCATAAAATGCATTGCTGTTCTGTTGTAAGTAATCTTAAAGATTCCTAAATGCATCTACTTTCGGAAGGCCAAATAAAGTGCTTTTGCTTTCGCACTGAATCACACAGCGTCTCCCTGACATGGCTTTATCAACACTACTGCTGTTCCTGAAACCACGCTTTCTTTCTTTGCGTGCACATTTGGGCGGTGTTATGCAAATCTTCCCACATTGTGACGTAGGTATGTGGGGGCGTGTTAGAACGAGCTGTTTTAGGTAGGTGTGGCTGACTCTTAACTTTTATAAAGAATATCTCTTTGGATTTGAGACTTTAGTCTTTGCAATTTTACAGATCTTCTTTATGCACCAAGAGCTTGTAACACTCCAAAGAGAAAGGAAAAATTGAAATCGCATCATATGACCCCTTTAAGTCACAACTGTTATTATATAATGCATTTTAGGACCAGTGCTGTTTTTTTTATAATTTAGCACTCTTTAGACTTAGCAAATCATGTTACATTGCTAAATTGTGTTAGCAAGAACATTTTGTTCATAATATAGCACTAATATTACTAGATGAACAGATGTTGTATTTTAGCCAATCAGCATCCAGAGCTAGAGTTGTTTTATAATTTAGCGTTTATCAAAACTAGCATAGATTGCTTTAGCGAAATAAACTTGGCTTAATAATAGACAGCCATCTGCTGATACTAAAACTTGCCGTTTTTTCTTTATCTAGGTTGTTCCAGTTGTTGCAAGAATCATTACCGAGATGTTTTCAGGCGAGCTTTCGTGGTCCACAGACAGCATTCGGTTGCAGATCTCCAACCCTGACCTGAAAGACCAAACGGTGGAGCAGTTCAAAGAGCTCCACAGACTGTTGCAAAGTCAAAACGCGCACCTCACCTGGGCTCAAAACATCCACTAACTGAAAGAGGAGCCCATTTTTTCATCAGCAACACCATCTTGTTCATTGCCTGCTCAGAATTGGAGGTCCTGTGGAACACTGGAATATATAGGTGCCCTCACTGATGCCATACTGAAAACATTTCCATTGGAGACCAAACTTGACATTTCTTTTCCCACGTTTTTTTGTCTTCATGTAAACTTGTCTTTTAAAATGTTATGTTTCAATAAATACCATTGCAGTATTTTAAATGGTTGCTGGCATGATCAGGTTACCACAGTATGATTCGTCCCATGAGCAACCTTAGTACAACGCCGACCCTGTAAAACCCTGAAATAAGCTATTACTCATAGATTTAAGACTCATATTTAATGCAAGTTCTTTGCAAACATTACCAGAGCAGGTGGATAATATCTGCTGACCTCATCCGATAGGGTCCCTGCCAGTAACACGAATCTGTCGAACTTGAACGGATATGACTACGTACTTTGACTACATAAAGTTCATTCAGCAAATTGGATGCGGGAGGGGTGGCCTGAGGGTTTACTTGCGCAATTGAGAAACGCATGATTGTAGGGCCTTCGAAAAATTCAGACAATAGAGGAGGGTTCGATTTACTCTATGACTCAGAAAACGAGACCTAAAGGACCCATGTAACTTTCTTAAAATGAAACCTGGTCAAACAGGTTCTGAGAGCTGCAGAAAGAGAATACAAGTCACTTCTCAAACACACGAGTGCATCTGAAATGATACTCGAGACAAAGATTAGTTTGTTCCTCACAATGTTGGTTTTATTTGTTCACACAATCGGCCGAAGACGATCTCTGCATCTCGAGATGTGCCAATAGGGTGAGAAAACAAAAAAAAAGCCCCTGCCAGTCAGTCCACTCCATAATTTACAGCATAACCTGTACGGATAAAATCCCAGCCAACTTTTAAAAAGATCAAGGGTGACGCCAACTCTCCCAAGATTCTCCCTTTCCAAATGTCCCACAGGCGCAGGCTGCTGCTGTGACGATCTTTAATTTGGTAGTCGTTTTTATGGCACTGGCAGCAAAGCCATATCTTGATCTCTAAACACGTCCATGAAAATAAATCTCCATTTGTTTTTAAAAACTTACAAGTCTCTCTTTTTTTAATGATGCATTATGATTTGCAACCAGGCACATCCTTATTTGTCGTTGGTTTTTGATGGACCCCCAGAAATCTGACCGATGCAGACGTTCATCCATGTTTTGAAATGGGTGTATGTATTTCAGTGTCCATTCGACGGCCCCCCTCCCACAAGACGACGGTGTCCCTTCCGAAATATCCCCCCCTTCTCTCTGTGCGGCTGGCATCAGTGTGCTCATAGAGGTAAAAGGGAGGGATGGGGCTGCAGTCTTTTGACACCCACAAGGCAATTTGCTTTTCCTGAAACCCTGCCATTCCAAAGCTCCAATTCAATTGGTCGGCTTTCCCATTTTGCCAAGTCCCACCGATCCTTCATGCAAGAGTACCCTTTAGTTTCTCAACAGTGGTCATCATGGCTACCTTTGCCACTTCCTCCAAATGTTAGCAAAACAAAAAAATCTGACCTGCAGAGGGCGAGAGAGAACGTTTTATAATGCTGAAACATGTTTGACCATGAATTTCCAGTCATTTGTGACTAAAAAAAAAGAGATGTTTTCTGACAACATCTAAGTTAATGTAAACTTAATCTGCTTATGACGTGATACAATTACATTTTTCACAAAATCGTGATTCAGCACAGGTAAAAAATGTGGGGTGGGGTGGGGGGGGGAGACTGGATTTGACTTGATAATGCAATTGTATAAATGCTTTTTCTTTTTTTATCAACATTTTGTAAACACTCCAGCTCCAGAAATTATAATAAAATAATAAATATTTTATATTTATTATACATTTATATTATTATATTTTGTTATATATTATAACATTTTATAATAAAAAAACTCAATATTTAAAAGAAATAAAACTTTAAATCTTTACTATATTAAGATACTGTACTACAAAATTTGTATAATAATTATTACATATATAATATAGTTCCATTTAAAATAAATTAACACAAATGTATTACAACAAATATAAAAAGCAAAAAATACAATATTTAAATTAATTACTTTGATTATATGAATTAATAATTACATTAGCCTACATAAATTGAAAACTTAAATCTTCAACATTATTTTAATATCAAGAGTATATATTAATATATTGCAATATACGATACTACATCTTACATATGTAATATAAAGTAATATATAGTATAACGTTCATTTTAAAATGATTTAAGAACACCGATTAAGACAAATATAAAGAAAGCAAAAAATACATTTTAAATGAATTCATCTGAGTATTTGAATTAAAATAATTTCATTATTAAATAAACTTCATTCACTGAGGATTAAGTTTCCATGTTATGCACAATAACATTACAAATGTAGTGTTCAATATGCTTGTGTTACCTGGTCTTGCAGCATCAGCAGGCAAAAGACAGCTATCGGTACAGCCTGGTGAACTCTCTTATCGCCCAACAAACCTGTTTACATTCCTCTGCACTGGGGTGACAGATTGATAGATAGATGGAGAAACAGAGAGAGCAAATTAGCATCACTCTTCAACTAATAAACAATAAGCTGCTCCATTATTACTAATCACAGGTCAATTTACAAACACGCCGAAAGCATGGGCGAACAACACATCGATGCTGCATCAATCAGTCTGGCATGGTTTGGACTTTCCATGCAAGCCTGCGACTCATTCTGCATTGTCAGAATATGTATCTGGCATCTGTGCACAACACCACGCTGGGAGCCTCCTCGTTCCTCAGGTCAAGACTTGCTGAAGTATGAGATACTTCACCCTCTTGGACGACTGGTTATGGGAACTTGTTTATGCATGCCGTGCTGAGCTAACCACAAGGAGAACTAAACGTGCACCAACTTGCAATACCTCAAAAGACAAATGTTGCCTGTAATCTACACTGATGAGCACTATATTACTTTTTATTGTAGGCAAAAGCACTTTTAATTAAGGAACAGGCCAATTTCCTCGGGAGTGTAATGAAATTATCTGATGTTCACGGCCTTCTTTGAAGACTCAGGTGACGGCGGGCACAAGCTCACCTCGTGACCTGCTTATGGAAGTCGGTGAGCTGCTAACGTGGTTTTGCGCAGCTCATCAGTGAACAACGGCTCTGTGTAGTTAATGCTGCACAGTGTGAAAGCCCGCAGGTGATGGAGATTTACCACTGATTACAGAACGGCTTTACTGACAAGATGCGCATTAAATATCGCATGCGATTTATCGTGCAGCCCTAGTCTATATGTATTCTTCAAATGCAAGCAAATTTTACACAAGAGTCTTACCCTCTACAATGCGAATAAATCACTTGCATATACATCTAAATTCTAATGCTAGGTGACTACATAATGTCTATTGTTAGCCATTGGTTAATAATTGTTAGATTTCAATGGGCTAGTGTTTGGGTTAAAGGCGAAGAAGTTGTTCAGCACAGATTTTCGTACAGTAAAAAGCTGTACGAAGAGTCTGACACGTAAAAAAAAAAAAAAAAAAAAAAAAAAGTACTAGCCAATGGCAAATCTATTGCCAAGGTGTGCAGAGGGTTGCAATGCATAAAAGTAAATCTGTATTTGAGGGACATTCAAAAAGTGTTCAAAAAGAGTACAAACATACCGGCCGATCAAAGACCATGATCTCCCAGAGTACCTCCGCCACATCAGGCAGAGTGTAAGGCGGCAGGCAGAAACAGCAGGTGTTGATCAGCTGAGTCACTAGCTGCTGCCCATGCTGCTCCATCACCTGGCCAATCAGACGCTTTCGAATCTCAAAGTCATCCTCATGCTGAAAGACAAGAAAAAACGTTTTATGCAATGACTGAACAGGAATGAAAGTCTTTCGATTGGTTGGTTTAGTTTGATCATCATGCCGCTTACGTCATTGGTGACCCCGGTGTGAATGAGGTCTCTGACGAACTTCATGACGCTGCAGTTGGCATCTCGATGGTCCAGGGTGGTGGCAGCGATGGCACATTGGATAATGTGGACGATAATAGTGCTGCTCAGCAACGTGACCGGACTACGCTGGACAAACCTGAAATAATGAAAGAAAATAGCTTGTCTTAATTCGTGGTCGACCGATATTGTTTTTTTGACAGCCGATGCGATATCTTGGAAAGCAGGGTGGCCAATATAAAGCCGATATACCTGCTTATGGAAGTCGGTGAGCTGCTTGTGTGTGACGGTTAGAGCGCCTCCTGCTGTTTCTTTTGGAAGACCCTTCAGTGTGGTTTCCAGCCAGCGGCAAAACGTCTACAGACACAGAGACAGCCACAACATGTGACAATTGACATCACAGCCTAATTTACGAAAGGAAAATGATACTGAAAGATCTCTGAAATGTATTTAAAAGGCTAGAGACAGGAATAGTAAATAAATGTTTCAAAATCTTTAGTAAAACACTGGTTATCACATTAAAAATAAAATAATAAAACTAGATAAACAAGTTTGTCAAGACAAACTTTGAAGTTGGCATGAGAAAGCTAGGCCATAAAGTTTTAAAAAGTAAACATTTAAAAAAGTTTTAAAAGTTTGGTGGTTTTCAGTTTGAAATAGTTTGAAGTTTACAATAGTTTTAAAGATTCGAGTTTGAATGTTTTGAAGGCAATAAAGTCATTAGAAAAACAAATGATAGATAAGAAATGTTAGAATGGAAGTTTAAATGGGTTCATATGGACAAAATAATATAATAAAATTTGAAAAAAATATTAAATTGAAAAAAAATTTAATATTTTAAATTATTTTTATAGTATTCATTTCTTATTTATTCTCATCTCATTATTATATTATTTTATCCCCAATTGTTGGGGTGTTGTAAGAAAAACATGGATCAATTTTAAATAGGATGGGAAAAGAGGTTATCTTAATAATAAAAAAAAAAAATTAAAATACCTCATATCTGTAAAATGTCTATATTAGGGCTGCACGATAAATCGCATGCGATATTTAATGCGCATCTGAATCATATATTTCTTTTTTTAAATAAAGCCAAGGTAACACTCATTTTACATACAGCACAGTGAAAATGACATGAATATGACAGTGGGCAAATGCATAAAGCGCAGCGTAATTTGAAATCACAAATTTAATGTTTAAAGCATTCAATTCGCACGGACCGAAAGTCACGCAGAGAACACGATCATGCAGGTCACATGCACACTTCACAAGATCTCACTTGATTCGACAAAGTTTGCAAGGTTTGTGAAATAAAATTTTCATTAGCCATTCAAAGATTTGTTTAAATGATGTAAATGCGCATTTGCTGAATGCTGACGGCAAACGAGAAAGTATTATAATTAATTAGACAGACTTCTATCCGTATTAGACAGAACTGTTAACGACGACGGCGAACAAGAGGGAGAATGTGAGCACTGTGTTCATGTGCTGCCGCTCTCAGCGCCATCAAAATAAAAGTCTGTCGCGCCGTCAAAATAAAAGTCCCGCCTCGAACGAATCGGCCAAACAGAAAAACTTATCGGCCGATGCCGATATTTGAAAAATGCCAAATATCGGCCGATATATTGGCCTTGGCGATATATCGGTCGACCACTAGTCTTAATGAATGTTATTTTTGTGTGGCAAGTCACTTATTTGGAGCTTGTTTTTCTAACACTATTGCAGAAGCACAGAACTGGTACCTTGTGACGAGTCGAAAAAGATCGTCCACTGTGTCGGGGTGATTGCGCAGTCCATTAGGATGCTCTAACAGCTGGAAGGTCGGCATACAGAGAGCCTGTTAGAGGGAAAGATGCAGCTACTGATCAATAACTCTTAGTTCCTCATTAATATTAATAATTCATTGCAGTACAAGATTAAAATGAAATCACTTTTTATGAGAACACCCGAGAACAGCCTTTCAAAAATCGTTAAAAAAAAAAAAAAATTCTGTATTAACGTTGGCTTCATAACATTGGTTTTGAAAAACTTTTATACCATTTTCAAGTTTAATATAAACTGTCATTTTAAATTTACCAATCTTTGCCACTATCCTTCAAACCACTAGGTTTACCCATTTATCAGTAAGCAGTTATTAATCATTTAAAATAATAATTTAGTCATCTTTCATACATTCTAGCAAGTCAGAATGTCATTTCATTTTTACATAAATATATCTGTAACGCTGAATGATGATGGAATGTTATTTTAACATTTTATTTTCACAAGTTATTTGAAACCTTAAAACACATTTAACTGGCATTTAATATGCTTTATATATATATATTTTTTTTTTTATATATATATATATATATATATATATATATAAAACACTTGATGCAGACAC
>NW_015660878.1:1276854-1278910 GCF_001515625.1 Sinocyclocheilus rhinocerous | reverse complement strand
GATGCAGACACCAAAATGAGACGTCTCATCTACATACAAATCTTTTTTTTTTTTTTCACAAAAATTGGCGGCTACAATGTGGACTAAATGTAGTTTGAAGTCTAGCTACATAAGACTACGGTACAAACTGAAGTATTTTGGTGTGTATTAGGTTACCTGTAGCATATCCAACAGGCCTTGTCTGCATCCTTCCTCCATGCCATACTCGTCCACTAGAATGCTGCCTAGGTACAGGAAACAGGAGTGGGGGTACACCTGGTACACACTCACCATCTGAAACACAAATACATCTTTTTGAGATCCACACTGGCTTTTCCATTTCAGTGGACGTGTATTTTTAAGGCACAAAGACAAACCTGAGTAACAAGTGGCTGTAATAAGGACGCAGAGCCTTTGCCTACGCAACGCACTGCAAATCTCAAGCAGCGGCAGCAGCGCTCCACTATCCGGTTATCATTCTGGTGGGCGTTCAACGTCTCCGACAACACCGGCCAGATCTACAACAAAGAACAGAGATGATCAGAAAGAAACATTTACAGACAAAGTACTGCGTCATTCAACACACAGCTAAACATACCTCTTGAATGACTTTCTGGCAGGGGTGTGTCTGTCCATTCTCTACTATAGGGTTTGTATGTCTAATAGAAAAAAGTAACCATTTTAGAACATTTTCTAAAAAACAGCATGGACTGAAACAGCACAACACATTTACCTTCTTTAATGTGACATTTTTCTGAGTGAAAATGAATGTTTAATGGGATATAATGGGGGTGGAATTCCATTTTATCCGCCAGGATTGAACTTGATTGTGAAATATTATTTACACCTGCATTTTTTTATTAATTAATGCTATTTAACGACCTTTTTTCAATAGCATGCTCAACTTTGAGCAATAAATTATGAACGTTAAGACAATATGGTGTAGAATTCAGATGAAATGTTATTTAATGTGTTTTGTTATTTATTCTTAGTAATTTTCACAAATATTTCAAAACTTTCCAGTTTTTCACAACTATAAAACCAATCATTTGCAAGGAGGACAAATTCTACAGCCATTAAAAAAAGGGTGTTTTTTCTAACCACTATGCCAACTTCTATGGCTATTTTCATGGCAAAAACCATAAATAATAAGTAAAATTTTTTTACATAATAATAATAATAAATTATTAAAAACAAAAAACAACAATAATAAAATGACCAAACATAATAAATAAAACAAAAAGAAGAAAATTAATTACCAAACAAAATACAAAATTTCTCAAAATCTATAAATTATCAAACGATTCTAACTACTAAAACCTTCCCAGAAATTACTTTAAAATCCTTTTCAAGAGTGTAAGTTGAAAAAAAAAAAGTTGTTTTCTCAAGGGACTAGAAATATTCACAGCCCAATAAATTGCTAAGTCCAATAATGTGCTTAAAGGGCAATGGTGGTGATGTTGAGAGTCTAACCTGAAGATAACAGCCAGTCTGTCCAGCCACACAGTGGGGTCTGATAACTTCCCACTACTGGAGTCCTGAGCCAGCAGCTGGACACAAAGACAACACATTACTTTATTGCATTAACCAAAGACAGTGAGAAATACAGACCACACAGTCACGAGAATCTAACCTTCCTCAGTGCCATGACCTGAACCGCACACAGATCGTTCAGACACTCCGCGATCTTCTCCAGGGGGAGGCGGGCCAACACCAGCGCTGTGCCTGAGACAAACCAACCACACCACTTAAACAAAACCAGCTATACAACAAGGGCATGACTATGATAAACAGAAAAGAGTCGACCTCTACAGGAGAAGCGTGTAAAGAACTAAATCAAAGCTTAAAGGGTTAGTTCACCCAAAAATGACAATTAGGCTGTTTTACTCACCCCCGAGGCATCCTAGGTGTATTTTACTTTCTTCTTTCAGACGAATCCAGTCGGAGTTATATAAAAAAAATTGTCCTGGCTATTCCAAGCTCTATCATTGCAGTGCTTCAGTCCAAAATAAGTTAAATAAAAAGCGCCCATCCATAAAAAAAAGTGTCTCACACGGCTCCGGGGGTGAACAAAAGG
>NW_015660878.1:1273761-1276596 GCF_001515625.1 Sinocyclocheilus rhinocerous | reverse complement strand
CAGTGCTTCAGTCCAAAAGAAGTTAAATAAAAAGCGCCCATCCATTAAAAAAAAAAAAGTGTCTCACACAGCTCCAGGGGGTGAACAAAGGCCTCCTGTAGCGAATCCATGCGTTTTTGTAAGAAAAATAACCATATTTAAAATGTAATAATCAATTTAATCTAGCTTGCGCTCACTGTTGTAAACGGAAGCATTGCCGGGTGGATGATGTATGAGGTCAGCATTGCGCATGCGCCGCTCAGAAGTGACGCAAGCGGAAACGCAGGGGAGAGATCAAAACAACGGTCACAAATTAGAAGTACAAAACGAGGATTTGTAAAAAAGAATGTCGGAGGATTTCGGTATAAGCCTAGTGGAGACTGGTTTTCCTTTGCTAAAGTAAGGAAACTTTGCTTCCTTTGCTCCTGTTAACAAACGTTGGTTTTCACGAGACTCACCGGTGCATGCGCAACGCTGAACTCATACGTCATCAGCCCGGAACTGCTTCAGTGTACAACTGTTGGCACAAGCTACATTCAAGTGATTATTACGTTTTGAATATGGATATTTTTCTTACAAAAACGCATGGATTCGCTACAGGAGGCCTTTGTTCACCCCCGGAGCCGTGTGAGATACTTTTATTTTATAGATGGGAGCTTTTTATTTCACTTATTTTGGACTGAAGCACTGCAACACCCGCTGAGTGCCATTACACAGCTTGAAAGATCAAAGGCAATTTTTAATATAGCTCCGACTGGATTCATCTGAAAGAAGAAAGTCATATATACCTAGGATGCCTCGGGGGTGAGTAAAATGCAGCGTAATTTTCATTTTTGGGTGAACTAACCCTTTAATTACTCACCTTCATGTCTTTCTAAACCCGTAAGACCTTTGTTCATCTTTGGAATTGTTGAATTAAGTCAATATTTTTGTATTCTTTGAACACAAAAAGTATTCTTGTAGCTTCAAAAAATTACGGTTGAACCCCTGATGTCACATGGACTATTTTACTGATGTCCTTGCTACATGTCTGGACCTTGATCGTGGTAGGACCCTTGCTGTCTATGGGAGGGTCAGAGAGCTCTCGGATTTAATCAAAAATATCTTAATTTGTGTTCCGAAGATGAAAGAAGGTCTTACGGCTTTGGAACAACATGAGGGTGAGAAATTAATGACAGAATTTTTTTTTTTGGGTGAACTATTCCTTTAACACACCTTTTAGCAAGCCAACCGCAGCATCTGTGGACAGGGCGAATGAGTCGAGTGAGCGGGCGATGTTCAGCAGGCCCTGGAAGTGCTGTGCCATGTGATCTCGACACACCGAGCAGATGTTGTGAATGGCTTTAGCTGCCACAGAGGCCAACGGCTTCTCCCGCAAACCCTTCATCAGGAAGTTCAAAACAGGATCTGCCAACCCGAAACAGACGTCATGAATACACAAAGAGAATCTAAACATCCAGCGAGTGATGACGACGTAGTAAATCAGATTGTGACAGTCACCTAACATGCAAGGGTTCCGGTCAATCACTTCGCTCATCTCGCCAACCAGCTCGATGCTGGTGTAGCGAACGGCAATGTGGACCGTCTCGGGAAGCAACACTACCTGCTCCAGCACCTCCGTCAGAGTGGGATTATTCTCACTAGGAACCAGCAGAGGGGGAGGGAGACATTTTAGAGTTACAATCAAACTTTCATGATTAAAACACAACAAAAATTTCATGATTAATTGTGATCTTCATTTGATTGATCCTGCAAAATAATGGCTTTCTAGTGATGTGTCCTCAAGGGCTGCAGACAAAAACAAACAATCAACCAGATTCACGAAAAAAAAAAGAAGTATTCTATTAAGCAAATCAAACCCAAAGTGACCAGTGTAGCCTGATTCATGAGCAAATGATTCTTATGGAACAGTTATTTTTAGTGAATCAAAAACAGAGCGCAAACAGTGTAGTCCAGTTCTTTAAGTAAATGACTCTGAGAGGATTCTTTTGAAGAGCTTAATGAAGAGCTTAATAAACAGGGCTCTAGACTCATTCTTCCCACTGGTTGTGCTGCTGCAACTAACTTTCTCCGTTGGTCGCACCAGCACATGATTTGGTCTTCTTTTTTTTTTTTGCTACAACATGGGATTAATGCATGCTAATGAATAGTTTTTCCATTATCACAGTTTATAGTTATATGCAAAGAGAAGCAGGATTAACATTCATTCAACCCGCTTTTTTTCCATCAGTATTATTTGTGATTTGAATTTTGTTCCTCTTTTGTTCCTCTTTTGCAATGTTATAAGCCGGGCTTCAGACGCTTCCACTTTCTAACTTGCGATCTTGATGTCACATTTTAACGAGAAAAGATCATTGTCTGTTGTACTTACATCTACTATACACCCATCACTTTTTAAGACTAAAACAAACGCTTGAAATGGATGGAGACTGACTCATTACTCTTAATGAAAAGAACAACAATAAACAATAAAACGGCTAATGACAAACTACCTTATATAATGTTGATTAACAAAAATGAATAAGACGAAGCATAGCATACACCATTATATATCGACTAGATGCTTTGAAGCAGAGCAGGTCATGCACTAGCACAAATTCAACCAAGTCAAATTTTTACTCGCACATTCTCAAAAAATGTTGAACGCAAAAAATGTTGGTCGCAGTCTAGAGCCCTGAAAGTTAATCAGTCTGAAACACTGCCCTATATAGTTACAGTATTAGCAGAAAGATAATTTTTCATATTTAACCAAAATGGACAAAACAATATCCAAAAGAATTAGAACCAAATCAAATAAGAATCAAATTGAGAGCTTGTGAATCACAAATGAATCAGAAAATCTGCATCAATAACCAG
>NW_015660878.1:1251135-1273656 GCF_001515625.1 Sinocyclocheilus rhinocerous | reverse complement strand
ATATATATATATATAAATTAAATACTACAAAAAGTTTTGAGTGACCTTTTAAGCCTCAAAACAGGACAATAAGATAATGAAATGTATATAATCTGCAACAGCATGACTAAATAAGTTTGCAGCCGCAGGTGTGAATTTGGTTGGTGAAAGCAAGAGTCTTGAACATGAAGCGGTTAAATCATGACTGAAAGCGATACTTACGGATCGATACTCTTAGCTATGGCAGCCATGATGAACAGAACAGCCTCAGTTACTTCCCATGGGGGGTTTCCCTCCTTCAGAGTCGAATAAAGCTGATGAGAAGACACAAGGCATTTATAAAAAGAATGGTAAGGTTGAATATTCCCTTTCGTTTCTCAGTAAATCATCCAAAATCTTAAAATCATTTTGAGGCCTTTTCCTCAAATCACTTTCGGTTCATGTTTCTATTAGTATAAATTCTACCTGCGAGAAACACTCCATGGAGCCGACTAGGAAAATTACATCTTTCACAAGATCAGACACTCTCATCCTGAACTCGCCGAAATCATCAGTGTCCTCTGGCACTCCTTCCTGTACAGGAAGCACAAAATAAGAACTGAAGCATGTAGCTCATTCAATTTTATTGTACAAAAGCAATAAGTACTAGAAAGAAGTGGCTTGTATTTGAATGATTTGAGTCTTTCATGTGAAGGAAGAGAAAGATACGGAAGGGAAGGATGCTCACATGATCTGGGTCGAGCTGGCAGTGGCGGGCGAGACTGTGCAGTAGTCTCTGTATGTACGGCTTGAACACTCTGTGAAGCGCCGGATCGTTCATTTTATAAAGATTTTCTCCCAGGCGGTACCAGAAGTTGAACGAGATCTCAACCACCTGAAGCAGGACAAAGATTCCCAACAGACAGTCAACAAGGATGCTTAAAAATCCCATACTCACTTTCACTTGTTACGTGTGAATATGTTTCACACAAACCTCATATTGGGGATGGCCAGCACAAATAAGCAGCAACTCTAAGGTGCGTAGATCTCCCATGCCCTGGCCAGGAGTCCTTACAGTCATCTCCAAAAATGTCTCAGACAATTCCGTAAAGATCCGGCAATAATTTAGCACCCTGTGGAGAAAAAGGAAAGAAAGAAAAGGGGAAAAAGCAGATGCAGTTTACAACAGGTTTCAACACAAATCACTTGCTCCGTCTCAAAACCTTATTATTATGCAACCAAAAAATATTGATTCAATCTAAATAATTAAACAATAGTTATGTTATGTATTTTTAGCATTTAGAGTTTTACACAATTTGACATCGAACTATATGTAAATTGAGTCAAGTCTCCTCCTGTATAAAATATTGTGCGACTTGAACTTTCAGCATAGCAACATGTTAACGTCAAGCTCTATTGAAATCAACTGCAAACTGAGACTCCAGTTTAGTATATTTGCGCAATTTGAGCTTTTACCGTAGCAACGTGTTAATGTCAAACTTGGCAGAAATCAATTAGGTCAAGTCTCCTCTTTAGTATATTACTCCGTTTGAGCTGTTATCATAGCGACATGCTAACAACAAACTCTACCGAAATCAAATGCGAGACGCAATTTGAGATTTTAGCTAAAATATAACTATGGAAATCATTTGTGAAGAGGCTTCCATTTATAGTAGTGCACAATTTGATCTCTTAATGTAGCAAAATCTTAACGTCAAACTCTATTGAAATGAATTGTGAGTCGAGTCTCCCATTTAGAGTATTGCACAAGTTGAGGTTTTAGTTTAGCAACATGCTAACATCAAACTATATTGAAATCATCTGAGAGTCAAGTCTCCAGTTCGCATATTGTGACAAGTGCTATTTGTTTTAGCTACACATGTACTTATATTATCCCATGTGACGTACGATGCTGTCTTACGGCATCTCACTGGATATCGGAACAGAGATATTTTGTCTTGCATGTAGGCTTGCATGAACTGCATACAATGATCACAAACAATGCCATACGTACTTATCGAGGTCCTCTCGGGCTACAGCCATGTGGTAAGCCGTTTCTAGAGAGAGGACTCCCTGGAAGAGCTGCATGGCCAAAGGCATGTGCACGGCCAAATTCTCTATCGCATACAGTGCCGAGCACACGCAGTCCGATGCCGCCTCATGCAAGTTTGTGGACGTCTCATCCCTCTGCTGCAATGAATGGGTGGGGGGAGATATTTATAAATAAAAGTAAGAGAAAGTGGGAGCTAAGTGATTGTCTGATTGCATTTGCTGATCTCACCAGCACTTGGAAGAGAATCATCAGCAATTGATTGCTGGCCATGAAGTTGTTGTCCAGCACTCCTAAATTAAACCAGCTCCCCAAACACCGGAACACCTTGATAAGCATCTTCTCATCATGTCCGGACTTCTCCGCACACGTCACCTGATCATGGAAATACACCAACAGCCAAGCTCAGAATCATAAACCATTCATTTACATGTTTACGAAGACTCTAAACCACTAAAATGATCTGCATGGGTGGAATGACAGCACAGAACAAAGGATGAGGGAGTTAGCAAAGTAAAAGCAACATATGATGGCCCAATAGAGAAAGAGATGCGGTTTTATGCCTTGCAAACTTCCTTTTGAGAATTCTGCCAATTTAAATTATAACATATACAATTATTTCCAATATATTTTTTATACAAGTTAAATAAAAAAAACATTTTCAAACACTTACAAATGTACAGCTAAAATTTTAAACAATAATAATTAACCATAATCCTTGAGCCCTGCATTGGGAGTCACGTATCTTGCATGCTTTAAGTGGCTTAAGGATGTGATAACCGTTAAACTTTGGACAGGCAGGCTAGGCATCTTGTTAACGTTGCAAAGTGCAAAACAAACGATTGAAATTGTTTTGCAGATATCAATGTGTCCGGACCAGAAGAGTGACCACTGTGGTAGAGTAGTAGGCCAGATCCTCAATAATCTCCGACCGTCGATTGGCTCCAATCCTCAGAGAGCGGCTATGCACCTCTTCTGGCAGAACGGTGAGTATCTCAATCAGGAAAGGCATGGAGGACACATCGTTACTGTATCTGGAAGAGCCAAAACGGAGCGCTTGGTAAATACTGAAATTTCAAGGTGACCTCAACTATTTTAAGTGCAATACTTTTAGAATTATTACACATTTCAGGTGATTAAAAATGGTGCTATTTAAGTAATTTTGCAGCCAAGCAAACCTAATCCTGACACTATTGATTTAACGGATCAGTAATGGATCAACCAGGGCCACAGGTAAGGAACATATCAATAAAATGCAAATGAAAGAAAGTCTAAAGTAGATTCTTACTTTTCTATGAGGGTGTGAACACAGCCTTTCCACGAGGCCATCTGAAGAGCCAGATCTGCGATTGCCAATGCAAGCTGGGAGAGAGAACGACATTAGAAGAACACCAACAACACTTTCTTAACAGCTCTCAATATTTAGCACTGCTGTGTGGTTGAGATGGACTGTCCCGGTTAACACATCATGAACGCCAGATGTTTGAGATCATTGGCACTCACATACATTTAGGGGTGGGCGATATGGCAAAAATATCAAATCACGATTCTTTGTCATGTTGGTTTTACTATTTTGTCCCAGCAGTACAGCCAAACTAATTTCCCTATTATAAAGACAAAGTCTTTCAAGGTAACAAAATAAAAAAAGATTGGCGGATATTTAGGCCAAAGTGGGTGAAGATAAAAATCTTTGTCATTATTTTTTTAGTTATTAAAAAATGAGAACAAAGATACACATTGCAAATACACATAATATACACATAATTTAGCAGGAGCATTCAAGAAATTGAATGAACAAATATAAAAATAAAACACTTTATAGATTGATTCCTCTTAAAGCAACTGTATTAAAGTTTTTCAGTCAAGAGTAAAGAGTGATTTTTAGACAGTGTGTTTTGTTGTTTTATTAACATTAAAGGAAAAGTTCACCCAAAAATAAAAATTATTTCATCTGTCTGTCAATTCTGTCATAGTGTTTTATTTTTATACCCTCATTTACTCACTCAAAAGTTGTTTTAAACATGAATGAGTTTCTTTCTTCTGCTGAACATAAAAGTTATTTTGAAGAACGTGGAAAACCAAACAGTTGCTGGTCCACAGCGACTTCCATCGTATTTTTTTTTCCTACTACCAAATTCAATGTGGACCAGCAACTGATTGGTTACCCACATTCTTCAAAATATCTTCTTTTGTGTTCAGCACAAGAAAGAAATTAATACAGGTATGGGACAACATGTAAATAATGTATAATAATAAGTAAATAATGACAGAAATAAAATTTTAGGGTGCACTATCCCTTTAATGACAGTCGGCTGCATGTTTAGTACTGTCCCTTTAAGAGCTGCACGCATCTACAGGCATGCATCCGTTTTTCTCTCAACCGTTTACTTTCATTTTAGACATTACCAACTGATTCTGTATGTAAACCTTGTGTGTTTTGACAGTATTAGCACAAAAGATAACTTAGTTCAGCAGTCAGGTGCTGTTTGACAGGCTTTTTAGTGTGCGCGTGCTTCGGGTGTAAGCGCTCAGAAAAAGCGCACGTCAGAACAGCACGTGAATTAAATATTTAACCAGTAAGGCTTTAAAGCACATGCAAATAATGTACTGTTGTGACTGCGAATAAGTGCAGTGTCCTGTGAGAGTAACTCTACCGCTGAGTTAACATTGAGGTGAATGTATGTGGCGTTGTACAGTATCTTGATACGGCGGCGCCAGAACTACGACATTTCTTCAAAAGCAGATCATGGAGACATTTTAATTGTCATATCGCACACCCCTACCTACATTTTGATTCAGGGCACAAATCACGTCCAAATCAGGTTTAGCAGATACAACCCCGGTTCAAACGGATGGTGATGTTACCTGTGTGACGATGATTGGAGACAGGTCTTTGAGGTTCTGGATGTGAGACAGGAGCGAATCTCTCAGTGAGGTGTGGGTCTCTGGGGGAAGCTCGTAGAACGACGTCTGGATCTTCATCTTCATTGTTTGGGCTGCGAAGTAACACGATTCCACGTCCTGCTTCAGCTGCAGAAGCTGATCCGAGATCTCCCATGCATACATCTGTACAGGAGAACAAAAAAAAAACAACAGATGATTTTGAGATGAACCTCATAATTGCCCATTCACAATTTCTATTTTCTGATATTTTTATGTCTTGTTTAGCTGCTCCCTTTAGGGGTCACCACAGAACAATCATCAATATGTTTTATGACTAAAGTGTGCTAAAATGTCTATTGAGCCTTAAATAAACTATATTTGCTCATTTCCCATACATAATCAGCATTGTATCAGTCACCCCACTCTCTAGTTATCACCACTGAACATCAAGTCGGACCAGTTGTATTTTGCATAGACAAGGAAAAGCAAAAAAATAAACATTTCAACATCAGATGCATCACACCAATATTGCTAATGCAAATAAATAGAAGTACCAGGAACCAGGAACTCTTTATGTGTAATATATAATACACAACCTGAAAATACAGACCGTTTCAGTAGATCAATTTAAGTGTCTTAAGGTGAAGCCATGCAGTGACAAAATATTGCAATGCATTTTGGAGAAAAAATTCTCACAATTTAAATGAGCATTTATAATTTTTGGGAGTCTGCATAAATGCAATCTAACAAATTGGTCCCTTAGTATATTTCATTAAAATATTAAACAAAAAAGATAAGATTTGACAAGGTGGTGATAAGATTGTTTATTTATTTATTTATTTACAGACTGTCTTGTGACAGACTGTCCTGTGAGGAGCAGGATAGTTAACCTAAGTGTCAAATGTGAAGCCACGCAATTCATACTATTTTCGTCACAATATTGCACTACTTAGTTCTGCAAAAAGCAACTTATGCGTTGCAAAATTTCTCCCACTGGTTTGTAATCTTAACACCTTCCTTATCACTAATTTTGCAGTTTGCTGAAGCGGAACTAAGTGAAGAATCAGTAACTCAAAGGGCAAAACGACAAACTTATGGTGTTAGCAGAGGCAGCATAAATGCATCTGCATTGAAATTACAATTGCAACATTGATGTTATAATATTAATATTTGAAATATGTCTTCTTCTTTAAAATTTGAAATATGTCTAATGATGCTTTAAAAAAAAAGCTGTCTAGATACCCAAATCAGCAAAGTTTGAATTTAACCTACCCTGCTGGTAAACCCAGCTTAAAGTAGATGCGTTTTAAAACACAGTAGCTTATTTCTAACTGGTCTAGGATGGTAAACCAGCGAAAAGGAGCTACTAGTTGGTCATTCCGGTTTATAGGGTGGACCAGCTGGTTTTGGGAACAGCTAATGTCCAACAAGGAACTAGCTAACATTACCTTGTTCAAAACACAGTCACCAACTTTCTAACATGGTAGTCTAGATAATAAACCCGATTTAGATCTCCTCGCACAAGTTCTTGTGTTCACAAGAACTTTTTCTGCTAAACTTGCTGCTTAAACCCACCCCAAACTCGATCTAAAACCATCAAACCACAGGCAAGCTGAATGGATTTAGCAATGGATACAAATAAACCCCCACATCAGTCCAAAAGCATGTGACCACCTCCACTTCTCAACACGGCTAATGTTTAAGGTTTACCAAGCTTCACTGCGGCCTCAGTGGACACTATTTTTAACGCAATGCATATAGTAAAGGTTCATTAGTGAGTGAGGGTGCTGTGGCGCAGTAGGCCCGCTATTGAACGCACCGATCTCTGCAGCTCTCCCAGCCAGACTGAGGCGCGCTCCTTGCCGGCAGGGTCCGGGTCGTGATATAGCGCCTGCACGGCCTGGTAAACCAGCGGCAGAGTGGGTTTCCCGCCTTCCATGGCGTTTCTAGAGGGTGTAGATATGGGGTAAATAACACGGCTTGCGCTTCTCTGGAGGTTGTAGACGCGCAGGTTGACTGTTTATTCGGCCCTCGCGTTCTCCGATCTGGCCGCCATCTCAAGCAGACACATGGAGCTCCTGTCAAACAAGTCCGTGTGGAAACCGCGGCACAGGAACTATAATGAGTCCGGACTAGACCGGTTTTAGAATAATAACGCGTTCTTCGTGTTAATTCTTAGAACGATATCCACTTCTGAACAGGAACTTCTCAGGTTGGAATGTGTTTTAACGGTTGTGGTTTGAGTATATGACCTGGTAATACTTATTACGAGGATAATTTCATTGGAGACACACCCACTGCTACACGCTATTTAAGGGTCATTCCCGTGAAAAGGTGACGGAGCCATTTGTGTTCCATATGGGAATCGTGAGGAATCGATTCCGGTTCCAATTCCATTCCGATACTTCTTTGCGATTCAGAATCTTTAACGCTTCCTTCATCGATTATTTTAATATTTTCAAAGAGGAAAAGGTACTTATTGAATTTAGTGCATTCAGCAAAACAGAAGATAAATAATTTTTAAAAATCCGAAATTAATTTAATTAACTTAAATATAATGATTTCAAAAGACATGTTTTCACTTCTGTTAATTAGTCCCAAAGTATATATATATATAGCCTAAAATATTAAACCAAAAAGGTGAGATTTATTTATTGAATATACTACTATACATACTACATTTTATTTTAAACAAACAGTCAGTCAAGTCTCTGATTTATATCTAATAAGTCTTTAGCCACACATAGCATAACACAGTAGAAGTTCTGGTTCATTTCAAGTCAGATATGATCAAATATATTTAACTTGTTAGAATTCAACTGAGTCATTAACCGCCCCGGTTTTGATTCACTAAAAAGAACTGGTTCAGAAGAGTCATTTGTGCGCGAATCGGACTACACTGTTCGTCCTGAATGTTGAGTCACCAAAAAGAACTGGCTAATAAAAGTATTGCTGTGCTGTTGTTATTAGCTATATTAGCTATATAGTAATTTACACTTTATTGATTCAATTTGCTGTTCGACAAACAATGGTTTAATATTTTATTACATTATTAAGCCTACATTTAATAGGCTACTTTTACATTTATTTACCTTATGATCCACATTTTTGCTACAAGTTGCACATAAGAATCAGTCACTGAACAAATAATAGTTGTTAAATACTAATCTGAATAGCCTACTGCAAATACTACAAATGTCACTGTTTTGAGAATGACCCTCTGCTTAATTAAAATATTATATAGCCTATTTAATAAATAATTTTAAATATAATTTTCTACAAACATTTATCATATTACTGAATGTTTCTGCATATATAAATTAAATGAATAGGCCTATATGTGAAATGTATGGAAGCCCGTTTCCGCCACTGAATAAAAAAAAAAAAAAAGATTATTGTGACTTTTTATCTTACAATTCTGACTTTTTTTCTCAGAATTGCGTGATATAAACTCACAATTGCGAGTTATAAAGTCAGAATTGCAGATATAAAGTCAGAATTGCGAATTTGTATCACGCAATTATGAGAAAAAAAGTCAGAATTGTGAGATAAAAATTCGCAATTACCTTTTTTATTTTTTATTCAGTGGCGGAAACGGGCTTCCATAGTAATGGCAAATAGCAATATGAATAAAAAAATCACTTTAGCTGATGTCTGAGAAAAAGTGTTTGTGATATATAAAGTTGTTTTTTTCCTAACGTGTAATGTGTCTTAAATATAATATAAATAATATTTTAAAAATCATAAGAATGAGATCATCTGTTGTTTTGCAGACAAGTTTCAACCTTGACGTGTTTTTCCCAGTCTCCCTCTTTCATCTCTATTTCTTTTTCTTTTTCTCACATGCACATGATTCTCTCACACACTGGCATAATAGACTAAAAAAACAAAACACCCATGCAGCAAAATTCTATATAGATGGCTTTAATACACATACATGTATGTTTCCGTTTTTAACAACAAAACTCCAAACTATTTTTTACACACATTCAATGAATTTAAGTTTCAATTACTGATATGAAGTTGATAAAGGTGCATTACGTAGATAATCTCTGTAATTCCCAGGATGTCCATGACCTTCCTGTAACCCAGGTCGTATCATACCCATGCAACTCAGATGCATAGCTTGGTTACAATACAACCCCGGGTCAATGGATGGCTTTTGACTTTTGTGAATTAGATCATTCAACACAGTGTACAAAATATCTGACACAAACATAAGTGCATTCTTATTTCAAAATTTACAAAGCAGCACATTTTAATTAATCAAGAAGGAAAAAAATATATACAATATACTCTATATAAATTAATTGTCAAACATGCCGGTTATTAATATACTGTTAAATTTGTGTATGAATGGAATATGTTAATATAATCCATTGTACATCTAAACAGAAAACATATTTCTACCAGAGAGTTCAAATTAAATACCTACAAACAACCAATTATACAGAACTGCAAAATTTGATTTCTATGTCTATGGAAACAAAGAACAAAGAGGCATTATAGCATTAGCAATAAACAAATTATCAGGTTATGATGAATCATTATTAACCAAATTCACACTGTAATAAGTTTCTAACCTATAAAACGATACTTACCTGCCGAAACCAAAGAAAAAAAAAATGAGAGAGAGGGGAAGGAAAGATTCTCTAAGGAGAAACGAAGAAGTTTTATACACGAAATGAGGTGTATAAAAAGAGGCCGGATGTATAGGATTTACAGTTTAACACTCTTTATCTCTCTCCAGATTATCAAAATTGACCCACAATCTAAGTTTTAGCTAACAAGATAAACTGGCAGTTTGCACGTAATCCCTCTGTGACATCAATATGGTTTGTGGGGATTTTTAGCGATTGGTTTAGGTAAATCTTGTTTCCAGATTACGGCTTATCCTTGTGCTTGGGGACCTTAAGAGTTTGGTTTGCCTTTCACCTGCTTATACTGCTGCTCATGAAATGGAAGCCAAGATTGAACAAACTTGTTTGACCCAAAAAACTAGGCCAATACTTTAGGTTAGGGTATATTGTGTTTCCGTGTTTTTTAGGAAAGGGTTTTAGTTTCTCAGTACAGAGATAATTCAGTGTTATAGACTTTAGAAGTTTCAAAACCTTTCAAAGCAAAGTTTCTTTAAAGCATTAGCCAATTCAGAAATATACAGTACTGATCATTTTCAAATTTCTTATCAGACCACAAATCTGCAGGATCAAGCCAAATCTTAAAAGCTGAATAATAAAATCCTCTAAAAAACTACTTGACAACTTTTTGTTGAGTTACCAGATATACTGAAATAAATCAGCTATAAGCATCGATTCATAACTATATTCTAATCTATATACTAAGGTTTAACAAGTGATTTGCAGGTTGTGAAATAACTCAGGACTAAGCTAAGTTGACTGAGGCACGTAGTACAGTATATTATACTACGTTTAAGAGGTAAACTTGTTTAATTTGCTGGCCAAATGATTCAAAGTAAGTAAATTAAAAACACTACAGAAATGTTATTCAGTGCTATTTACCTCTGATATATGTGTTGTTTGTGGACTTACATGTAAAGTAATGCTAAAGGAGACTCAATGATGGTGCCCGACAGTTAATCACTTAAATAGTTCAGTTATCACACTGTAAAAAAAAAAAATTCTGTAAAATGTATGGTAAAAAAAAACGGCAGCTATGGTTGCCAGAATTTCACTGTAAAAAATATGGTAGCAACGTTTTAGGTTTTACGGTTTTAACTTAAATTTACATTTAAATACTGTAATTTAATTAACTGACATAATGTTAATATACCAACCTATTGAAGTACTGAAATCTGTTTTGAACCTTTATAATACACTGATAACCACCAAATGCAGGTGATGATGTAATACACTGATAACCACCAAAAGCAGATGGTGATGAGAAGTCACATGATGAACCAAAGCCCATCACAAGCAGCTTTTAAATAATAACATATATAGAAGGTGCACAGTGTCATTCACACAAACGCTAAACACCATCATGGTAACACACATGAAACTGAAATAATGCAATAAACATTCATTTAACAACATTATATGTAACATACAACCCTAATGTACAATTCTGATAAGAAAAAACTAAGAAGAAACATAGTTATTTCAACAAAAAAACATCAAATTTGAAATGTAACGCAGGGAATTCTGGGAATGTCAATTTACGGTTATTAGCTGTAAATTATACTCCTTTTCACTTCCAAATACGGTATACTGCCGTAAAATTATATACAGTTTTTAACCATTTAACAGGTTTTTACTGTAGCATTTTTACAGTCTTTTACCGTTAAATTCACAGTAATTTTTTACAGTGTATATTTTGACTAGTTCTCTTTTGCTTTTCTGTTTTACACTGGTTAAACCAAGATGTCCCCAGATTACAGATCAACATTAAATTGGAAAACATGAACTGAAGATCCAAGTTTGAATCCATTGATTCATTACAAATCTGAAACCTTCATCTAAAGCTATTGGAAAGGAAAATGCAGGTCAAATGTGAACTAATATGTGTGTTGTTGAGTATGTAAGTTAAACGCTAATATCCACTGACAGCAACTAGCAGAAATACAATAATGTCATTATTCAGCTCAAGTCAGTTCAAAGTTTATTCAGTTTTGTTAAATTGTGTCAGTGTTGCAAAGTTCATTAATTATGATCAAATTTGACTTCTCTTCTAAAGACAATAGCTCAGTTCATTTCAAGTTTAATACCAGTTCAAGATATTACAGAAGTGTCTTTCTAATCATGTTGTATCACTGTTGTTTATGCTCTAATACAATCTAAAACATATGATATTCTGCATTTGTAGAGCAACACGTGTTGCCTAATCATGTGCTTAGAGATTCCATGATGGTGTTGAGCATAATTTACATGGACAGGACAGATTATCCCGACAACATGTCCGGAAGATCACCCGGAGGATGATCTTCCTTTTCAATCCCATCTACCCCCCACTTTTCACACCAGGCAAGACTTTAAGGATTTTATAAAAGGCCATCCCATCCGTGTTTAGTCAGTCAGGCTGCTCATTGACTTCACCGAGACACCGCGCAAGAACAAGGGCACTAACGGTGCAACCATGGACGCGTGGACCTATCAATTTGGGAACCTCTCCAAAGTCAGCCCCTTCGAGGGCCCACAGTACCATCTGGCCCCCAAGTGGGCTTTCTACCTGCAGGCAGCTTTCATGGGCTTTGTATTTCTCGTGGGCACACCTCTGAACGCCATCGTCCTCTTTGTTACAATGAAGTACAAGAAACTCAGACAGCCTCTCAACTACATCCTGGTGAACATCTCCCTAGGAGGCTTTATTTTCGACACTTTCTCTGTAAGCCAAGTATTCTTTTCCGCCCTTAGAGGTTATTTCTTCTTCGGTTATACGATGTGTGCAATGGAATCGGCGATGGGATCGATTGCGGGTAAGATGAAGCATCTGCGAACTTTGAATAGCATAGACATTACTAGGGTTGGGAATCGAAAATCAATTCCAATTCCAGAATCGGATACTTAAGGTCAGGAATCGGATACTTGTTGTAAAATTAAAATTTCAATTCCACCTATCAATTCCTGTGTGCGCGTCTTTTATTTTTAGCTGGCGAAAAGCGGCTGTTAAAAATGTATTTGTCTTTGAATCATTCATTCAAGAGATTCATTCAAAAACACTGATTCATCCTAAAACAAGTAAATCTTGAGTGAGTCATTGAATCATTCCATTCATAAATTCCATGAGATTTTGTTAGTTGTTTTTTTCAAAATTGTGAGAGAACTACAACCTCCATTAAAAAATGTCCCAATTTATCCAGAATCGTGCAGCTCTATTTTGCACACAAACAGCTCTTAATCGAGTCCAGTTTTTATGTAGCCGGCTGATTTTTATTCATGGTATTCAGCAGCAAAAAGAGACACAGATTTAATATGCTTGATATCTAAATGTTTGACTTCATTTTTTAAAAATACATTGGAATCTACACTGAGAATCGGTAAGAATCGGAGCTGTGGTTCTGTGGAGAACCTGCCTGGGACATCCAAGGAACCTTTCCATTCCACAAAATTAGATTTTTTAAATGTTCTTCACGCTGAGAAAAAATTCAAGAAGTGATCACTTAATGGGGAATCAATGGCATCTTCTATGGCATCACTGTGAAAACCCCCTTTCGTAACCTTCAGTATGTTAAGATTGGTGGTTGTCTTGTTCTCACAGGACTTGTGACAGGATGGTCTCTGGCGGTTCTGGCTTTCGAGAGATACGTGGTTATCTGCAAACCCTTTGGAAGCTTCAAGTTCGGACAAAGCCAGGCAATGGGAGCCGTTTTGCTCACCTGGATCATAGGTGTCGGTTGTGCCACTCCTCCATTCTGGGGATGGAGCAGGTGAAATACATTTTCTTTGTGAAATATTTGGAAGCATGCACTCATAATTTTAGAGATTAACTTTATTTACATTCGAATTTACAGATACATTCCAGAGGGTCTCGGCACCTCCTGCGGACCTGACTGGTACACAAAAAGCGAGGAGTACAATTCAGAGAGCTACACTTACTTCCTCTTGGTCACCTGCTTCATCCTGCCAATAATGATCATCATCTTCTCCTATTCACAACTGTTGGGAGCCCTGCGTGCTGTGAGTATCCCAACTTTTTGCCTTTATGAACCTTTTTTTTTTTCTCAAATAAATATTTTAGTTACTTAATTGCATGTATTCAGGCAATATTATTTAGGATTATCATAATGTTCTACATATTATTTAATAATTATTTAAGTTTTTTTTTTTGCCTTTTGATTTCAATTTCTGCCCATGATTAAATAGTTATATCAGTCTCCTTTATGTTCTGTGTCCAATGCAATGAAGCACAAAATGCAATATCCTTTTTAGATATCCTGTTCACACTAAAAATCTAGATGAACAAATATTTTAAAATTGAGCATAACTAGAGACATTTATATTTTGGAAATGTCCATGATTTTTCGATTAGCTTTATGATTTTAATTACTATGAATTTTCTATGAATTTTACAAATGTTTTTTTTTTTTTAATATAAGGGTATTCATTTAAAATAAAATAAAATAATTACGAAATTAGTTAAAATGATACTTTAATGCACTCACAGGAGTACTTTGTAGAAAAAAGACAAAGATATATTTCAGAATATATTTTCATTTTTCATATGTCATGTAATATATATTCACTTCAAATGACTTTTTTATATGACTTTAACATTTCTTAACAACCTTTTTTTTTAGAATATGTGTGAATGCTTTATCAGAATAAATCAGAAATATATTTCACAAGCTTGAAATGTTTAAATATTTACCAATAGGTTGCAGCTCAGCAGGCCGAGTCTGCCTCCACCCAAAAGGCTGAGAAGGAAGTGTCCAGGATGGTTGTTGTGATGGTTGGCTCTTTTATAGTTTGCTATGGCCCTTATGCCATCACTGCCTTGTATTTTGGCAATGCTGATGATTCAAACAAGGATTACCGTCTGGTGGCCATCCCTGCTTTGTTCTCAAAGAGCTCCTGCGTGTACAACCCCCTAATCTACGCCTTCATGAACAAACAGGTGAGATGGACAAAACATATGCTTAGAATAATAACACTACACATGTAGACAAACACTAATACTCTGCCATTTTGTGTTCCAGTTCAATGCCTGCATCATGGAGACTGTATTTGGCAAGAAGATTGATGAGGGCTCAGAGGTTTCCAGCAAGACCGAAACCTCCTCAGTGTCTGCATAAATTATTCCACAACCTATTTACAACTTGTCTGGACATGTTTTCCTGTTATACCTTCCCCTGATTGGTCAAATCCTGCACCTTTACACCTTGTCGAGGGCCGAGGGAGTCCCTATGTCCCGAAGACACAGCCCGCTGGATGGCCAAACCAGAGGGCGATATCCTACCATCCTTTCTGTGCAGAACTGGTACACCTTCAAAATACTGCGATTGTATTTATTTTTTTTGTAATGAAAAACATTGCTGTTTTATGTTAAAACAATGCATTATGCATTGACGATGAAGTAGAATATTTAATTGTTAACTTGCAACAGAAAATCTAAAAAATAAAAGAATAATAGTTAAAAAATAAAAGAAATAAAATTGAGACATCCTCTAATGTGAATGGACTTGCGCAAATTGAAAATGGAAATTCCTGATTTTTATTTTTATTTTTTAAATGCTCTTTGACTACATTTATAGTAGCATTTATATTCTATCACAATGAGATCTTAAGTAAACTAAGTAACCTAAAAGCCCATACCAATCAAAACTGCTTGTTTCGGCAAAAGAGCACAGCGTAACAAAGCGGTTTACTCTCATCTTCTCTAAAGAACTTACTAAAGCCCAGCTTTCTGGCTGGATTAGCAAAGATATATAAGATCACAAGGGAATTATCCAAGTCCAGCCGCTTGTTTGCAGCTGAGGAACAGTTCACTGGAAGTTTGCTGGTAACAAATCTTGAGCGATAGCTCTTGTCCAATCACTGGCTTCATGAAGTTGGATCTCTAATATCTATATCTGTATTACATCTGTACATGTTTTGTTGTAATTAGACATACAGTGTGCATGAATTTGTACATGTGCCCGGATTTTAGAATGAATAAAGATTTATATGGTTTGATTCATTTTTTCCTCTACCTATTGGCTTCTATTAATCAACTGAAATAGGCTTTTTTCCATTTGCTTGTTGCCGAAGCAAAATTTCTCACTTGAAGTACTAAAATATCTAAAGCTTAAACTGAAATAATTATTTAAAAAATATATAGACATATTTGACTAATAAAATGAAAAAAAAAAGCTAACGAAATATTAATAATAATAAACAATCAGTATTTTTAAACAATATTGTATTAATATTTTAAACAATTTCTTCTTTTTTAAAAATCACACACAAAAAAAAAAAACTACAGGCAGAGCGAATGCCAAAAAAAGACAGCTGACATTAAAAAAGTTACAATTTTAATCATAATTTTGTTTTATTGACAATTTGTTGTTGTCAAGATAACTTGAACGAAGTCACCTGAAACCACTGGGTGCTAAAACATTTTAAATCAAAAAATAAAATGCATTCAAAAGACAACTAATGGACCACATTGCTATGTTCGTAGCATAGCAAACATATTGCAAACTTCTTATAATTGATAGTGTATTTCAAATAATGAAGCTGAAAGCAACAAACTAATATGTTCGATTGGACCCTACAAACCAAAATGAATTGAGGTTTTAGCCATATAGCCCTAACTAAAGGTATCCATGTATCCAAATCAAATACAAAATTCAGTGAAAGGCACAATGAGAGTGTGTCTATTAAAGATCAAAATCAGGGAGTCTTTAAGAAAACAAACATCTTACCAATAGATGAATGTGTGACCGAATGAGCCGAGGTTTTTTTTCTAATGACTATTGCAAGAAGACAGGATATAGAGGATCATGACCTATGGCTCTAAAATCGATGTTTGTGCCAAGACAATTACACACAGTAGAGAAATGTGAGTTTATATGTATAAAACGTATATACATATTCACATATACATTGTATTTTATACCTATTTGTATAAACTCTCAGAAGAAGCCAATCTGAGAGGATTCTCTACTAATGGTATTCTAATGAGCAGAACTGTGAACAGCAGGGGGAGCTGATCATAGATCAGAAGCAACAGGTACAAAACTGCCTTGAATCTAGCTCTGAATAAACTGCTTCACATTAAAAAACAAATATAAACAGTTATTGAAATGGTAATAATGCTGTACATGGACCACAATTCCAAAGACCGATCAAACAAACGCTGCTAACGCACTTTACAGTTAAAAAAATACTCACCCTCATGTCATTCCAAACCTGTAAGACATTCGTTCATCTTCAGCACACAAATTAAGATAGTTTTGATGCATCCCGAGAGCTCTCTGAAAATGGCGCTACAGGGTGACGTGGAGGAGATGAATTTGAATAGTCGTTTTTTTTTCTTTTGCACACAAAAAGTATTCTCGTAGCTTCGTAAAATTACGGTTGAACCCCTGATGTCACATGGATTATTTTACCGATCTCCTTGCTGGACCTCGATCGTGTAAGGATCCTTTGTCTATTGAGGGTCAGAGCGCTTTCAGATTCCATCAAAAATATCTTAATTTGTGTTCCGGAGATGAACGAAGGTCTTACGGGTTTGGAACATCATGAGGGTGAGTAATTAATGACAGAATTTTTTTGGGGGGGTGAACTATCCCTTTAAGTAGCGTCATCATGAATGCATTTCCGTGTGCAAAAAATGAAAACAATCTATTAAGTGAACTAAATCTGAGGAATTAATGTTGTATTATGGTGAAGCAATATAAAATAAATTATATCCATTTACCAAAACAAGTTAAAAAGTAATTATCTATTATACTAGTAAAAAGAATTAAAACTCATCATGTCGAACTAAAGCCTCCCCAAAGTCAGTCGCTTGACTTCCCACAAACAAATCGTACTTGTTGAGTATTTCCTCTTTGCTGAGTTTGCCATCCTGAAAGACAGTGTGACAAACAGTTGAAATGATTTCAGTTGTAACTTACGAAAAGCTGACAAAGTAAGTTTTTAAGGTTAGCTCACCTTGTTCGTGTCAGACTCGTACACCAGATGCTTGGCTTCGGCTTCTGCGTGGTCGTAGTTGGCCGGCAGGATCCAGTCCATGGTCTCAACTTTGTCCATCTTCCCATCCTTGTTCTTGTCTCTAAACTCTGAAAACTGCTCTCGCTCTGTCGCCACCCATTCTGGCTCGTCCATTTCATCCTCATGGTTGTACATGTCGCCTGATATTCAAGAAAATTCAACTGATGTTAAGCTATACTGACAAATTGACATTTTTATGCAATGCAAGTTGACTAGATTTTGTAAGAGAGTATTCAATTTAAAATATATCTAATACCATATTTCACTCACCAATATACTCCTTCAGGTCGATAAAACCATCACCATTCTTATCAATATCCTCCATAGTTTCCTAATGATAAAATGAACAAATTAGTGAAATAGGTTACAGAAAATCCAGACAAAGCCTAGTAACTATATAAAAATCAAAATGATCCAGTTATTTTCCTTTATACATGTTCCTGGTCTTATGTCCAAAATGCATCGGTGCACATGATAAAGGAAAAGGATGTTTGTCATTTCTTTTTTTCCTCAAATTTCCTTTCATTTGACGCCACCAATTCCCAATGGATAAAATGAGGCCACATCCAACATTTTACACCATTACACACTGCCATTCAAACGACCAACTATCATTTTTTTTTGCAAGGAATTCATGCTTTTATTCAGCAAGTATGCATTTATTTTGATTGAGAAATTGAGAGTAAATCCATTTATATTGTTAAAAATTATTTCTGTTTCAAATAAATCCTGTTTGTTCTGAACTTTCTATTCATTAAAGAGGCCTGAAAAAGCACAAGCACTATGCAGCACAACTGTTTTCGATATTGAAAATAATAAGAAATGTCTCTTGAGCACCAAATCAGCATCTCAGAATGATTTCTGAAGGATCATGAGATTCTGAAGACTGGAGTAACGGCAGTTGAAAATTCAGCTTTACCATCACAGGAATAAATTATATGATAAAATATATTAAAATAGAAACAGTTACTTTAAATTGTAATAATATTTCAGAATATTACTGTTTGTACTGAGTTTTTGATCAAATAAGACTTCTGTAAAAAATATGACCGCTCTACAGTTTTAAGTAGTAGTGTATGTCTGAGTTTACAGAAGTAAAATGGGATACAAACAGGTTTCACATTAACTTTAACTTGGGATAGAACCGACATGCCAATAATAACAGACCCACCAACACAACAATGTCTTTCATATGTTCATACTCCTCAGGATGGAGGAAAGCAGTGAACTCCTCTTTGTCAGCGATGTGGTCTCCATTTCCATCAGCCATTTTGAAGCGCCGTTCATCTCTAGCCATCATCTGCTTGTAGTTGTAGCCATCATCAGACTCAGGATCATCTAGAAAAACACAGACAGTGCAAATGATTCAATTATTAGAACAAATGATTATTAAAATACTTATTATTGCAATTCTGCTTGGTGACAACAGTGGTATAAAAACTACACACTTTCAATTCAATTCAAGTTTATTTCTATAGTGCTTTTCACAAAACAAATAGTTGCAAAGCAGCTTTACAGAATATTACGTTTCTACAATATGTTTAGTAGTAGCTTGTCAGTGGTGACTGTCAAATTGATGTACATATGGCACACACTTAAACCTTAACATTTTTAAAGTGGTAGACAAAAATAACAATTCTGTCATCATTTACTCAACCTCATGTTTTTCAGATCTGTATGACTTTCTTTCTTCTGTGGAACGAAAATAAAAGATATTTCGAAGAATGTTTCAACTGTTTTCGTTCATAAAATGAAAGTCAGTGGGGTCCAAAACAACACTGGACCCTGAACTTTCATTATATGAACCTTTTTATTTTTTTCAAAACATCTTTCATGTTCCACAGCAGAAGGAAATACATACAGGTATGGAACGACATGTGTGTGTGTGTACATTTCCATTTTGGGTGACCAATTCTTTAACCTTGTTTATAAAAATAGACTGCATTTTTACCAAGGTAGGTGCCATATGTGACATTCTTGTATTCGTCCCAGGAGATCATGCCATCATTATTCATGTCAAAATCCTTCCATTGTCTTTCCACATTGTCATAGATGTACTTCTTCTGAGCCTTTTTGATCCATGCTTTCAGCTCAGCCTCTGTGACGAAGCCATCCTCGTCTGCATCGATCTTATCCACAATTTTACTGAAAGGCAGCACAAAAAGAGTAAAAACATAAGGGTATAAATTAACTAGAAGAGTGTGTCTACTCTTAATCATTTATTTCATATTGAAACGACCAACTCGCAATGAAAATGAATGACTTCCGGTCATCTTGTTGCTGCGAATCACTACTAAATTCCCCTTAACACTCAGCACAATCCTTACCCAAGCCTATTCTTGCTTTCCTCTGGGGTCAGGTCATCAAACGTCTTAGCTTCATTCTCCCCAAGGAAGGCATCGTGGTCATAGTCAAAGTTTGTGCCGTCGTCATGCTCCTTGCTGCTCAGTGGTGCATCGTGGTGGGCACGGTCCTTCTTTTCTGTGGGTTTGCTGGTGGCGTAGACCACGCACAGAGCAAAGCACATCAACAGAGGCCTAATCTCCATCTTCATCACATAAGCTCTGGTGAAAGAGAGAGCAAATATTAACATATATATACACATACCAAATCCCACTAAAATAAATACTTATCACAGGAATTTCTGATGTGGCAACGTTTAAATTATCCAACGTGCAAACATAATTTTACGTGTTTGAAGGTCTGTTTGAATCAGTGAATGTAAACACTGCGTATGTTTGAGCAAGAAGTGTGACATTCACTACCGTTCAACGTTTAGGGTTGGTAAGATTGTTTAATGATTTTGAAAGAAGTCTCTTATGTTCACCAAGGCTGCATTTATTGGATCAAAAATACAGTAATATTGTGAAATATTACAATTTAAAATAACTCTTTTCTAATTTGATATATTTTACTGTCATTTATTCATGTGATGTCAAAGTTGAATTTCCAGCAGCCATTACTTTAGTCTTCAGTGTCACATGATCCTTCAGAAATCATTCTAATATGCTGATTAGCTTCTCAAGAAATATTTTGTATGATCAATGTTGAAAAAGGTTGTGCTGCTCAATGTTTTGTGGAAACCAGGATTCACTGATGAATACAAGGAAGAAACATTTATTTGAAATAGAAACCTTCTACAACGTCATAAATGTTTTTACTGTCACTTTAGGCCAATTTAATATGTACTTGCTGAATAAAATGAATTGAAGTGTATAAAAGATAAATAAATAAAAAATACTGACCACAAACTTTTGAACGACAGTGTAAATGTGTGTAACAACAAGGGAAAGATAACAATTCTGACTGGCAAAATGCCAGAAAGAATCTTTGACAGGAAACACATGTCGACATGAACACAAATGTGTTTCCAGAGAATGGGGGGAAAAAAATAAAATAAAGGGGAACTAAAAAAGTGAAAATGACAAGTAGTGTACAGCCAAGACAAGTGTCCAAGACCCACTAACAAAATTAGCACAAAAAATATAATTACATAATTTTAGACTCAATTAATTAATAATTAATTAATCAGTAATTAGTCACACCAGAAATAAATCACATATTAGAATTGTATAAACAGCTTCATTAGGACTTACTTACAGTATAAGAAACAGTTAGATGTTCCTGCCTTTCAAAGTAACGTTATACAATAGCTATTTACTACTTGTTAACCAACAATTATAACAGACATGATCAGATAATCTAAGCAGCACAAACAAAGGAAAAAATTACCTTACAGCACATTTAAGATGAGATGGTCACCATTCACTTTTATTGTACGAAACAAGACGCAATGAAAGTGAATTGTGACTGGGGCTGTCAGTCTTCTAACATTATAGTTTTGCTTTCCACGGATGAAAGGAAGTCATAGACATTTATAACAACATTGGGGTAAGCAAATGATGACGAAAAATGTATTATTTTGGTAAACTATCCCTTTAACGTTCAATACCAACGGTCCCTTTAAGTGATTCGGCATTACAACGTTACACGGTCAGTCAATGCAGTGGTCAAACACATTACTAAAGACCAAACATGCAAAAAGCGTACCAAAACGTGTATAAAATACAAACATACCTAGATTTAATACGAGGCCGAGAATCCCAGACACAATACAGGGTCTTTGGTTTACTCTGCACACCCCTGTGCCACACCGTTTTTCGGACTAGCGATCCAATCACAGCGCAAACAGTGGAGTCCGTTCACTGCCATTGGGCCACTTCAGCACAACAAACCCCGGATGTATTGGTGTATTGATGTAAACCGTTGTTTAAAAATGCGCAGAACTCATCGCGCTCTCTTTTGATTGGCTACAGGGCATCGGAAAACCAATCAGCGCCGAGGCTTCTCAATCGGTTGATGCATCGCTCGAGGCCGTCTTATTGGGTACGTCTTGCCACGTCCCCAAATTTGAGAGACCCGCAAATTCTCGCGGAAAGGTGCTGCCATCCTTGTACTGAACATTATTTGTAAAAGTGATGAATGGCGTATCAGCATCGAATTTTAATGGTTGGATTACCTTAATTTAACTGATGCCAGGTTTAGGTTTAGCTGTTTTTAGCCATTCATTACGCTACTTGTCATTTAAAGCCACTAGCTAGTTAAACTACACATTTGAGTAAGTAGTAGTAGTGTCGAAATTATAATGTATTTATGTTTATTACGGGATGCTTTTCTAAACTGTTTAGAAAAGCATCTGCTGTTTAAACACAATAATCAGCTATAGCAAACAAACAAAAGTAACACTTTATTTTAAGGTGTCCTTGCTACACGTTACATGCACTTACTTACTTAATAAACCTTAATTATGCATAATTACATGCAAGTAACCCTAAGCCAAACCCTAACCATATGTGAGCCTGAACCCCAAAACCAGTCATAAGAGTCCTTTTTTTTAAGTTTTTTTTTTAGATTTGTACGTCTGAAAGCTGAATAAATAAGCTTTCCATTGATGTATGGTTTGTTAGGATATGACAA
>NW_015660878.1:1249874-1250983 GCF_001515625.1 Sinocyclocheilus rhinocerous | reverse complement strand
TATATATATATATATATATATATATATATATATTGAGAAAATTGCCTTTAAGGTTGTCCAAATTAAGTCCTTAGAAATGCATATTACTAATCAAAAATTAAGTTTTGATATATTTACGGTAGGAAATTTACAAAATATTTTCATGGAACATGCTCTTTAGCCTACTTAATATCCTAATGATTTTTGGCATTAAAAAATTGATAATTTTGACCCATACAATGTATTTTTGGCTATTGCTAATATCCTGTGCTACTTATGACTGGTTTTGTGGTCCAGGGTCACATATGTAGTTGATTAATATTACTCAGTACTTAAATGTATAATTAGACTGTAACAAGGACACATTAAAATAAAGTGTAACCCAAAAATATAAACAAACAAGCAAACAGATGTAATAAAAAATAACTGTAATAAATTATAGACTAAATGCAGCATTAATTACACTTTCATTGAGGAAAAACCATGACACCGTAGTTGATTAATATTACTCAGTACTTAAATGTATAATTAGACTGTAACAAGGACACATTAAAATAAAGTGTAACCCAAAAATATAAACAAACAAGCAAACAGATGTAATAAAAAATAACTGTAATAAATTATAGACTAAATGCAGCATTAATTACACTTTCATTGAGGAAAACATGACCATGACACTAACCTGATGTAATACAGAACAATATTACATGAAAAACCCAAAAGCATAGCTTTCTTGTAATTTTTCATTTATTCCAAGATGACAGAGAAGTTATGTTTACAGTTTGTGCGTGTGCAGTCATGAATGGAAAAATTGCCAAGAAAAACAATTTAAATATTTATCTTTTGTGGAATCTGAAGCAAAATACCAAATATAATGTTCGTCAAGTGAACTAAGAATGGCAGAATGTTACATTTGACAAAAGCAACAATATCATATCAAAGATTATGAGAGTAATGACATGACCTAAACTTATTTCAGTAGGCTACAACTGAAACAACAATGATTACTTTATGTCAGCTATATATATATATATATATATATATATATATACATATATATACATTTTAAATTTAAAGGATACTTCTTTTATTTGTGAGAAAGAATGTTTGCTGTAAAGACCAGACCTAGC
>NW_015660878.1:1241603-1249679 GCF_001515625.1 Sinocyclocheilus rhinocerous | reverse complement strand
CCCCATTTAATTTATCAAACAAACTTTACTAAAATCTAATCTAATCAATGGGAGTAACATAACAAATTACACTATACTACACATACACACACAGCGCAGTACAGCGTCATAACAAATCGGCTTACAGTCGTGCGCATGCGCGTATCGTGGGACGCTGCTGCCCTCACCAAGGTAACAGCAAAGCCTCATGGATCTCTCTGTGCATTAGTCGCCACTGGCTCTCAGAATGCTACTAAAATCTAATCTAATCAATGGGAGTAACATAACAAATTACACTATACTACACATACACACACAGCGCAGTACAGCGTCATAACAAATCGGCTTACAGTCGTGCGCATGCGCGTATCGTGGGACGCTGCTGCCCTCACCAAGGTAACAGCAAAGCCTGAACCGAATCTGATCTCAAGCGTGTAACAAAAAACACTTCTTTTGTTCATGGATCTCTCTGTGCATTAGTCGCCACTGGCTCAGACTCAGAATGCCTGTCCGTTTTAAGGTAAGTTAATTAAATGATTTCTTACATATTAAATTGTTTTTAACATGACACAATAAAACCAGATTTGAAGGTGCACGCGCTCGTGCGACGTCATTTGTTTGAGGAACAGAGAGCGCGCGCTGCAGGCTGCAAAAATGCTTTCAGTTTTGAGATTTATTTTGGGTGTTTACATTTAGGTAACTAAATATACATGAATACGAATCCTTGTAAGATATAGATTACGCGTTGCTGAAAACAAATAGATACACTTATAGAACACTTTATGTGGTTTTATTAAGACACGACTTAAACGGTAAACCCTTTACAAGTTACGTTACCTTCGATACTTCCTGTTATGTCTTGAAGAAGTTTGTGCGCCGATTAAAAGGCATCTAGATTATCCAGCTGTCACATAAGAGCTAGTTATTAAGCACGGGTTAAGCATGGCTTTTCTGATAAATCACAGATCATTTCCTAGACCTCTCATTTAAATATGCAGATTGTATAACATACCAAATGCAAAATGTGCGATACTTATGCTATAAAGTGTACTTATTCTTTGTATGTTCCACTTTTAATAGGGAATCAGCGAGTATCGAAATAAATACAAAGGTCGAACAACACGATCCAGAAGCGATTCTCCACATCGCAGGATGCGACTGGCAGGACTGCGCTCTGATCAGTCAAGTATGTACTAGATAGATAGATAGATACTGTCAGACAATTGATAGATATTGCCAGACAATAGCTCTAGATAGATAGATAGATAGATGTGTCGACAGATGTCTTTTAAAAATGTAAATAATTACCTCACAATAAATTAGTTTATGAATTAATTGAATTGATTGATCTTTTTCTTGCATTTAAAGGAATTACCCTGGAACCCCAATTTATATCCAAAAGGAAAGTGCCATTTTATCCACCTCAGATATCCAGTTCTTTCCGATGGGAAGGGCATGATCCAGCTCTACGGGGTCAGGAGAAGAGCAGGCCTGTCACACCTCCAGCTGTCACACCTGTGCTCAGAGCCTGTAGTGCAGAAAGAGTAGTGACTCCTCTTGCCCCAAGAGACCCCGTGCCACCAGAGGGCACCGCTGCACTATCCCAACAACTACAGACAGAGGAGGAAGCAGCTCAGACATCCACCACTGCTGCAGACCAGCAGCAACAAAGACTAAATGGAGTGAGTCTGGTTATAAGTGAGTGTGTTAGAAAACTTTAAATAACAATAACGCAAAACGGCAACACATTAAAAGAGGCCCATTTGTGGTTCTGTTCACATGTATTCCTTTTAATAAACAGAATCTCTGACCAAAATGTGTGGACGAGAACACAGTCCCCCCCCTCCTTTATTATAAACATTTTCATATTTTTCAAATAAATTTTTAACACTGTAATTTGTGTATAACATTTAGAATTGTACTATTAGGTGTTAATACCATCATGACTGCAGTTACAATTATTCAAAGCTTATGTTTTCTATTAGATTAACCATGTGCTAAGGAAACGAGCGGGACTGAGATCGGAGCAACAGAGGAATGGCCGTTTGAGCTCTGAGTACCAGAGACAGTTCATGTGGAAAACGCCTGCGGCCGATTCACCCCTGCTAGCTGCACATGAGGTGCGTTTTTATGAGCATTGTCCTAATTCAAAATTATTTTGAACATCACACATTGGTTTGCATCAAGTCCCTGTATTTCATGGCCAGATTATCTGACATACTTTTGGTCAACTGATGTGTTTCTTATATATAGAGAAATTAATTACTGCATATTTTTGAGTGCATTTTCTTTCATACCATTAAAAAAACGCTTATCCAGTAGATGGCAGTACAGAGTTTTGCATGCTTACTTCAGAATATATATATATATATATATATATATACAGTGGGTACGGAAAGTATTCAGACCCCCTTAAATTTTTCACTCTTTGTTATATTGCAGCCATTTGCTAAAATCATTTAAGTTAATTTTTTTCCCTCATTAATGTACACACAGCACCCCATATTGACAGGGAAAAAAAATTAACTTAAATGATTTTAGCAAATGGCTTATTAGGATTAAAGAGTGAAAAATTTAAGGGGGTCTGAATACTTTCCGTACCCAATGTACAGTATCTCACAAAAGTGAGTACACCCCTCACATTTCAGCAACCATTTTATTATATGTTCTAAAGGGACAATACTATAGAAATGAAAATTGGATATACTTTAGACTAGCCAATGTGCAGCTTGTATAGCAGGACAGATTTACTGGTGCTTCTCCACCTTCCGCTTGAGGATGCCCCACAGGTGCTCAAAAGGGTTCAGGTCTAGAGACATATCTGGCCACTCCATCACCTTCACCTTCAGCTTTCTCAGCAAGGCAGTTGTCATCTTGGCGATATGTTTGGGGTCGTTATCGTGTTGGAAAACTGCCGTTCGGCCCAGTTTCTGAAGGGAGGGCATCATGTTCTGCTTCAGAATGTCACAGTACATGCTGGAATCCATGTTTCCCTCAATGAACCGCAGCTCCCCAGTACCAGCAGCACTCATGCAGCCCCAGACCATGATGCTACCACCACCATGCTTGACTGTAGGCAAGACACAATTTCCTTGGTACTCCTCACCAGGGCGTCGCCACACATGCTGGACACCATCTGAGCCAAACAAGTTTATCTTAGTCTCATCAGACCACAGGACATGGTTCCAGTAATTCATGCTCTTGGACAGGTTGTCTTCAGCAAACTGTTTGCGGGCTTTCTTGTGAGCCAGCTTTAGAAGAGGCTTCCTTCTGGGACGACGGCCATGCAAACCGACTTGTTGCAGTGTGCGGCGTATGGTTTGAGCACTGACAAGCTGACCTCCCGCTTCTGCAACCTCTAAAGCAATGCTGGCAGCACTCATGCGTCTGTTTTTTGAAGCCAGCTTCTGTACCTGACGCACAGCAAGAGGACTCAGCTTCTTTGATCAACCCTTGCGAGGCCTGTTCCGAGTGGAACTCATCTTAGAAAACCTTTGTGTGACCCTGGCCACTGTACTGCAACTCAGTTTAAGGGTGTTACAGATCTTCTTATAGCCTAGGCCATCTTTGTGGAGAGCAACAATTCTAATTCTCAAATCCTCAGAGAGTTCTTTGCCATGAGGTGCCATGTTGAACATCCAGTGGTCAGTATGAGAGAATTGTACTCAAAGCACTAAATTTTAACTGCTCTAATAAAAGATACACAAATTTGTATGGTCCTGTCAAGTAGACAAAAACATGAACATGATGAATAGGACATGTGGCTTTGCATGGTTAAACGACATACAGCTGTTATCACTTAGGGTGTACTCACTTTTGTTGACAGCTATTTTGACAATAATGGCTGTATCTTGAGTTATTTTCAGAGGACAGTAAATCTGTACTGCTATACAAGCAGCAAATTGACTACTCTAAAATATATAGTATTGTCCCTTGAGAAGATATACTAAAATGGTTGCTGAAAAGTGAGGGGTGTACTCACTTTTGTGAGATACTGTATATATATTGAACTGTTTATTTAAAATACTTTTTATTAAACTAACAATAATTACATATAGAGAGCAAGAACACTTTCTTTCTGAGTAGCATCTTGTTATCAGAATGCCATAGTCATCAGGGTCATTACACCTTTTTTGTTTTGGATTATTTCATGTCTGTTTTAGATGTTGTACAGTACCAACAGAGCCATCCCACCCTTCAAATCAAACCCAGTAATTATGGAGAGTGAGTACAAGAGAAGTTTCAAAGGATCACCTCCTCCCAGACCACCACGCCTGAGGCAAGATGTTGAACAACACGAGGTCCCGCAGCTTGATGTAGATAACACAACCCCAGAGAAGGTACACAGAAATATCTACATTCAGCTTTGTCACATACGTCAATGTACACAGACTTTCCAAATATCACTGCATTACTATGGAGCTGGATAAACCAGTTTCACTAATGTGTTAGTTCCTCGTAATTTTTCACACATTCTATATGCATAGTCCCCATTGTATAGTAAGGAAGTATACATTAAGAACATTTTTGCACCTTTGACGTGGTTTGTTATGTGCTTTTGCCTAAATGCCCGCCATGCCAGAGTAAGGGGAACAAGAAGAAGAAGAAAAAGAAGGAGCAACAACAGAGCAGAAAGTCAGACCCCGAAGAGGAAGTCACCCATCGACAGCAACAGGAAGTGAGGTCACCCTGCGCTCTGAGAGACCCTTCGCCCAAGGTTATGAGGTGACTGTTGTATTTTTTATTTTTTTGTACAGGACTAGGAAAAAAATACAGAAACAAAACTCACAAGGCCTGTTTCACACATTTTGCATCAGCAGCACATAAGCACCACATATATATTTTAATGTCCATATGATATACAACAGGTTACGTTTAGATATTTTCACAAATTCCACAAAAGTATTTACCAGTGTGTCCCTCTTTGTCTGCCTGACAGGAAAGGGAAAACTGAGTACAGATCCAACTTTCGTTCTCCCCTCCAGTATAGTTACAGAGATGGAGCATGGGTGAAGATCAAAACTGCAAATGAGGAGGTGAGCTTCTGGAAACCGAAAAAAATCTATGGGAAAAGGCCACAGAAAAGAGTTTAAAATGCTAAATGTTAATATAAGTAAATAAAAAATAAAATAATGAATTTAATGAATATCTATTAATCCAATAATATAATTAATATTCATGAATAAATTTAACTGCCTCTATTATTTAAAACGATTTTGATCTTCCCACGTAATATTGTTTATGTATTTCTAGACCTTAAGTTAAATAACATTCATTTAATGTACACAAGGGGTGACTTAAAAGACAGCAATTAATCAAAGACCAGATATAATGAAGTCTTAATTCAGGAGCAATTTTGACACCACATTGCATGAAAGCTTGAGCTGTGATGGGTTAAAGTGGAAGAGCTGTTAGGAAACAGAAGGGCAGTTTCTCTAATTACTGGTCTGTATTATTAATCTTACAGGAGTGTGAAGGTTTTCACGAGTGGTGTCATGAGGTAACTGTTCCGCCTGTTGCATCCATCCTCTCACTGCCGCTGCTGTCTCAAGAGAGACCCTCATTTGCTTATGTGTGTGTCTGTTCTCACAAAATGTACTGTATGACCTCATTCAAAGTTAGACTATATGGTGGTATCCCAGTGGACCTATTCTTGAAGAACTGTCTGTGTGTGTGTGTGTGTGTGTGTGCATGTGGTGGATCAGTCAGCAAGATGTTATCTGTCAGCATATATGGAACTTTGAAGTTGTCTGTGGTTTTGTTGGTTGATTTTTTTTGCTTTCAGTTGTCTGGTAATCCTGTATTGACTTTTGGCTCACCCACTGATTATATAAAATCATAGATAAATGTTTAGGTATAACTTAGAAATAAAAGTAAAAAACACCCCACTAATTTTACATTTATTTAGTTAGCAGAGGTTATGGTCACACTTTATTATAAGGTCCAATTCTCGCTATTAACAAACCATTAAATGCAAATTTTACCTCAATAAACTCCTAATTTGCTGCTTATTAATAGTTAGTAAGGTAGTTGTTAAGTTTAGGTACTGTTTAGGATTAGGGATGTAGAATATGGTTATGCAGAATATGTGCTTTATAAGTACTAATAAACAGACAATATGTTAATAATAGGCATGCTAATAAGCAACTAGTTAATAGTGACAGTTGGTCCCTGTACTAAAGTGTAACTGAGGTTATTTATTTGTTTATTCATTCATTCATTTTATCAGTGACAAATATATTATCTATCAGAGGAGCCAATAATACAGAATAATACAAGCTAAAATACAAGTGACACTGAGGGGGACAAAAAGTTTTTTAATAAGATGTCCCATTAATATGTGTAGTATTACATAAGTGATTAATTAGGTGTTATTTAAGCTATTAGTTAGCTCTCATCACTTTTTTCCCCCCAATTTGTATAAGTGTCACACTGTAACTGCAACTTTCACGTGGTTCTTTTGCTGCTTAGTAAATAATATGATCTGATTTCTTTGTTTTAACATGGTCAGCGTCTGTCATGACAGTAAATTCAGTGCTCAACTCTTAATTTTAATGTGTAAGCGCTTAAAATTTGTTGGCTAGAATGTAAACTTTATAGAGACTTCAAAGCAGTTTTTGTTACATGCTGACCCTGTAAGAACAAAGTCACTTTTGTAAGACAGAAGTACTTCATTTTAGGTTATGGTGTCAAGTGTGCTTCGATGCGTCTCCTGCAAAACTTTCATGCAAGACTCGCCATATGGGACAAGAGTGTCTTTCTGAGTCAGCTCTTTAGGAGCGGAGCATGACTGCCTTCACATTTATTCATACTCTATATGGGTTTCGAAGCGGATGTGGCAATGTTGCATGATGTTAATTTATGCTGATTCAATAACAAATTTATATTAAGCATGTATAAGGACAATATCAGGGCTCAACAATAAATTTTATCACCACAAAAATTATATTAAATAATCTTTAAAAACATAGTTTTGTATTGTATATGTTTCTTTACAAAGGAAGTGAAAATATATGTGTGTGTGTGTGTATATATATATAGTTTTTTATTGTAAGTAAAATATGATTTTTAACCCATTCCATCAACTGGCCCAAAATTTAAATGGGTCAATGGGACATCCTTATTCCTTATTGTTGAGCCCTGAAAAGTGTTTTTTGCCTGTGCTTCCAATGAATTATTAATCTCCTTGCCTAACATATTATCTGCAGTCTAGTCCTATTTTTCCCAGGCTCTTATTTATTATTCACATCTCTAAAGTTCTACTGTTTTTCCTCAGGTGCAGGAGTTACGTGAGAAAGCTGATGCCTACAGGAAAAGGGCCTGGGGAACTCATTTTTCTCGGCAGCACCTGAATCAGATCCTGTCGGACCACAACTGGATGTGGGAGCCTTCCAGTGGCACCTCTTCCTCATCCTCCATTGAATCTGAGGCCTGCAGAAGCAGTAGTAGCACCCCTATCATCGAGGCTCTGGACCTGGCCAGGTGAGCAGAGCTCGACCATCAAAATTCATCCAATTTAGTTTGCAAATCCAGAAAGGTCTTTCTTTTAATAATGACCTGGTGACTTTGGCATGTCTCTATAGGGCTGGCAGTGTCAGGGGAAGCTCTAGCCCTGGGCCTTCTGCTTCTGTGGCAGCCAGCAGGAGAAGCTCTCCTGGGGATGCTCGTCTTCATGAAGACCCCACCCTCCCTGTGCAGAGGAAGTTGGCCTGGGATGAAGAAGAGGGACTTGGAGAGAGAGATGAGTCAGAGATTTCAGTTGAAAAAAATGAGGGGAATCTAAAAGATAAGCATGGGTACATGAAGGAGAGAAATGAAAGGTATGTGCTTTTTGTTCTGAAATGTGACCTCAGTTGCTTTTGAGATAAGAGAACCTGCCAACAGTAGAACCAACATGATGGTGTCAGTGTCGGGCAAAAGTCAGAATTGAAGAATTCTGTTCTATTCTTGAGTTGGCTGTGAGTTGAATTGGAACTTGAATAGGAAGTTAATTACAAATTAAAGAAATGGACATGAATTAATTTTGATTCATAATGTCTATTTATTCCCTCATATATTTAAAAAAATTGTGTAAGGATAATTCATACAAAAAAAAAT
>NW_015660878.1:1226870-1241392 GCF_001515625.1 Sinocyclocheilus rhinocerous | reverse complement strand
ATATATATATATATATATAATATTGGCTTGGAATCTCCAATATCAGTATAAATCTAGGCGTGATATAACAAAGATGACTCTTACGTGCAAAAACGTTTCTGCCCATGCCATGACAGTTTTCCATTTTGACATTTCGCATATCTTATCTAGGTTGCACGCGTTGGAAACTGAGTCATCATCATCAGTGGTGGACGGGTCTGGAGATTCCATTAACAAGGGCAGACTGCCAACCCCCAAACTCAGGACCATGCAGACTGTACAAAGAACACACCATGATCGGACCACTCCAGGTATCTAACCTCCTAGATTTACAGACAGCTGTGGTTTCCTGTGCAGATGGTCCATCTGTTTGTCACCTTGAACCTATACTTTTGGCATCTCACAACAGTTTTACTATGATTGAAAGGTTTGCAGTCAGAACAACTGACTCCAAGCCTCTTGTTTATTAGAAAAAGCTAGCAATCAAAACATGAATTATATATAATTTATAGTATTTATTATTACATGATTTATTTTATTTTAATAATGTTTCTGATTTTTAATAGGAGGAGCTTTGCTGGTCTCTCCTCCGAATATCAAACATTCCTCCAGGAGAGTTAGGAGGAGTGAGCCACCTTTAGGAAAACATCACTCTCCTTACAAACATATCATAGATGGCTCTCCACAGCAGCCACACAGTAAGGTACATGAGTCTTAGGTCAAATGTGCAATATTATGTCACACATTATGTCTTCAGATTTTAAACTCCATTGTATTGCAAAGGCTGAGAGTAGAAGCTTGCCACGTTCCTCGCCAGCCGCTGGCCTGACCACCGTAGATCCACTTCCCATGCGAGAAGGTGCCTGGTCTGATGAGGAGGCGGCAGACTACTCCACCAATCCAAGACAACACAAGCCATCGCAAAAACAACAGACCAGCCACCGTCACAAAGCTGCTGTCCCTCCACCTGTCAACAGGATCCAGGGCACAATGAGAAACCCGGAATTTCAGCATAATGGTACGGTTCCTTTCAGCATCCACCCACATAGATCTGGTTGCAGACATGGGAATTTGATTATGAAAGGCCTAACAGTTGCAGCTTTTATGAATTCACACCGAGCCTGCAGTCGTTTATGCACATTAGAAGCGAACATTTTAGTTGCGCTACAAAAATATCACTTTATTTGATTGAAGATCATCAATCCATACAAGGGAAGAACAGCCGCCACACTATAAGCACGCAATTGAAACGTGACTGAGTCATTTACCAGCAGAAGGAGTAGAGGGAGGTTAGGTTACCGCTAGCAATAGGGGGAGAATAATCTAGGTCAGTCTCCTGTCTTCTTTTTAATGTGTTTTTTTTTTCCACTAACGTCACTGCATTATTTTGATACCACTGTACTTATTCAAGTCCTCATGCTAACTGGTCAGATTTTCATTTATTTCAAATGATTAATTAACTTTTGATTGATTTATACCTACATGCCTCATATTTATGACAATTCAAGAGGATCAACATAATTTGATTATTGCATTTACGCCTCAAAAAGCATTTGAAATTTATTATTCTTCTAATTAATAAAAAAAAAACGATTATACACATCGACGTTTCAATATATACTATTTCTCAAAAGTATTTTTTAAAGAAATTAATATTTTTATTCATCAAGGATGGATTAAACTTGTCTGAAGTGATATTAAAAAGATTTATAATTTTTCAAGATTCTACTTATTTACAAAAGATTCTTTCAAATAAATGCTGCTCTTTTGAACTTCAAAGAATCATGAAAATGTATCAATATGTTTCAAGGTTTCCATAAAAATAAATAAATAAATAAATAACATTAAGCAGTGCATTTTCATCTGTGATAATATATAATAAATGTATTATATGTATATAATACATTAATTATAAATGTTAAAAAATTAAATTATAATTCAGAATGATTTCTGAAGGATCTTGTGACTGGAGTAATAACTGTTGATTCAGCTTTACCATCAAAGAAATAAATTACACTGGAAAAAAAGAAAACAGAAAACACTTATTTTAAATTGTAATAATATTTTACAATATTAATGTTTTTATTGAATTGTTGATCAAATAAATGTAGCCTTGGAGAACATAAGAGAGCATATATATTTCCCTGCCAGTATTATTTGAGTATTATTCAGTAATACATATACAGCATTAAAGGTAACCTGGTGACAGTATAAACATTGTAAAAAGTGAAAATGCAGTTATTTGAATTACATAATCTGATCCGTAACGACTGATGACTTACATAACCAGTTAATTTAAATATTACGTGACAAAACGTACACTGTATAAAGTGGAGATTACGTGATTTAGTTTCATGTAATTCACTCACTACACAATCACATGATCTGCTTTGTGTCAATTGTAGGTAACCTGGGAATTTTTCGGCCAGAGCTGTTTGTGTTTCCTGAAGCTGAATCTTCCTGTGTGTCAGATAATGGTAAAATCACCTTCTTAATATTAGCAGCCATAAGCAGTTAGTGACAGTTACTTCACGCTTTTATGTCTGTCTAGCAGTTTTGGTAGGAACAGGAATTAGATCAACGTGTCCTTTGATGTGGTGCGCATATCAAGCACAGCTAATGCTTTTCAAATCACTGGTTTCATTGATTGTATGTCTGCACTGTTTGTGCATTTATGGAACAGCAGTATCTTAAAATATCTAAAATATTAACACATATTAATCTCTCTTTCATATTAAATCCAGATGATAAGATGTCTCAGATCTCATCTAGATCAGCAGCCTCATGCTCCATGGCCTCTGAACTCTTGGGTCGTGCTCGGAGAAGAAAGGAGGAATTCTGGGGAAAGAGCTAATGTGTCAAAGCCCATTAATCGGTTGTGCATAGACTGAGCAAAATAAAGTAAACTGTGACATATTATACCCAAAAATTCTTCATACAGTGGACTACGAGTAAAATGGATAAAAAAATATAGGACCAAAAATTATTCAGCGCACAGGGCGCACGCAGAGAGACGCGTCTCAAAGCGCTTGAACACAGAATTTGCCTCTTCTTGCTCTTGTACCAATCAAAAAAAAAAATACACTCATATTTTATTACCATTTTCTAAACTATAGCAAATAAACTTATAATGTGAGAAATGTTGAAGGTGTCTGAATAAATTTTGGTTTGACTGTATATTTAATTTTTACAGTGAAGACAGTGCTATTTTACATTTGATTATTTAGTTTCTGTAACTACGTGTCCTCCTGCACCTGAACGAACAAATACAAATCGCAGTTTAAAACATGCAAACAGAAAAAGATGTGAAAGAGTATACAAATTAAACAATTTCAAACAGGGCCCACTGGTACAACCTGCAATAGGGCCCCGCAAACCCCAGCTATGGCCCTGACTAGACCAATATTGTGCATTCAGTACAAATGATTTTACTAAGCACTATAACAGTACTCAGCATTTTACATACACATGAAAAAACATACAGCGCGACCTGTTTCGTCCGAAATGACTCTTGAAATGAATCGTTCCGAAACGTTGTTACTGGCTTGAATCAGTCTAATGATTTAGGCTACTGAATGAACTCAATAAATACAGCCACTACTGAATCATATGACTGAATCAACATATAGCCTATAGCCTCAATTTTTCCCTTAAATAAAATGTAGGCTATAGAATTAGACAGTATTAGAAAATTGATACGCTTTTATAGGTGAGAGATTATAAATAATATGGCTTCCTAAATTTCATTTTAGAGCCGATCAATAGAACTTTGGTTACAATGTTAATAGAATTGTTTTTATTGAACAATTTTGCAACAATAACATTCTTGAGGTTTGTATTTGACGTCAGTAAATTATACAACTTCAATAAATTCATAATTATACGGACCTTTTATGTAATGTAGGCAACATGTAGGCTATTATCTAGTTTGACGTAATGAATACAAGCGTGAACCTTCCTTATTGAGCCTCTCACAGGCGTCGACAGCTTCCCCAAACACATCCTGACAGAATTTTCAACAACACTATTTGCTTTATGATGTAATAATTTTGCAGCTTTCAAACTTATATGAACATGCTGACGATGAAATGGGTAATTGCAATGTCTCCTAGCAGTGTTAAATGGAAAGAACTACATAATAAAGGCGTTATTTTTGTCGCGCACTAATTAATATTCACCAGAGCGGGAAATTCACAGGAAGTAGCTACTCTGTCCACTTCAGACCTCTTCGCCTGTCATATGTCCTTATTGCAGTAATTATTGGCAGCTTTATTTCTGTCAGACAATTTGCGGTGCGAATTTCCGATGCAATCATAACAGTCAGCGAATACGAAGCATGCACGGTTACTCAGAGATCCGCTTGACCTGATAAACTCAGGTGCAGAGGTTGGGGGATTACGCCAAAGGTAAAGAGACGATACCACAGTGACGTAGTGGTAATAACTGGGACAAAGCAGGAGAATATAAAAGCTCTAGAGTCACAACATGCACTCCAAATCTCGTCTGCGAGGAACAACAGTCTACCTAAGAGGAAACACCACTGAATCCACAAGTCTGCCTGCAGGATGAAGTCCCTAACTCTGCTTGCTGTGATGTGCTGCTGGTGCTTTCAGCGCGGCCAGGCGATGCACCTCACTCGCCCGCGCCCCAAACCTTTAGACAGCTCCGCCACCTGGAACGACCTCTTCATGATGACTAAACATGTACGTTTCGTTGACTCGGTTGCAATGTATATTCTATATACACGAAAGAGCAACAATTTTATAAATATATCATTTTGTTTATTTAAAATTAAATGTATAACATTTATGTTTATTAACCCTCGCAGGCACAGCTGGAAGATGCAGACCACGAAACAAGACTGCTTCCAGTGTTCTCCGAGGTTATGCTAAAAGTATGTTGTTTAAATCATAACCAAAATACAAACCTGTCACTATGGTGGTACAAAACCTTAAAGGTACATCTTTGCAATTTCTTTACCCTTAAATGGTGCCTATTAGTACCTAAAGTTTACATATCAATAGTAGGGTACCACGCCAGTGCCAGGTTTGTGCTTTTTTCCTTAAAGTGTGTGTATGTATATATATATATATATATGGCACTTAGTCACTAGCTAGTTGCACTTTTTCCAATAGTGATCAGTGTTTGTTTGATTATTTTTGAGTGACTTTTGGAGAATGTAGTATCTATTCAATAATCATTATACTTTACATGCTAATACTTATTCATTTGCTATACTATAGTCATCATTTATTCATTAGAAAAAAATTTGTTCTAATAAATGTTCTACTATGTTCTAATAAATAGAACTGAAAGGAACCATAGTCTATAATTCAATACAAATTCACAATAAGTTACAGAACAGTAATAACAACAGAACAGATATTTGTAGCAATGGAATAGGCTATGTACTAGAGTAATCAAATAAATAGTCACATTTGATTTGATTGGATTTCAGATAGATTTCTTACTGGTGGTGAAACAATTTCCACTTCGAAATTGCTAGTAAATTTCACAATTAATTGCAAAGAAACAAGCAAAACTGAATTAAATATGACATTTTGAAGTAGAAAGGCAATTGTATTTTCTTGTAAAACATACTCCAGTAATCTTTGTTGTATTTACAACTTTTTATTTATTTTTTTAACAGTGTAAAGTGCTATGGCATTAAACTAATGTTATAAATTATTATTATCTCTGTTCCAGGAGGAGAATTCTTGTTGTGTCAACGCCATGATCCTGAATTACTATCTAAAGCACATCTTGCACGCAGATGAGCATGTTGATAAAAAGTACCCACACATTCGTTTTGTGAGGTCTGACCTGCAGAGGATCGCACACATTTTGAAGCCACACTGTGTAAGTTTTCAAAAACTGTTTGATAATTTCAACCAGCTGACCAGCCGTTATGTGCTTTGTACTTAAACGTTCTGTTTTTACAGGAAAACTTCGACTTCGTAGACCATGTGCGTTTTAAGGAATTCGAGAAGAACTATAAAACTGCCAGTGAACGGGAATACGAGGTCAGTTGATATTTTCATTCAGTGTTGAATCAATATTAAATGTGTTCTTCTGCATGCCTTTAATACCAATTATTTTTATTCTTCAGAAAACTCGTAACAAAGCAGTCGGAGAGACGATTATTCTCTTCCACTACCTCTTTGAATCCTGCAATGCAAGAATATGACTCTGAAACTCTCCTCCGCAGTATTGCCATCTGTTTTTTTTATATTCAAAGGATTATTTATTATGGACTTATTTATTTTAGATATTTATTGTATGCTATATAGATTTTTAAGAATGGCATGGAAACTGTGCTTTCATGCTGTGTGTTGTAAGGTCACATTTGTGGCTGTTGTTGTGGCTGACTCGGGCTAAACATCCCAAGACAGACCACTACAAAGTAAATGCATTGTAAAAGCATTAACACACCAAGTTAAAAAATATATGAATTTAATGTATTTTGCAATATATTAATTTATCTTTCCCCATACAAGAGATATGTGTGTTTGTTTTAAAATAAAATCAGGTTTTTATTTCTCTTAAGCTTGTTTCTGATTATTTCACAACAAGCATGTACAACGTTTGTTTTAACATCATAAAGGGTTAGTCATAGGTGTGTTAAAGAGTGTTTTGAAACCCCCCTAGTGAGCAAGACTGGATAACAATATCAACGATTTGATTTTGATCATAAAATATTATTTGACATTTCATTGTAATAACTCATGTGGGGGTGCTGTTAACACCGTTAAGGTTTTCCAATTAAAATAACTGAAATTTAAAAAGTATTGATGTGACTAAAAATTCTGGTGTGATGAGGAAGCGGGTCCGCTTTGCAAATCGACTCTGCCTACATATCAGGGTGTAATGCCCAAAACTGACGTACCTGCCTTAAAGGGATAATTGACCCAAAAATGACAATTCTTCACCCTCAAGTTGCATGCAAGAATTTCTTTCTTCTGCCAAACACACACAAAAAAGATATTTTGAAGAATGTAACCAAACAGTTGATGGTCCCCAGTTGATACTATGGAAGTCAATGGGGTTCATTAATTGTTTGGTTACCCCGTTTAGAATGGAACTGTTCTGGACTCCTTATCAGTCACATCATACAGTGTGAGAGAGCCGCTCTGCACGCACACATCTAGTCTGTTGCGGGTTTTCATGCGTGGTTTCGGTAACTTACAGAGACGCAGATATGAGTTGTGTGTCACAAATAGAATATGGCTTGACTTCAGTTGGATGCTCATACAGACCGTATTCAAGCCTCTGTTGTAAGCTGCTGTGTGAACAGAACATTTTGAGACTCACACCTACAAGTAAATACAGTGTAAATCCCTAATGGACTTGGCCTAATGGTGATATTTCATATTCCACGGTCTATGGTATTATTGAAAAGTGGAACAGTGACTCAGCCACTAAGCAGAAGACCACTTAAAGTCACAGAGCAGGGTCACTGAGTGCTAAGGCACATGGTAGTGTTGTAATGTAGTCAAGACCACCTAAACCGAGACCAAGACCAGAGTGTGTTGAGACCAAGACTTTGAGGGGTGGGGTTGAGACCAATACAAGACCAGGGAAGTGTGAGACCAAGTCAAGATCAAGACTAAACTGAATTCATCTGAAAGATCTTCATTTACTGCCTGAGAAATGGCTTATATTTAATCAACAAATACAATTATAATAAGACGGTTAATAGAGCTGTTACCAATCAAATTAAATCAGTAACAACATCGGAATTGATACAATTACAACTACATAAATATTGTTGTGCTCAATGTTTTAAAAATGCAATTTTGAATATAGAAATATGATAGAAAAATAAATATGACACTAAAACCGCCAGTAGGCTATGTGGTGGCAAATCACTTCATAAGTGAGTCACAGAATCATTTACTCAACCGATTTGCTCTTGTGATAGGCTATTGTTTAATCATGTATGTTATAACAAAAACAAGATCTAATACTAATAATCTTTTAGCAATCATATCTTAAAATTTGTGACACAATTCCCTTTTAAATTCTGACCCGGCGCAACAGTATCAAAAGAAACAGTCTTGAGTACTACAACACTAGCACATGGTGCCTAAAAGTTGCCAATACTCTGGTGATTACATAGCTTAAGAACTCCAAACTTCACTGGTATTATTATCATCACAAAAACTGTGTGGTGGGAGCTTCATGGAATGGGGGGTATATGACCTTTCGGATGTATTTCATTATAAAACCCTTTATAATCTATAATAACATTAAACTTATTTCATATTTTCTCTAAACCTTCTTGGATATAGGCACCTGCAATTCTGGCCAACTTAAATATACTTTGTGTGTGAATTTGCATGTTACAATGTAAACATCATTAATGACCCCTTGTGTTTAATTAAAAAAAAGTTTGATTAGTGAAATGAAAGAATGATTTAATAAAAAATCAGAAAGATTAGTAATTGTCTCTAATTGGCCTGTTTAGCTAAGCCCTCAAAACACTTCTTATTTAGTGGTACAGTATTGCATGATTTGTAGATTATATTTAATAGTTTACACTTTGCATAAACGTTTGCAATTAGTTTTTAAAAGGTAACATTACATTCTTAAGGACTCTACACTAACATTTCTTTTCAGGAGCGCTTGTGCTCCTACTTAAAAAACAAAAAAAAATTTAGGAACACCTTCTGATCAATGACAGAAATTAACCTTTTGACTCCTTAAAAGTTTTTTTAACCTTTGTAATGCCTCTATCTTTATTAAATGTATGTTATCTTTTGTGCCAAAAAATGTAGATTCATAAACTTTTATCAAAAATTGTAATTAAACAATAAATTCAATTAAAATAATAAAATAAAATCAGGAAGAATAAGTTACTAGTCAAATGAAATCAGCATCAACAATTCATCTTTGCATGGCACAGAAGAGCACAAATGTGGCATTAAGGAATATTTATAGACTATTTGACAAGACTCAGAGGTGGCATTAATGCATTTCACAATAACAATGCTATGAAATTAATATTTTAAATATAAAGTTTTGAATATAGAAATATTAAACAATTTAAATGACTCAATTTATACTTTAAAAATGATACTGAAACCGCCAGTAGGTGGCAGCAAGTCACTGTTTTTGTCACTGAATCATTCATTCAAGATTCGTTCAAAGGGCTGATTCATTTAGGAACGAAGCAAGTGATTCCCTTTATGAATGGCTCATTGAATCATTGACTCACTAGATTCGTTCTAAAACGCAGATTCATTCATAAACTAAACACCGCAGTGTTTGCTTGGAGATGCGCAACGGATCAGCTGTGACTTTGTTTGGAACTATTTTCGTTGACGAAATAGAGCACAATCAGACAACAGTGTTCCTAAAATGTAAGTCACTTAAGATTAACATTTTTATAAAATAAAAAAATGTATAAAACTGTTGTATAAATTCAATTTCACATTTGCAAACTCCCTTTATATTCATTAAAATGCTGCCACACGTCATCGCGATCTCACAAACTTCCATTATAATTAATGAAGCTCTCTACACTGCACACTGAAGCTATTATTTACATAGTCTCTACACTTTGTTATAATGAGAAGATCTGAGCTTGAATGACAAAAACTGCAGTCTGCTTTCACGATCTGTTGTGAGGAGCAGGACGTGCACCGATAGAGAAGCATTTCCATTGGCTGCAGTCTACAGGTTTATGGCCAATCACAAAAGACGGCATTGCGCAGCTACCCATAGACACAAATATCCCACTACGTTTTTATTCTATATCGCATATGCAGAACTGGGATCGCTTTCGTAGTCTTTTGAATGGATAAAATACAGAAATCTCTCTAATTTCCAAATAAACCTAACCAGTTGGAAATGAAGCGCCGTCCCCCCTCGAAATTCATTCCCCGGACTCCGTACCCCCGCGTCCCCCCAATTCCAGCCCTGGTTAGGACACGGTGTCAGTCGCTAGTGCACCACTTGAGATCAGAGGAGTGAAGTTTACCTGCACAGCACTTACCAGCTGGCCTCCATTAAACTCAGTCCCCTAAACCTCACTCCCATCCGGGTCACGGCACCAATGCAACCCATATCAAGACATTTTGGACAATGCTATGCTTCCAACTCTGTGGGAACAGTTTGGGGAAGATGCTCTTCTATTCTATCAAGGTCCATAAAAACATTGTTTGAAGGAGTATGTTGTGGAAGAACTTGACTCTCCCACACAGAGCCCTGATTTCAAACCCATTGAACACCTTTGGGATGAACTGGAACGGAGGTTGCGAGCCAGAGCTTCTTGTCCAACATCAGTGCCTGGCCTCACAAATACTCTACCTGATGAATAAGCAACAATTCCCAGAGAAACACTCCAAAACATCCTGGAAAGGCTTCCAAGAAGAGTGGAAGCTGTTATAGCTCCAAAAGGGGGACCAACTTCATATTAATGTCTTTAGTTTATATTTAGAATGCAATGTCATTAAAGTCCCTGTTGGTGTAACGGTCAGGCATCCCAATACTTGTGTCAATATAGTATGTTAAAATTTTTAAGGTGAACACACATGAACATATCCCAGGAAGAACACGTTAGATTACATGGCCAATAAAATAACATTAACGAACATTTGTGCGTTTACAAGTCTAGTTACAAGCATTAAGAAAAAAAATCTATTTATCAGTAGCAAAAGCCAGTTTATGATTGGCTATTTCATTTTAGTGTAGTATTAAACAATACATACATACCCATTTTAATAGTAATTTGCCTAAACAATTCTCTGATGCCTTGACGCTTTGCATGTGCACAATGTGTGTTTATCAAAACTGCATCACCTGCCAAAAATCCGTTCCCACGCCTATGTACTATCCTCCATTCTGCAGGTCTGAGGTGTTGTGAAATTCCCAGGAAGTGCCCCATGCACTGTTGGACACTTCATCTCAGCCAGTAATGTCTCAGAGAGGATATTTCAAAACCTTAACGTGAAGGGTAAATGCACGAAAAATGGTGGAATGCACAGGATAACAAAAGGCTTGGGAATTTTCAGGTTCATGTTTCCTTGTGTGTATTGTGTAACACTCTTAACATACACACACAGACAGACAAAAGCGAAAGTTCCCAACTCATACATACAGTATAATGCAAGATTGAATGGTTCAATCAGCCGGGGTATTTTTAGCTTTCACCTCTGGTACTATCAGATCTTGTGGTTGAAGAAGAAGTGATATTGGGAAGCTTTTTTCCCTTTCATTCATAGTGATTCAGCATGACTCAGTTCATCTGAGTCAAGTTAAATTTGGTTTAGAAGACTTGATCAAACTAGTGGTCTTCCAATAAATGCAGGTTTTAACGTTGAACTTCCTCTTGCACCCTCTGACTCAAATGTTTTTTGTAACGGTTCATCTTTGGTATTCTTATACTGTGGCAGATCTTGAGAACGCTTTCTGGGTCAGGTTAAGTTCTTCGCTGAGTTTTGTAGGCGCTGACCTGGTTTGAGAAGGTGGTTAAGCCCTTTGGAAGAGGGGGTTATACTTTGTCATGGTAAAACGTGTTTCGGTAAATGTCAACGATCACGTAAGTTATTAGTAACCTCTGCTCTAAATTTGGGGGACTTGAGAAAATATATATATTTTTTTACATATATTTAACTTTTTGTTTGGGATTTAGGACGAATGCATGTCTAACGTCATTTTAAATCATTTTAGTTTTTAAAATAATGAATGATGGGATATTTTGTGTCCTTCAAATAGTCTAAATTTGTCAAATGTACAAATTTAAACTATATATACTAGATAATATTGTGTAGTTAATCTGAAATATTTTATAATTATTTTTTGAACAAAGAAACTAAGAATATTTTATAATAGCACTGACATCATCATTTTAATGTTCTATATGGTTTTAAAAAAGTCTCACAGTATTTTTCCAATAGCTAAACAGTTTCAAGACAGTTCACTATTCACATCAAAGGAAATGCTGTAGGTTTGAATGCATCGCAACACATTTTACGCTCTCGCAACCTAGATTTCATCGTCCAGTAATCGATTTGCACAAGGCTTTCGTCTCTAGAATGCAAAACCACATAGGCCAACAGGTGACTGAACCCACAAGGAAAAATGAGGGCCAAGCCAGCATGCAATCCTCAGCATTTGAGGTTAAAAAGAAACTCCGTCACAAGTGTGGGAATTTTTTTTTCGCAAAGGATGGAGCTATAAAAGCTATGAATGTCAGTGGTTGTTTAAAGCACACTGAGCTACTGTACAGACTGTACGATACGTTTCAACCCTCTCTGAAACCGAACCAGGATGCGGATTGTAACCTTGCTCGCCCTCTGCACTGTCCTGTGCTGCGCTCAAGGCCACAAGCAGGAAGAGTGCTTGAACCTGCATATCACTCCACCTATGATCAAAGACATGATGGAGATTTCAGAACTCATCCACAAATCTCTGCCTGTAAGTATCCTAATTCATACACGGACTCCAATCACAATATGTATATCACAATATGTATATTTAATAAGGTGACATGCATAACAAATGTTCTTTTGTTGTTGCAGAGGGACAATGCACCCTTCCAACGAATATTAGGAAAACTTAAAAAGTGCTCAAGGGTAAGATAATAATTATGCATTATTTACCGTTATACCTGAACTTCAACAGCAATTTAAATTGTAAGCTTTTTTAAGTATTTATTTTTTAACGTACTTATTTAGAAGGAAAATAAATGAAATCTGACGGATTTAGAGGGAGATGAAGAATATTTGTTTGTGTTATCTAAAAATGTATTCAAAACCATTAAAAATACAGTTCACACATACTGTATCACCCTTCAGTGATGTGGATGTTTTTTAAATTTCTGTATCAGAATTAATTGCAATTTAAAAAAGAAATGGTGGGACAACTGTCCTGATATCCTAATATCCTAAAAAACTTGCCATAAACTTTTAATATTATTTCTTCAAAAAATATTTCAACAAAACCGCCTCACTACAGTGGTGGGACATGCATATAAACATGCAGAGAAATGCAGATATATAATTATTATTATAATAGTTTTGAATGGGCCAGGACAAAACTAAATTTGGCCTTTTGTGGGGCATGTTGTCACACTATATGGAGTAAGTCACAATGAGAACCTGCTCTATTACTTGATTAAAAAAGAAAAAAAAATGGATAAAGAAATGTGTGAAATCATCAAACCAACAGCAATCAATAACTTAAAAAATTAACAATTAATATATAGTATTACAAATGTGACAACTTACTCAAACCTCACTTTTGACTCACACTTTTGTGCCTTTGTGACAACTAGCCTCGGTCTCCCCTATTCATCTGTCATTTAGAATAACAAAATCCAGTAATCGATTTGCACAAGGCTTTCGTCTCTAGAATGCAAAACCACATAGGCCAACAGGTGACTGAACCCACAAGGAAAAATGAGGGCCAAGCCAGCATGCAATCCTCAGCATTTGAGGTTAAAAAGAAACTCCGTCACAAGTGTGGGAATTTTTTTTTCGCAAAGGATGGAGCTATAAAAGCTATGAATGTCAGTGGTTGTTTAAAGCACACTGAGCTACTGTACAGACTGTACGATACGTTTCAACCCTCTCTGAAACCGAACCAGGATGCGGATTGTAACCTTGCTCGCCCTCTGCACTGTCCTGTGCTGCGCTCAAGGCCACAAGCAGGAAGAGTGCTTGAACCTGCATATCACTCCACCTATGATCAAAGACATGATGGAGATTTCAGAACTCATCCACAAATCTCTGCCTGTAAGTATCCTAATTCATACACGGACTCCAATCACAATATGTATATCACAATATGTATATTTAATAAGGTGACATGCATAACAAATGTTCTTTTGTTGTTGCAGAGGGACAATGCACCCTTCCAACGAATATTAGGAAAACTTAAAAAGTGCTCAAGGGTAAGATAATAATTATGCATTATTTACCGTTATACCTGAACTTCAACAGCAATTTAAATTGTAAGCTTTTTTAAGTATTTATTTTTTAACGTACTTATTTAGAAGGAAAATAAATGAAATCTGACGGATTTAGAGGGAGATGAAGAATATTTGTTTGTGTTATCTAAAAATGTATTCAAAACCATTAAAAATACAGTTCACACATACTGTATCACCCTTCAGTGATGTGGATGTTTTTTAAATTTCTGTATCAGAATTAATTGCAATTTAAAAAATAAATGGTGGGACAACTGTCCTGATATCCTAATATCCTAAAAAACTTGCTATAAACTTTTAATATTATTTCTTCAAAAAATATTTCAACAAAACCGCCTCACTAAAGTGGTGGGACATGCATATAAACATGCAGAGAAATGTAGATATATAATTATTATTATAATAGTTTTGAATGGGCCAGGACAAAACAAAATTTGGCCTTTTGTGGGGCATGTTGTCACACTATATGGAGTAAGTCACAATGAGAACCTGCTCTATTACTTGATTAAAAAAGAAAAAAAAATGGATAAAGAAATGTGTGAAATCATCAAACCAACAGCAATCAATAACTTAAAAAATTAACAATTAATATATAGTATTACAAATGTGA
>NW_015660878.1:1218681-1226837 GCF_001515625.1 Sinocyclocheilus rhinocerous | reverse complement strand
AAAAAAATGGTGGGACAACTGTACTGAAATCCTAATACAGAAAAAAAGGCCTTAAATAGCTTGCCATAATCTTTTAATATTACTTAAAAAAAAACAGCTTCACTACTTATAAAGTGGTGGGACCAAATATACAAGAAACATGCAGGAAAAAAATGTGTGTGTGTGTGTCTATATATATACGGACCCAGAAGCTTATCATCTCTTTTTATGCCTATGAGATGTCCATTGCATTATGTTTTATGAGTAACCCTCTTTGTTTTTCATATGCAGCTGCAGCCGAAGGGTCTCTTCAAAGCACAGATTGAGTTTCGCAGTGTTTTGGTCTGGATCAGTAACGCCATGGATAAGAGCAGGACACATGAGATCCACTAGCTCTCCACACTGGCACAGATGAATCAGGATTCAGTATGGAGGCAAATGCATTTCTACACACCCATCCACAGCCAGACACACACATCCTGCAGTCGAGGAACAAGGTTCAAATGAACACAAATACCATAAAAAACACAGTGGCTTGAGTCATATAAAAACACTATCACTTCCTCTATCAGTGATCAACAGACTGCGTCCAAAGAAATGAATTGGATTTCCAGACTACACCAGCCATCAAGTCACATCCTAGGATTGACCTCCCTTTTCTAGGTTAATTTCACAAATCTCAGGGAAGCTATGGCAATTTTTCACATAGCAAATAGACCCAATGCTTACATGCATTGGTTAGTCAAGCCGTGGTTACTGATCTTTTGCATCATTTTGGTAATTCGGCATTATGAATAAAAATATTTATATAAAATGCATTATAGTTTAAAGGATACAGAGTAATATAGAATAATTGAAGGCATATTTATTATTTTCTTTGTGTATGTGTGTTAATTTTCAAATCAATCATTTATATTTTATTTGTATTTTTGTTTATATTTGTAATTGATTTGAGCCGTTTGAGATGTTGAAGTGGAAATTAGAGTTATTTTAATATAAAATATATAATATTTATTTTATTAAGTTATAATCAGACATTAACTGTAGGCCTTATTCTCCCTGTGAGCAATCATTCATTGTCAGTGTCATAAATGAACAAGATCAGCCATATTTGAATTTGATATTTGAATGTACATTGCTGCATGTAATGGAGTATTGTTTGCAAACCTTGAATTGAATAAAGTTTAAATCAGACTGAGAGGTTGCCATTGTGTTTGTCTTTTCAAAGCTTTTCAATGGCGCTCTGGTGTAGAATGTAAATGATACAGTACTGATCTAGCTGTCTCACACCATATGTGGTATTAGGTTGTCTCTAATTACTGTTCAGGGTTCTAAATGTGTCTAACTTAACATGGAAAATACAGTATCAACGGACTGCACATTGGAATGGCATACTCAGCACATTCATGAGTCATGACGCTGTATTATTCGCCCAGTGACTTTAGACGTAATTCATTTAGTCTTTTTTTCTATCACAAAACAGTACATTTGTGATAAAGTAAATCTATCATGAAGGTGGCAGTATTTGTCGACACGTACCGTCTGATACTAATACAAAAATTTGTCATGTTGCCATTGCAACCTCTTCAGGCGAACACGAACATTTATTTAGGCCTAGTATATATAAACTTTTGTGGTTATTGAAACATACAAATGTTACAATTATGTTAAATGATCATCTGATTCAAAACTCTTAATGAGGGCCTATGTTTTTCTTAAAAATGTATTCATAATGTCACTGGATCTGATATTAGAACAACAGGTGTGACGTCATACTCCAGCACCCCGGCCCAGACTGCACTATTTCTTTTCATTGGCTCCCTCTAGTGGATCATATTTCGGTATTGCACTCTCAGCTGCATTGAAATATTTGCCAACTTGGCAAGCACAGTCTGAGCACGCAAAGCATTCAACGTGCAAATTTGAGCACGATTATAATCCAATTCAAAAGTTTCTAATATATTCCTATTTAAAATATTGCACAATACAATACAGCAAACAATCACATTTTGCTGCAATCATGTTTAAAATCGTTTTTTTTAAAGCATGAAAGATATGACTAACATTTTTTAGTCATCTTTTTTTTTTTTAACTAAGCAAATGTATTCAATCCTATGTCAAACTCTGTCACTGTCATCATAGCTGCAGTTCCTGGAAGTCGTAGCACCATGAAACGCGACCACAATCGTCTCTCTCACATCGCCACCAAACAACCCAACCTATGCTCAGTTCTGGTGCAACGAAAGGGCGCGGGCATGCATGCACACACAAACACTTAGATACACAAAAATAAACACAACTTTCTCTCTCACTATTGTTCTTCTTAGCCACACAAGCACCAACAAGCAACTTCTGCAAACGCTGGTTAGGCTACATCAAAACTGCAAGGTTGGAGTTTCAAGAGGTTAGGAAATTTAGATTTTACTCACAGCAGCCAGTCAAGTCTTTCTAGTTAAACACATTTGCCTGTTAGGAGCAATCATTAAAACATAGTTTAACCAAAAATGAAAACAGTCATCATTTACTCATCCTCATGTTTTATTCTGTGAAACAACAAAAAAAGAGATTCTTAGAAGAAAGTTCAAGCTCCATATGGGTTTAAAATAACATGATGGTGAGTAAATGATGAGTAAGTCATTATTTTGTCTTTGGGTGAACTATCTCTTTAAGTTTTAATACAATTTTTAGAATAATAAATGAGGCTGTAAGCTTTGTGACTTAAAGAGATATCTCACCCAGAAATGAAAATTCAGCCATCATTTAATCACCAGCCACTTGTTCTAAACCTGAAAACTATAAGTTCTTTCAGTTTTTGAAGACAAAAAAGATATTTTGAAGAACGTTGGTAACCAAACTGTTGATGGTAGCCATATCTATAGTATGGAAAAAAATACTATGGAACTCAATGGCTACCGTCAAATTTGGTTACCAACATTCTTCTCAGTAAATGATGGCAGAATTTTTATTTCTGGATAAAATATCCATTTAATAAAGATAAATTAGCAAAATTAATATTAAGCAAATTTTAAATCATTATTAGCATCATATCAAACCATTAGCACACACTACTTAATTTGCATATATTGAATGGAAATACTCTGCTTCCCCAGTAACTTTATCATAAACCACATTTCACCATAAGTGCTTACATAAATAATTGGAACGTTGAGTAAAATGCCACCTCAAATCCTCCTCGCAAACGAGGAAAAAGGTGGGAGAAATCGGGTGAATTTTGACTCCTGTGCTCAGAAGCAGCAGCGCTAAGCGAGCACCTGACCACAGCAAGCTTAGCTCACTGGAAACTCACAGTTAAGCTGCTACGCAGATGGAGAGGCCGCAGAGGAAGCACTTAGGTCATTGACTCAGTGACTCAGTTAACAATAGAGCTGAATCACTCTCTTTTCCAATAAGGAGTGGAGACTGGAAGGCCCTCGACTCAACTCTTTTCGCTCATGGTTCGTTGTCTTCGTCAAAGACTTACGTTTTTAAAAACGTATGCGAACAGGATCACATCGATTCATAGATAGTATAGAGTTAAATTACTTGGTAAAACCTCGCAGTGACACAGTTTCAATCTATCTTGACATGCGGATGGTAAAGGTTGGGGTCGGATGTGTCACAGAATTGCCCTCTTGTAATTCATTGTGGAAACTATTTGTGGTCCAACTGGCTGGTAGTTTTAGTGAACATTGGGCGGTAACACTGTTCTATCACTAACTAACGATAAACTATTATAAATAAATTAGTACATAACACTCAGTTGCATGTGGTAGCTCACTATTAGTGAATCAAAAACAACTTTTTTCATACCTCGCAGAGAACTACTAGGAATTATTAACAGCACTCAATCAGTTTCTTGGTAGTTAATAGTAGTTACTAGAATGTTAATATTGTGTTACCCATTTGTCCTGTGTGGTTATTCATTAATGAAAGAACAGCATTCTAAAGTGTTACCACACTTTTTTAAAACCATGATTACTAAAACCACTAGCCAATTAGACCACAAACAGTTTTCACTATTTAGTTATTAGTTAGTAGTAGTTATTAGAACACTAATACTGTGTTATTAAGATAAATGAAAGTGTGTTAACCTTTTCACTGAACTAACTTTACTTTTCTGAGCCATTTCTGTACCCATAACCAGCTGATCTCAAAGTGATTTTTAATGGATGTTATCAAGTTTATTTACCACAGGTGTAGTTTATCACATTTACTACAGTATGAACATGATTCGCCAGTAGTCAGAAACCAGAAAATGACTTTTTGTCTTCAATATGGATAACATATCTTGTTTTATCATTTAAAACCTGATATATTTTCCTTGAAATGTATGTTGTACTATATTTCTTGAAAACCAATAACACTTTCATAGTTTGTTGTTTAAAGATTTTTAAGTGCAGCTGAAGTATCTTTTTATGTTTGATTCAATGTTCTGCAGTGCCTGTGGACCATATGCATGAGTGCAATCAGATAATTGTAAAAAAGTACAAGTAGAAATCTAACAAAAAAGAAAATACTTACATGTTTAAGAAATATATTTACTCAAAAGCATCATTTAGCTGGAGCCACTTACATGTAAGCATGTAAGCCTGTAATAGTTTTATTGTTTTTGAGGGATGGCTGTTACTTAAAAAATGCAAGTAGTTGCATGTGCATTTACCTATTGATGCCACCTGGTGATTTCAGAAAGCATTTTCATTCTTCAGATCTATTCATCTCACTGTTCATCATGCTCACTCGAGCATACCCATGCACAACTTAAACTACATGGTTTTAAGTGCAGTGACAGACTCGTTTAAGAGGATTTCTGAGGTTCACATTCAGAGAACTGACGTTGCCACACAACAGTATGTATGAGGGGGAATTCAACTGAAAAACTGTGTGGCCACAGGCTGTAAAATGTAACTTAAGCAAATCTTAAGCAAACCACAGATCAACCACCAATGCTACAGAAATGCATATGGGATCAGAAATCCAAAACATGCATCATGTTTGATTTAATCTTTTAGCAGTTTTATAATAAGAAGGTCTTGTGTCACAAAAGCTCAAGTGCACTTCAAAATCTAAACCAATACATGTGCAAGAATGCATTTATAAATGCATGTACATAAAGGGTCAAAAACAATGTGGATGCATGTTTTAGATAATCATCTATGTCAACACAATCACAAAAGAATATACAGGAATACGATTACATTTTGTGAGTATTTGAAATGTGAGATGGAAGAGATTTAAGACGGATGTAAATTCACAAAAAAATGTCCGATATTACCGAAAATACCCAATGAAAGCTCATTTCTGCCACATCATCATCATGAAAAAATCCAAATTATGAGGTGGAAAGTTATGAGATAAAAAGCCGACACTGAGATACTAAATCATAACTGAGACACCAGACATGAGATAAAACTAAATTCTAAAATAAAAATGAGAAACTGAAACTGAAATTAAGACATGAAGTCATAATTATGAAATAAAAATTAATATTACAATATAAAAAGTCATTCTGATTGTGACTCACAACCTTTCAGTTTCAACTTTTACTTCATAATATCAACTTTTTATCTTTGTAACTTTTTATAGTATGTCATAATTAGAATTTATCTCGTAATTATGACTTAGTATCTCATTATTTTTAATATATTAAGGAATTATGACATAATTATGATTTACCAAAGCATGATTATTATTTTTTTCTTTCTATCCTCACATTATATCTGGGCTGATTTAAGATCAGATTCCTTTCCATCTAGAACTGTCTGTTTCTGGAATTACAGATCAGAAACGAAATGAAACCAGATTTGTTCTGCTGCTTATTTCAATGCTGTGCTTGTCGACAGGACTTTTCTTGAAGACTTTCTGCTACTTTACTCTGATCCAAGACCCAAAGACCTGGACCGAAGCCCAATCGTACTGCAAGACGTATCACACAGATCTGGCAACGATTCAAAGCGATGAAGACCGATATAATTGCATAACACAACAAACATGAAAGAGGATAGAGGATAGCCATTAGTTATCAAATAATGCCACAATCTCTAAGTATATATTGTATATGTGGTGGTGATCCAACTTTCAATATGCTGAGTCAGTTCATCTGAACAGGCCAGCAACCCAGTTTCTTGAAGGCTTGTTCGGTGGCTTGCAACCATGGCAATGTTCAATAAACAACAGTCATATGAATCCTTATGAAAGCTGCCCATTGGGTTTGGGGTTGGGTGAAGGCAGGATATCTCCGGAATACAGGAAACCTTTTTAGAAAATTATGCCACAGAAACCCCAAAACCAGATGGGCATCCCCTGCCACCATCATGTCGTTGCTCTTAGTTGTGCACCTATATAAACCCACAGCCCCATCCTCGTCAAAAACACTCACCTGCTAACTAGCATCACGTTCCGGCACCGTGCTTACAGCTGCGTGTTTAACAAAAATGTATAGTCTGCTTAACATGGTGTACTTGATATGTGCACTTCACTTAATAGTGTCTCTTCAAGGAACTGTCGGAGCCAGACTTCCACAGTCCCAACATGACAAAGAGCAAATGCTGAAGAACATAAGAGAAAAAATTGAACCTCTGCAAAAGCATTATGTAAGTAGTGTTTGCTGGCGACTTCTGCATTGATTTTAAATATGTTTTGTGCAAGCATAAATCACTTTATTCCTCAGTTTGATATTGCAGTATGGTGATGCTAGTATAAGATGGACAACACTGCTATGGGGCAATGCAATTCATTTATAAAAGCCACTCTTTTATGTCTGCTTTTTAGCAAACAACTGGCACAGAATGGTTTGAAAAATCTGTTTTGCTTTCTCATCTGCACCAGCTGAATGTAAGTATTCAAACCATTGTTACTGTTAATAATGATAAAATCTGAAAAAAAAAATTGGAAAGGATGTTAATGATACTTATTTCTTTTAGTCCAAGGCCTCCTGCACTTGTCAGTCTCTGCTGCTTGATAGAATGTTGAACATCACTGAAATAGTTTTGCAAGACATGAGAGGGAAAGCTGAGAATGAAGAAACGAAAACCAGCCTAACAGATGTAATGACTGAGGTGAAAATGCTGAGACACAAGTACAGTGAAGAACAGAAAGTATGGAGGGAGCTTCAGGACATTCACTCAATCGAGGTACTAATAAAGATTATAAACGTTGTCCATAAATGTTGTGATGATTGCCAAGATTATAATTTCTAGTTGATCTGTAACCAGTGTTGGGGCATTACAAGTAACGCGAGTTACGTGATCAGATTACTTTTTTCAAGAAATTAGTAAAGTAACGCATTACTTTTAAATTAATCATGAAATATCTGAGTTACTTTTTCAAATAAGTTGCCAAAAATATGACTTTGGGTTTTTGTTATTAAAAAACAAATAAGAAAGCCCAGCCCAGATGACAAAAAGTAATGTGAAAGTACGTAATGCATTACTTTTCATAACTTAGTTACTTTTTAATGGAATAGCGCAATATTGTAATGCATTACTTTTAAAAGTAACTTTCCCAAACACTGTCTGTAAATTAATGTTAAATGTTGGTTATGATATATGACGTACTGTATATGTTTGTTCTCAATCAGGTGAAAAATGGCACAATCCAGAAAGCAGCACTAAATTCCTTTCTCATTTTGTATGATCTGGCCTACTGAGGAAAACCGAGAGAGACAATCACCAAGAATCATCTTAATTTCTCCGGCTGTATAGTCAATTATTTAAATTATTATTATTTATTATTCCACTGGACTGTTAAACAAATAAAATTAAAAATTTTCCCTTTTTTTGTGTTTCACAAATTTTATGTGTTGTGTGGTTATTTATAAAATGCACATACAAAAAGATGATGTTCAAACACGTTTTGAAGAATGAATGAATAAATAAATAAACATGTAAATAAAAAATGTGTCATTATCAAAACATATTCAATCCAAGAAAGCGATAGCCACTATACCGATGGGAAACTTTGACATCAGTTTAGCTTCCTTTTGAAGTCCTTGTGAAATGCAACATATACATAAAATAATCATCTAAGATACCTTAGTATTTCATATTTCTTTGTGCTCTGCAATGAAGAGGGGCCAGGGATACAGTGAAGGAATGAGAAACTTTCCTTTATAAGTAATCCTCAATCATATATATATATATATATATATATATATTTTTTTTATATATATATCATATAGA
>NW_015660878.1:1192874-1218290 GCF_001515625.1 Sinocyclocheilus rhinocerous | reverse complement strand
TTTAAGTTACTTGCCATTTCCTTGTAATTATTTGTGAAATTTACTAACAATTTCTGTGTGAAAATTGTTTAAAAGTGCTATATATATATATATATATATATATACAGTATATATATATACTGTATATATATATCATATGGGAACCAAGACATAAAGACATGCATGTAAACTGCTGAACCAAGACTTTGATAATAACTAGTGCTGTCAAAATTAGCATGACAACGCAGGTGATTAATTTTTCACAGTTTAACTGCGTAAAAAATATTTAACGCAGTTAATCCAGGGGTGGGGCTAGGGTTGGCCACCGCACTCTCAACTGCTGCTTCTGGCTCTTTTTTTCTTGACAAGAATTGCGTTTATTTAGATGCAGAACGTCTGTATGACCACATCAAACCGGAGACTTTTCAGACGCACACTCCACTTCGCCTCAGCGCCAGGCGCTAGTCAAAAGACTGAAGAAAAGCTACGGGTAATGAGGCAACTTCAGTAGAACAACAGTGAACTGCGGTCAGATGAGATATTGTCAGGCCATTATGTCAGTAAAAACTAATTTTCCTGTCCTGTCAGCCGTTATACTGTGCTCGTAGAACGTGCTCTTCAATTGCATGCACAAATGCATGTAGCATGTATCATTTCACATTAAAGCACGAATGAAACTATGAGCATGCGTATCAGATCTGTGTCACGTTCAGCAGCAGCAGCTCTTAAAGTAATAGCAGCCAAAAAAACTTAATAACCCAGCTGATGTGACGTCTGTTAATCAAAGAACAAAAGAAAAAAGAGGAAATCAATGTAATTTAGAATTTTCTGTTTGATAACTTTATGTATATTTCTGTATATTCTCTATACCAATTTTCTGTATATTTCCTACTTGCTGAAGGAAGGGCACAGTAAATATGACATTTATTATAATGGGTTTATATGAAGATTGTCTTAAGTTCACTTAAATTAGAAGTTGTTATTTTTAAAATAATTGTTAATAATTTGTTAAAATTTTTTTAAATAATTGTTAAAATTGATAGCTCTCAATTATACTGTAATGTTGAATGCCATTAGGCAGTGGTTAAATATTAGGAAAAAAAGAACAATTTCCTAGAGACATCATAGTCCAGGTGATATGTGCAAAATTTGAGGTGATATGTTCACTTTTTCATAAAAGCATGAAACTTGGTACAATTGTACAGGTTAGGGCCCTGAACATTTTCAGAAATGGAGCCATCGCAAAAACACCTCGTGGACCATTTTACTTTCCGCCATGACCAAATTATGTATTTTGTGTCTTATCTCCTGAACCAAACGTGATAACACAGAAAAGGTGATATCTACCCCTGATGATTTTAAATCTAGATCTGCCATTGGTTTTATTCATTTAAACATTTGCAGCTTGCTTCCAAAAATGGACTCAGTCAGAATCTGGGCTCAATCAACAGATGCTGATTTTATTATACTCTCTGAAACTTGGTTAAGTAAAGTTCTCCCAGACAATGTAATAAATATCAGTGGGTTCTCTCTGTTCAGATGTGACCGTTTACAAAAAGGTGGAGGAATCGCAATTTATGTAAGAAATAAATTTCATACCAGGGTGATAACGTCACTATCAGTTAGTAAGGTGTTTGAGTTTTTAGCTTTAAAAACTGAACTCTCTAAAGATGTTTATTTGACTTTGGTTGGTTGTTACAGGCCTCCCTCAGCAAACTCTGAATCTCTTGTCCTATTACAACAGCAACTATCCACTCTTAATTTTAATGAAATATTATTAGTTGGTGATTTGAACTGGGATTGGTTATCTCCGGCTTCAAATAATTTCACATCTTTTTGTGACACCTTTCACTTAACACAGCTGATTGATAGTCCCACTCGATTAAATTCTAAATGCTCTGAAAAATCTACTTTATTGGATCTCTTTTTAACTAACTCACCTCATAATTATACAAATATTGGTGTGTATGCAAATGATGTCAGTGATCACTGTGTCATAGCTGCTGTGAGGAATACCAAACGTCCTAAATCTAGACCTCAAATTCTTTGTACAAGAAACAGAAAGCATTTCGCAGAACAAGCATTTCATCATGATTTGTATTTATTTGACTGGAGTCGTATTAATTTAATAAATGATGTTGAGTTAGCATGGAACTTTTTTATAGCAGTTTTATGCACCTGGTAAATAACCATGCACCAATGCGTAAAATAAGAGTGAAGGCCCAAAATAATCCTTGGTTTACACCGGAGTTAGTTAGGCTATTACAGGACAGGAATTTAGCCTGGGCCAAAGCTTGAAGTACTAAGTCTGAATCGGACTGGCTTCATTTTAGGAAGCTAAGAAATCTCTGTACTTCACAGATAAAAAATGCCAAATCAAATTTTTATTTACTTGAAACATCACAAAATTTAAATAATCCAGTTAAGTTTTGGAAAATGGTTAAGTCATTGTCTCAAGTCGATAATATGGAGATTTCTAAAATTATTACTAAAAATAATCATTTGACTACAGAGAAGTCAGTTATTTCGGATAGTTTAAATGAACATTTTATATCCTCTGGCTCTCTATTTGAAGCTCAGTCACAAAATAGTTCTACGATAAATTCTCTTATTGTACCTTCAACTGACATTCCATGCAAATTAATTACACAAAAATTTGATTTTAACCAACTCTCTGTCTCTGAGGTCCATAAAGCTTTGAGTTTTTTGGACCCATATAAGCCTGCAAGGCCTGATAAGCTGGAACCGTTTTATTTAAAGTTAGCAGCTGATTTTATTGCTGAACCATCGACTTATTTATTTAATCTTTCTATTTCCCATTGTGAAATCCCTAAGATTTGGAAATCTGCTTTTGTTTCTCCTCTTTTTAAAGGGGGGACCCTTTGCATTTGAACAATTATAGACCAATATCTAAACTATGTGTTTTATCCAAGCTTTTGGAGAAATTATTAAATGAACAATTAAAATCTTTTCTGGAAATAAATAATATTCTTTCTCCTTTTTAATCTGGATTTAGAAAGCAGCATAGTACTGTCACTGCTACTTTGAAAGTGTTTAGTGACATTATTGATGCCTTAGATTGCAAAAAAATGTGTTCAGCTCTTTTTCTTGACTTATCAAAGGCTTTTGACACAGTTGATCATGGCATACTCCTAAATAGACTCTCCATTGTTGGTCTCTCTGAAAATGCCATTAAATGGTTTTCCAACTATCTTTCAGAGAGAACACAGTGTGTGCTTTTAAAAGACTGTACTTCATCTATTTTGTCACTTTCCAAAGGTGTCCCTCAGGGGTCTGTTCTGGGACCTATTTTATTTTCCTTGTTTATAAATAATTTATGCGATAACATTCCAAATGCGAAGTTCCATCTGTATGCAGACGACACTGCTATTTACTGCTGTGCTCCATCAGCGTCACAAGCACTTCATTATTTACAGTCAGCGTTTGATATTGTTCAGTTCCGTTTATGTCAGCTTAAGCTGGTTTTAAACACAGATAAAACTAGTTTAATGATTTTTTCAAATTCTAAAGTTGTACCAAGTAATCTTCCTGACATTATATCCTTCCAGGGAACAAAAATTGAATATGTTGTAAGTTATAAGTACCTGGGCATCCTATTTGATAGTCAGTTAACTTTTAAGCTACATATTGATAAATTAATTTCAAAACTTAAGCTCAAATCTCCTCTTCACCATATACACTACATCACTGGGACCCATTATACAAGCACATGGTTTTTCCTACCATTGCTATGCTGATGACACACAGCTCTATTATTAATTTCAACCAGACAATCCAATAGCAGCTGCATGGATCTCAGGCTGCCTGGCAAACATCTCGGCATAGATGAAGGAACATCACCAGCAGCTCAACCTGGCAAAGACTGAGCTTCTCGTTTTCCGTGCCTTTCCGACTCTACAGCATGATTTCATCATCCTGCTAGGTTCATCAAAAATTATTCTTTGGTGACCAGCTGACCTTCAAGCATTTCTAGGCTGGACTATTGCAATGCTCTTCTAGCTGGACTTCCATCATGGGCAATCAAACCTCGACAAATGTTTCAGAATGCAGCAGCACGACTGGTCTTCCATGAGCCCAAAAGGGCCCACTTCACATCTCTCTTTATATCTCTGCACTGGCTACCGGTTGCGGCTCGCATCAAGTCCAAGACATTGATGTTTGCGTGCAGAACAGCCACAGGCCCAGCACCCTCCTACTTCCTCCTTACTCTTACGAATCTACATCCCCTCCAGAAGCCTGAGATCTGTAAGTAAGCGATGCCTCGTGGTAACATCACCTTTGACATGAGGTAGACAAAACTCGTTTATTAAAACTTCTATTCAAATTGTGAATAGATTAAATACAGGAAGCAAGCAAAGAGCGCTTCCTTTATTATAATCATTACAGCTGTCAATCAGTGGCAGCGCGATTGGCTACATTGCTCAGCGTGTACTGGACTGAGTCAAAATAGTCTTGGTTATTAGACTCGCAACCCGCCCATGCTTGTCACCGTCCGGCCCGCACCACACCTTACACATAAATATCATTCCACCCGTTACATCAAATATTAGTGATTCACTTGCGTGTACCCGCCCGCATGCAGGACTCTGGCTTCCCCCTTGTGGACAACATAATAGACAACCCTGGCCCCAGAGAGTGATTGTAAATTAAGTTTACATGAAATATGTTTGAAATTTCATCCTGCATCTTCTGAGATTTCATTGTAATCCTTCTCATAAAGTCACTGAATTAACCATTAACTGTTCACCTGATTGCGTTGCCGCCTGTGTGTGATGTTAGAGCGTTGTTGAGAGAGAACAAGAATGTATTGGAAACACACTATACCGCCTACCTGACTCTGCATGAGAGGTAAGGAAAAATACACTTACCTGAGATGATTTTTTCTTATATCTCTGAAATATATGATAGTATTCTTGAAAACAATCTTTTAATATATTATTGAATAAAATATTAGTTAATTATAAAAAAAAGAAAAAATTAATAGCCATAATAGCCATTTACTTTTGTAAATGGTGTGATACTGTGATGCTCAGATACTGTGATTTCCTTCTCACATTGCTGATTTCACCATTAACTCTTCACCTGAACAGTTTATGTTGCTGTATATGGTATCATTGTAATCCATGGCCATCAAAACATAGGGGTAGACATCCCCTTTTCTGTGTTTTCATGTTTGGTTCAGGAGATATGACACAAAATACATAATTTGGTTATGGCGGAAAGTAAAATGGTCACCATGGCAACCACGAGGTGTTTTTGCGATGGCTCCATTTCTGAAAATGTTTAGGGCCGCAAACTATACAAGTGTACCAAGTTTCATGCTTTTATGAAAAAGTGAACATTATTTTGACATATCACCTGGACTATCAGTAGTATATTAGTAATACTGGCCTTCAGTCATAAAAAAGATGCCATTAAACAAATATTAAAAATATACTGCCTTTATGTTGTTTCTACTTTAATTTGAAGATTGAATGTGAAATTATTTCAATATAAAAGTATATTTATAAATTTTAATGTTAGGTGGGATTAATCAATTAATTTCAGAAAAAAATGCAATTAATGCACATCAGTTCACTTTATCAGCTCACACCTTACCTGGGAATCGAACCTGTTACCGCCAACTTACTAGATATGTTCCTGAAACTTGCACTGTACTGCACTGTATACACAATCCATCCCTCAGCATACTGTGCACAGCTTCATTTACATCTTCAACATGGTTTTAAGATTTTTTGAGGTTCAGATTCAGAGAACTGATGTTTGTTGCTACACCACAGTATTTGAAGGGAAATTCAACTGAAAAACTATGTGGCCACAGGCAGTAAGCTGTAGATTAAGCAAATTTACATCACCACAAATTAACCACCAATGCAAAGTAATGCATATGGAATGAAAAGTTCCAAAAGTATGCAGTATGTATACATTATGCAGTATGCAGTATGTTTTTTGGCAACTGGGTAATAAGACCTTGCATTTGCAGCACCAAATAATATACAAAGGTACATGTACACTTTCACACATGTAAACAAACACTTGTGGTCAAAATGCATATGCAGATATGCAATCACAGACATGCATGCAAACAATGCATATTAATGCACATTGATGGCCGATGGCAGTTAGATTTAGTTGGCAGATATAAAACCAGTTGATACCACTGACGTCAAGTTTCATTTTCACACAAAAAATAAAATCTGATAAAGACCCAACTTTCAGTTTGGTAATGACTAATGGCGTGCGCATGTCAACAAGCCCTCAACCCAGTTTCATGATTGTCCGAAAGTAGATTGCAACCTTGGCTATTCTCAAAGGCCACTGTGTCCAGTCATATGAACCCTTGTGAATCGTTCAAATTGCTCCTGGGGTATGGAGAGTCACTTAAGAGCATCACATCTCTGATTTAAAGGAAACCTTTATAGAAAAGTAGCCCACGGAAACCCCAAAACCTCCACTTCCGCCTTCATACTCTCTTTTTAGGTTGTGCACTTATATAAACCCCCGGCCCCTTTCCGCTCATCAACACTCACCTGCTGACTAGCATCAGGTCACAACGTTGTGCTTAAAGTCGCCTGATTCACAGCACTGAAACACAAACCCAAAGAATGGATTCTTGGCTCAACATGGTGCTGCTGTGTGGACTTCTGTTGATAGCATCTCTTCAGACAACCAAAGCGTTCAGATTTCCACGATCCAAAAGCGACAAGATCCAAATGCTGAATACAAATATCCACAATCTGCAAGCGCATTATGTAAGTGATGTCTACTGTCATGAACTTCTGCAGCTGTTTCAAAGCGACTTTGTGTAAGCAAGATGAATCACTTTAGATGCAACTCATATCTGTATTTCAGCTAATATTATCAAGCAGACCAGGTAATTCAGAAACCACATCTATTGCATATTGAACTTTGTGACAGTTTGATCTTAGAATAGGGGTTAAGATTCACAAGCAACGTAACGTAATTTATTCATAACGGTCGCTGTTTTGTGCCCACCATCTTTAGAACACAAAAGGCCCAGAATGGTTTGGAAAGTCGGTTTTTGCGTCTCATCTGGATCAGCTGAATGTAAGTTTGTACTGTGCAAAGGTGCTAAAATGTGAAAATGCAATTTAATGTTTTTTAATGTTATGCTAATGATACTTGTTTCTCCTAGTCCAAGCCTTCCTGCACTTGTCAGGCGCTGTTGCTCGAAAGAATGCTGAAAATCTATGAAGACATTTTCCAAGACATGTTGAACAAGTCTGAGGAGAAAGAAGTGGAAACCAATCTAATAGATGTTATGACTGAGGTGAACAAGCTGAAACACAAGTACAGTGAAGAACATAAAGTATGGAGAGAGCTTCAGGACATTCACTCAGTCAAGGTAAACATAAATAGAAAAAAGTCTACATTTTCAGTTGCTAAATTGCGGTTTTAAAGAAGTTACCATAATAGCTAAAGTCAAAGGCCGGTTTTGATATATGATATGATATCTGATACATATGTTTGTTCTCTCAAAGGTGAAAAATGGAACAATCCAAGGAGGAGCATTAAATGACTTTCTCATGGTGTTTAATCGGGCCTACACAGAAAAACATCATGACAAGTTGCAATGAGAAGATCCAAAAGTCCTGTCTAACATGTAGTAAACTAGTGCTTTGCTGTTGTATTAGCCTATTTATTTAAATTATATGGACATAGTTATTTATTTTTTATTTTATAATGTAATCTACTACACCATAACACAAAAGAACTTAACTTAAAATCTAACTTATTCTTATCACAAGTGTGTTTACATCAATTACAGTGCACTGAATCAGTGAATGTTGGTTTTTAACTCTGGATTTGCTTGAATTATTTTGTGAGCTTCAATGGCTGAATGGATAATTAAAATAAAACCAATTTTGCATTAATTTACGCCTTGGTTTGTTCAATTACAAACTTCACGATACACACACAAACCACACAAACTGCATGACATTTGGACAGACTTTCAGATTTGCAGTCTAGAGGAGTTGATGCTAGAAAGCCAGAGCCAGTCTGCAAATATGGCCAGTTGGAGTTCAGAGAAAACTGCGTAATGTATGATGTGCACAGACTCTTATTTTTTAGGTTCAGACTTTGATTCTATCCATGTTGGATATTTTGAGCCGATTTTAGAACAGACACTTTCATTTGTCATGTGTCAACTATACGAGGCACATTTATGGGTGTCAAAGTCTGGTAATGTGTGATCTGAGACCTTAAGTGTATGATGCCCAGTTTTTCTCTGTAACCTTTTACAAAGTCTGTAAGCGTATGATGCTGGATGTTTCCGATTTCAAAAGTATTTGACACATTAAAGGGTGAATGTCATACAAACAAGCTCTAAAATATAGAAGAAAAATGTAATTGATTGTATGAACTGGAAAAATGGCCAAGCATCCCTGTAGATTAAACAGCAGAGCATGGCACTAGTAACACAAAGGTCATGGGGTTAAATCCCAGGGAATGCATGAACTGATAAAGTAATGCAATGCATGTTGCTTTATATAACACCCCCCTCAAGTCTGCAGAATAACAATGGCAATGACAAATGTTCTGTATTTTACCCCATATTGAATGTCTGGTTACATTCTCATAAGACTATGGATAATTAGTAATGGGAAACTTGGATATTACTTCCTTCTCTTGCTGCATCTTAAGTCCTTGTCAAATGGAACATTTGGATGATAAGCCATTTACTTATTCTGGATTGCTATAAACCATCCAATTTCCCAGTGCGATTAATTATCTTTCTGGTTTATACATACATAGGTAATTGTCTATATTTGGCAAAATATGGGTTTTTGAGCTGATGAATAATGTAAACGAAACCATGCGAAAATGACAAGTAAGCGGTTCATAGAAGGAATATCCTTTTTGGTTTCCACGTAGAGTGTATGATGTATAATGAGGAGTCTGGGGTAACACCTCGTGCAACCACAATCGCGGAAAATCAACCACGCCGATAACACTCAACTGGAAAATGCGACATACCTCCAACATTGAGGTCTGGAGTGTCTGAGTGACAGCCGATAGGAACTGAATTCATACTTTTCCGACTTTTAATTACGTAAACATGTAAATGCGGGATTTTCTATCATTGACATTTTTGGTCTAACCATACCAACCAAATGGTTGGAGGATCTTAATCATGACAAAAAAAAAGCAAGCAAATGAATTCAACTGAAGACAAGCTTTTTTTAGATTTCTGATGGCCTTCCTCTATTAATACCTAGATGTAGTATCAAATTAAGTGACCTTATGAAAACTACCTTCCCCTCCATGAAACTGTACGTGTCTAACACTACTCATCACTTTTGAGTGTCTTCCTTTCATTCTCTTTCTCTGTCACTCTCTCTCTTTCTCTGCATGCAGGGCTGAGCAGATGAAGTGTTAAAACCTCAAACGCTGTTTCCCTCTTCTGATGAGCAACAGCACAACTCAATTTTTCTGACATCAGTCAAAACGTCCTTTTTCTACATAATCTTTTTTTTTTTTAAGCTCAATGTGTGATTCTGAGGAACTTCTAGTGAATGTGTTTCAGCCTACCTTTGATAGATTTTCCACCAACTGCATCTAGGAGACAAACTACAAAAAGGTCAAGGTTGATTACTCCTGTACTAATCACCACAAGCTTTATTCAATTAAAAAAAAAAAAACATAAACTTATGATCTCCTAGATGTCAGATTGTGCAAAAGTGCTGTGTGGGCAGCTTATTGCATATCAATGCATGTAGAAGCTGAAAAAGAAATAAGTGACATAAGTGTGTATAAGATCAAAAGCTGCTAAATGTGGTGCAAGGTCATTATTCGAAACCCAAGGATAGGAAGAAAAAAACTACTTCCTTCTCAAATGGGAGCCATTCATGCATGAGCATCATTGGAGTGGCCACACGTGCATCTTCAGGCCCACGAGTCCCGAACCCCTTACTTAATCACCAAAAAGATTCCCAACCACGAAACCACAAACAGCCCCGCCTAGTGGCATCCACGGGATTCCAGGCGAGAAGATGCGTGGTGGGCTCCATAGCGTTGAGCAGTATCATGGTGCATTGTGATTTAAAGGAAACTTCGGCTGTAAAAGCCACACAACTTCACACCTTCATCATAGCTCGCTCGCTTGCTCTCACACAACTATAAATACTCCCATTCAGTCAAACACATGCATTCAGACCATTGTCAGGACACGAGAAGAGTCGGGTGTTGTGAGACAGCTTAAAAAGTCAACTTCGGCTTTTAAAAGACAGGACTACAAGTCAAACTTCAGCGAGAGCCTTAAACTAACAAGGACAATGATTGCGCAACACATGATGGCCTTTTTCTGGGGAGTATGTTTGTTGACTTTAGGATGGATGACATACGGCGAGGCCAGCGTCCCTGAGAACCTGGACAAGAGCATCGACGAGCTTAAAGTGTACTATGTAAGTAGATCCGTTCGGATTTCAAAGATATGTCATATCACAGACAGGAAGTGAAAAAAAGGGTCAAAAAAAAGTTGCCTGATAGGCATAGGCATGGTGTACCATTTCAGGATACGGCCTGTAAGATACCTAAAGATAGGCCGCAAACCAATCCAGATCTTTTTGGAAAAGCAGGCTTTACAAACGAATCAACTTTTACAGCAATTGGATATTTGAGAGGTAGTATAATACAAAACAGGAAGTATAGTCTACCATCCATACAGACTGGAACTGGCTTTTCTTACATAATGGAACATGTCTGGTCTGTAGGTTGAGTTTGGGTTTCTTATGTAGTGTGCTAATAATAATAAACACATTCGTCTGATTAAGTGAGAAAAGATAAGAGTTTGAAATGATGTCTGAAGTCTAAAACAGTAATCGATATAAACGATGACCTTTTCATTTCTTCCAGATAAAAGATGACCGTGAGCTACACAATGCACATCCTGTCTTCCTACGGTTCCTAAAAGACATAAAGGTGAATCTTGAGGTAAATAACCTCCTCTGCACAATGGTTTGGTATTCGCAATTTTGTGGTCTAAAATACCTAAAATAACAATCTAGTCATTCTAAACCAAATGACATATTGTTTTGATACGTCGGTTATGGCATATCCTGTGTTAAATGTACATTGTGATCATTTGTGTTGTTTTTTGTTGCAGGAACCTGAGCAGAATCTTTTGATGAGCATCATAATGGATACATACAGTAGGATATTCACTCGCATGCAGAAGGATAGTCAGGATGAAGCTACAAAAGAAAGACTGGGACATGTTCAAGAGCATTTGAAAAAACTGCAAGAAAACTACTTCCCAGGCAAAAGTGCAGAGCTCAAGACGTATGCAGAAACCCTATGGGCGATCAAGGTGAGACAACAGTTTCATGTTCTGTGAAACCAAACTTGACACAAGCAGCACTGAACATCATAGTTATAGAACCCAAAAGTATGTTTTTCAACACCTTCCAATGGCCAGTGAACTGAGAAAATGTACTGCCTCTAAATAATGTGTGCTGGACACAAAACAATTAAAAATATAAATAATGTTTATATTATTTAAAAAATATAATAATATTTTGTATTTTTGTAAACTTTACTTAGTATGTATATTGTTCCTTATACAATCAAGAGCAACCAAGGAAAAGGACCAACCAAGAAAATGTGCATAAAATTAACACAGCTAAAAAAATGACAGGAATATTTGCATAATAGTGCCCCTGAACATTATCATTCACATTTTGTTAGAACTGACATTGCTCTACAGTTTGACTGTAGCTTTGGTTATAAGGCCGCCTTTGGTAACCACACAAATAGAGTTTTACTTCTAAAAGTGGGTAATCAAGGTTTTTGTGGGCCCAGCTTTTTGAAAGTAATTTTTCCCTCACAATGCATGTGATATGCTAGATACGAAAACTAAGAAATGCACAAGAAAGAGTAGAAATTTCTCATTTTACTTTGTGTCCAGTCGAAATATAAAAATGCTATGACATTGTATAGACATATTAACTGATTAAATGCTTTACAATTGCAGGAAGATGACCCAGTCGTCCAGCACAAAGCATTGTTCGAGCTGAAGCGTGTCTACAGAGAAGCAACACAGCTGAGAAACCTGAAGAACAAAGAGCGCAGGAGACGACAAGCCAAAATCACAAAAAGCAAAAGTCTTAATAGATCTTGATCATCATTTAAAAGAATGGTGGAATATCAGTGTTATTTATTCTATTTATGAAGTTTACTGTACATATACACACATTGTGCACAACAGATAATTGTTTAAACTTACATTATTTATTTGTTCTTATTTATTTGAAAAAGCACTGTAAACCACTTGCTAGTAACATAGCAAAATTTGTAAGGTCTGTGACTGAATAAAATCCTTTTTAATAATGTTTGTGCTGATGTATGTGACTTTATAAGATGCCAGTCTATTGTTATATCTACATGTTACAACATGTCTCTATTCAGAGAATGTGACACAGATATGTCTCCCATCTTCCCCCAGCATTTGAAACTCTTTGTCATCTGTCACATTAGCATAAATTTGGCTTAGCCCACACACTGAATGTCTCATAAAGTGCCAATGCCACCCATAACTAACAGCAACCATCACTGCCATCATCACATTTCTCATGTTTGAAATCAAACACCAAAGTTACTCACAGAGCCCTGAGAAAAAGTCGCCGAGAACAGTGGCCTCAAAACAAATTGGACACTTATGTCACACTTGAAAGTGTATCAGTGTCACTGCATTAGATAACAAACATGTAAATATACCAGCTAGGTGGTTATATTAACAGAGCACAATCCATTCCTACGCTATTTTATTTATCTTTAAAAGTCTGTCAAGTGACCCAACTGTGAAATATAATACTGTTTATACAATCGTATACAATCCTTACGGGAATTCCAGGCAAGAAAGAAAAATGTAATTGAACAGGTTTGGCCTTATCTGGCAATGTAGGTGAGGGTAGCCTATCACAACGCAATGTAATATAGCAACTATACACACCACAACAAATTAGCTCATATAAGGTTTCACTTTGACTTCCTCAAAAAAAGTTGGAAATTTATACTTATTGTTTGACTGCCAGGAAAAAATGTGGCCCTATCAAGTCGAGGAGGGTGGAGAGGCTTTTTACTAACACTGTTCAAGCTAACAATTAGCATGCAAAACAAATTCAGCAGTGATTTTTTAAAGCATTGTGAATTTCCATGCTGCTCCAAGCTGGTTTATACTAGTTTGTTCTGATTTGGTGCTGATCTAAATGCAGTCCACTGGCAAAACATGTGAAGCTGGTGAACCAGCGTGGTCTTTTTGGGGAAGCTGGTTGATCAATCTTATTATGCCCATTGGAAACAACAGCATCATATGCAGGGGACCAGCAACAACTGTGTAAGAAGAAAAATGATGATGCAAATGTTATTTCTCAGCAAAGGCATTTTAACTGCTGAAGATGCATTAACCACAAGCCAGCAAAATAGAGAAAGAGAGTACACATAACCTGCTTATGCTCACCCTTGTACAGCATCCATGCTTTCCTGCTGGCAACAGGATTTGCGAGGATTCTTGAAGCTTTAGAAAACCTTATGGATCTAAGCATGTGTTTATTTATTTTTTTTGCCTTTTGCTTTAAGAGTCATGAAACTAAACATGCCAGCTCTTGCCACAGTTTCGAAAAAGATGCAAAGAGCACTGTCTGCGGTCCAGCCAGCTTTACTTTGCTTTAATGGGGTTACCAGTATCAAAGGTTCTCACAGATTCGCAAAACAACATGCACTACTATATTGTACAATGTCATTTCCATTCTTTTAATTTAATTAAATAAATCCGGAACCATTTGCATTTGTACTCTTGAAGAACTATGAAGCAGTACAAAGCAGTCTGAAGTGTGTGTTGCGGCATTAATGACAGACTTTTTAGTTTAAAGACAAAGGCATAGTTTTTTTTCAGTAAACCACTGTTTAATAAAAAAAATAAGTTACATTTTTTAGTTTTTTCCCCCATGGTGTACTGAAAACGTATTGAACCGTGACTTGAAAAACATATTGAACCATGACTTTTTTGTGAACTGTTTTATGTATATACAATAGAATATGCTATTTTTGTGATGTTGATTAAAAATATAAGTGGTATGACCTGTTAATAAACTCTTACAGTAAGAACAGATCATTGTAATGCCATGTCAGAGCCGTAATGTTGTGGGCATCGGCCCAACATGGGGAAAAAAAGACAAGGAAGTCATCATGTCTACACAGAGCAATACTGTTTTGAATGTACACTGGAAAGCAAACATTCCAAATCTATTTATGTTGTTTTCGGAAGCTGAATTATATTAGAACTAGAACCAGACATCCATTTACTGGCACTGGTGTTACACGACACAAACATCATTTGACCTGATGCATGGCGCTCGCGTCCAGTGTAGACAGGGTGTGAACATAAACCTACAAACTTACCCGTAGAAATCGTTTGTTGCATAGAAATAAAATGTTGCACAGAAATGATAGAAAGCTATGCAACACCTTTGTATTTTAGCACCATGCAAACAAACATGTGCAACCCTTGCTTCTGTATATCAGTTCAGCGGTTGCAGGGTCTGTTTTGGAAAAGTGGAAGTAGAGAGGGAAAAGTAGAAATAGAAGTTTTTACGATCCTATAAAAATGAATGAAATTGAATTGTATGCCTTTTAGTCCATGTTTTAGCTCATGTATATGTTGGTGTACTCCTAAACGTCAGCTAAATTCAGTTTTAGTCAGTTTAAATACACATTTACCACAAAGCAATATGGATGAGTCATCCTGCACTACACATTCTGCACTTTTGTCCAATCAAATGCTAGAATGATAATGTCCCGCCCTCTAATACCACATGCATCTGACTAGCAAGTAGCAAATCATGTTGACTGGGATGTAACTAAACCCAGGGTGCCTTGTATTATAATGTATGTATGCTTTTTATATAGCCCAATATATAACAATAAAGATGAGATTCCTTTCGTTTTTAAACAGCTCAGACTGCTTCCTGTTTACACTGACCTACATTTCAAAGAAACAGGGTAAAGGGCTGATGAAGTGAAGATAAGACAAAGCACTATGAATCTGGAAATCCCCCCTTACCCCTACCCAACTCTATTCCCCCTTTGTCTCTTTTCATTTAATGCTGAGCACATGACAACAGAAGCTGGAAATTCCTTGGGTGTGGGGATTGCACAGGTGCACATCTTACTATGTGCTGCTGGTTGGAAATTTATTTGTAAGGGCGAACAGACACATAATCAAAGGTATAGATGGAATTTGCTGTGTAAAATGAGGGCATTTAACTTTGTCAATGATTCATTTGGTCAAGAAGATTGATAAATGTGTCCATCAACAAGTGAGCATACTTGCATCACTGTAGAATTGTTGGCATTTTACTGAAACATCATGATCATTTCCACTATAATGTAATTTTCAATACATTTCAGTAGAATATGTGGTGAACATGTTGCTGGTGATTTTTATTTTTACATTTTTGAATAAAATAGCTTTGTCTTGCTAAGGCACTTAATTTTAAAGTATTCCAATTTTACCTTGTGTTTTTATACATTATATCTCATATTTCATCTCAAGCTTTTTCAACACAACACATTTCAATAGAATATGTGGTGGAAATGTTGCTGCTATATATATATTTTTTATTATATCTCATATTTCATCTCAAGCATTTCTTTTGTTACAAAAATGGCAAAATTGTTGCTTGCGAAATAGCGCTATTGAGGGAAGTCTTAAATTGTGTAAATTTTAATGACATCTAATAAACATTGAAATGGTTTATGATTACATCACTGTAAGTACTGTAAAAACTATATTTTATGATGAATTTCATATGTTGAAAGCAGGTTTGGAACAATGGTAAAACACTAAATCGATAATCGAGGCATAAAAGGCATTGTACTATATAAAAGTAAATAAAGGCACGATAAAGAATAGTTTCTGACGGATTTAACTGAAAACGGAGAAGAGAAAGTGTGCATCTCTTTAAATAAAACCTACTCCTGGTTAATAAAAGTCCCTTAAGTTATAACGTGACAAGCTAATATAGACTGCCACGTTTGAAGCTACTGACCTCAAAAAACAAAAAGAGAATGAGATGCGATGCGATGGGATATTGCAAAGTGGCCTACATTTCAAATCCCCCTCAGTTTCCATTAGTGACCCCTTATCACCTTATCGGCTGATCAATCGTCTAGTTTCCATTTGATCACTCTATTCTAGCCTTAGTCTAGTCTTAAACCCGCAAATACAATATTTCATACTTTCTTACTATCTTTTGTACAAATATAATTCATAATGCCATTTATGTTGCCCTTAATGAACTTTCCTTGACCAAGACTGTGGTTTGCGTAGAAATTTTGAATCTGGGACATCCTCGAGCCGCATAAATGTCATGACCTCATTATAGAGTTGTAATACAATTTTGTGGTGACTTTCTTTTATTTAAGCTCCCTCCAAGTAGCATGAAGCAGACAGAAAACTTTGCATTCTGCAGTGGCAATCTGAGCCCAGACACGATCCCTATTGGATACACCAGCCAACGTGGATTACATTACAGTTCAGGAGTCTGACATCTTCACCTGTCTTGATCTCAACTGGAAAGTCAGAAACAAAGAGAAAGGGCTTTGCTGACGTCACCAGGAAACTAGAATAAATACAAAGGTGAGGACCAGAGCGAAGGCAAAAAGAAGGAAGAACGGAATGAATCAGGTGTATCAGCAGGACCTGCATTCACGTACATTCATTTAGTTACTCTGGAACTGAATATGGCCAGTGCTTTGCAGTATTGCTTTCTGATCCTGATTTTCGGCATTCCAATGCACGAATGTGCGGCGGTACTCCTAAATGGCAGCTGTGTACCTGTGGAACCCTGTTTTGACCTGAGTGTGATGGCTAATATAGCCGAGCGTGTCAGCAAAGACGTGGTGAGTATTCTGATCCTACTATCATCATTGTGTTAGAACTCAAATCACCCATTACTCACATGCATGCACTTGTTACAAAACTAAGCCATACAAAGTAAGCTTGATATGCCTGTGGGAATAATCTTGCGATCTTGCGAGGAAACATCAGGTGTTCATGTGCAGAATCAGTTTACTAGCATGCTTTTAGAAAATGCCCTGGAGACTTTGAATATTTCAATTGGTGACGGTTTGAATTATCCTCTCAGGTAGCTGCGGATGGTGAGAAGATCCTCCTGAAGCACAGCTCCTTTGACAAAATTCGGAAAAAGGTAAGATGCATTGTCCGATTTCATATTATGAGTTATCGCATTATCATATCATATCATATCATATCATATCATATCATATCATATCATATCATATCATATCAGTTATTCATTGGTGCATAAAGCTAGTTACTCCAGTTACTGCATTACAAAATCCAAGACATTTGAAAGTAATATGAATGTAATGAAATAAATTGGGGGTTCTGTTATGAGGCGGGGCTCAGTGAGGTCTTATATGGTAGAGCCAGCTAATTGGGCATGGGCCAACCCATAAAAGAAGCCCAACCCATAAAAATGTTGTCTTGGACCTCGTTAATTTTAGCAACAACCTAAAAAAAATCTATTAAAAAAATCTGATTTCTATGTCATATGTCACGTATTTTAGACTTCACTCTCAGAAAAAAAGTTACTATAGCCATGTGCATGCCCGCATGTCTCAGTACAGAAATATGATCAAGATGTACCTGTGGAAATTTTTTGTTGACGTACTACAATGTCATCTATATTTGGCATCAGGTTTCACAAATTAATTGTTTTTATTCATCAGAAAAATCTTCACAGCTGTGTCCTGCAGAAGATCATCAATCTATTTCAAAATGTTCTTGAAAAGACAAAGAAGAATGACATCCACAACAAGGAAGAATTAAACCATCATGTTGAGCTTATACACATTATGGATCAACTCAGAAACTGTGTGTATAAGGTCAGCACATTCCATTTTCAGAATACATATAATAAACTTTGTCATGTTACATCATCATGTCTTTGAGTGATGTAATTATATCACATATAAAAGCGAAAATACAAAACCGGGAAGACCAGCATGGCCTCTTTTTCACTAATGTATCTTCCATCTAAGTTTAGCTAGACAAGCACTAACCAAATCCAGATCATGCTGGTCTTTTCAGCAGGGTACTGCCTTGTATGTTAACAATATAGCAACATTTTCACTTAAACAGGACCCAAAATGTTGGATTGGTTTCTTAACTAAAGGCCATTTCTTACGCTTAGGTTGTTTTCTTAGGCTGCTTGAAACAACTGACAAAATTCTTTACTACCACTTCTTTGTTTCAGACAAAAAATAGATGTAAAAACCTATACAAGATGTCTGACATAACCACAACTTCCTCTCCAATGGTAAATATTCTTCTACATATTTCCAGTATATATTAAATATGAATAAATAATAGTACATTTTACTTTCATCTAGATTTCGGAGAAAAACATGAACCCAAATCAGCTTGCTGTCTTACAGCTACAAAAACTGAAGTCTGCCAGTAAGAGGGTAAGAATGAGTTTTGAACTATTGAAAAAGTGATTAAACCTGTTTTTGTATGTTTCTTATTAACTCTTTATCTTCATTGGTCTTACAGCTCAATGATGTGCAAATCCAGGAGAGGGTTATGGATGAGCTGAAAACCCTCCATCTCTACATGCAGGGAAAAGGCTTCCGGAAAAATACACGAATGACTAAGGAGAAGCATGGCGTTTCATGAATTCTGGCCTACAATGTGTTATATCAATTTTCTGCCTGATCACTTTAAGATGTGCCAGTTTAAGCAGGGACAGAATAACAAGCTATCTCTTCTAAATGAGACCAAACTTATTTTCCTGACCTGTTGTTTCTAATAAGGTATTTTAGTTGTTCGTGCTTTTAGTGCAAATGTCTTTTTTGCTTTTTTAAGTAATGAGTATTTAAACAGTATATGCATATTGCTTATGTACTTTCGGTGAAAGATTGAGTGTACTGCAGTAAACGCAGGTGAGAAAATAGACAAGATATAGATAATTTTGTCAATGTAAACATGAAATACATGTTTTTCCTTTGTTTTCTATTGCATTCATTTGTCTGCTCAGTAAATTGTTTTATATCTGGCTCTGTGTTTGCTTAAGTGTGTTTGTATATGCAAAAAACATATTTTTGTCTGAAGTCCATCATTTAGAAGTGTCGAGAATTTGTCTGCTCAAATTTGAATTCTATCCACAATTTTTTTTTTGCAAGACATTGCTAATATTCTTTAGGAAATTCTCAAGTTGCTGGATTACATTCATTAAACGATGTGTAAAAAAGTTGCGCACATCCCACAAACCCACACAGGGCTCAGGTGCGGGACAAAAAAGGCAAACTATAGCAAAAATACAAACATATTTTCAGCACACTCAGAGTGTGCGGACAATACGTTTGTATTTTTGCTATGGATTACATTCATTCTCATAAACATTTTTTGTCTTTTTCTACCCCACTGTAGAGCTATTTATTTATTTATTTACCTACACATCTCTATACTAACAACTACACTAACTACATAACTCTGCTGTAAGGCCACCAGAAGTGCAGTTCATAGATGTGCATGAGTGAGATGCAGGCATGCATAAATCTACTGCATGTTAAACGCAAACAATGCATGTGATACTCAATAGAACACTGCATAGTGATGATGAAATCAGCATTTCGCTAAACCCAAAAACCATATTTAATCGTTCTATTTTGTAATTTTGTTTGTGCCTATTTTGAGGATGTGGGCACGTGGTGCAACCTGCATGCTGGCATAAATTAACATACCATGGAGTTTCACAGGATGCACAACTTCTGACATCGACATGCAAAAAATATGGACATATTTGCATCTCTTTTAAGAGTTGATGTGCTTATTTAATTTGCTATTCTATATATGCACAATTATATTGCATTTTATAACATGCATTTTAGCATTGTTTTTCCCTTTGTTTAGAATCATGACCCACCAACTGTGAATAACTGTTACATATTATATATTTAGTTAGAAGGTTAGACTTTTTTAGATGTAACAAATGCTATAGTAGTGATATGCTTGTGCATGTTAATTAAGTTCCTTTAATGATTCGATTGATCATGTTGCCATTTTCATTTCATTATTTGTAAAGACACTCAATTTGATTGGAAATAAAAGATTGAATTGAAAAGCGAAACTTTAAATACACACCATGACCAAGCAGGATATCACTGCTGCTGAGCTTCAAAACAACAGTGACTTCTTAGGGAGTTGAAAGCTTTGCAGATCTTGATGAGATCTCATTTCAATAATGCTGAAAAACAGCCAGAGATACGCTAGAAACAGCAGTGCCCACAGCGGAAACTGTGACGGGTTGAAAAAAGTTGTGATTGTAAAGAAAAGAAAGAAGATAATGAATGAATGAATTAAGGCACTTTTAAACCTTTGATCGTCTTCTAGGACTGAAAAGATTATTAAACACGTCATTACATTTCTACTTCATGCATAAGTGCAACAGCTCTGCCTCGTCGCATAAAGTGATGTCACTGAGAAACCCCCAGTCTCCCATCACTTCTGGTAAGTGGCTGCGACAGCTTACGATAAGCAGAGCAGAGTTGACCACAGACTCAGCCTTCTACTGAAGAGAGAGAGAGAGAGAGAGAGAGAGAGAGAACTGAGACAGAGGCCTAGGGAAGATGCACAGCGACAGCCTGAAGAATTTAATGAGAATCAATTAAGGTACTTTTCGCAGGAAAACGTCACTTGTTGGCTTCTTGAAAGTGACAAATTAAAAGAAATGAAATAAAACCTGATAGTGAGACCATGTTTCTATTTCTTATAATTGTTGGATCTCCTTTCACCTGTTGCAGCTCGTGTGACTTCAGGGTAAATACTTCTACATGACCTGATCATCAACCCTTTGAAAACAAGAGCACTATACTGTCAGCAAATTATTTGTCATTAGCCGTTCAGGTTGAAAATAAAAGTATATCTATTTATATGTGTGTATACGAGTGGGTGTTTGTCAGCACTTTCGTTCTCACTCAGGTCCTGCTCTGCATCCAAAATGCACCGTGAGCATCTCTGCACCAAACGTTAATGACATCAGCTTTTAGAAGCTTCTTCCTTGAATAACTGAGCATTAATGCTTATGTGGAATCAGCAATGAGGTAGAGGAAAAATATCAACAAATTATTTTGCAAAATCAAAGTTCCAAGTAGTTTTTAAAATGCTAATTAGTTAGCACTTTCCAAGAATAGGGTACGCTTTGTATCTGATTACTTCCGCTAAAGCAAATTCTTTGTAGCGAGAAATATTGGGTATGTTACATACACTATTACCAGGTGTTGACCTTCTAGACTATATCTAAAAATTAAAATTATATATTGACAATATAATTAAATGAATATCTACTGTATCTAAAGGAAAGGAAATTACAACAGTATACAGTAATGATCTGTGAAAGATGAGAGAGAATGGATCAGGTCGGAAAAAAGTCACAACTCTAGTTACCTAGATCATGAACCTTTGAAGTTCATGCTTGTCACGGTTCTCCTCACCGCATTACCCTCCGAAATCGAAGTTCACCCACCTGTCATAGAAATTTACTGCTGCTTAAAGTTTCAGGGAGAATGTTCAGGGACTGGCACATTGTGTAGGCTGAGGATATCTGAAGGTTCCACTGTCATACATGGGCTTCCTGAAAATAAGGCCCTCATGCTATGTGTGCATTGAAACGGGAGCATGCCTATGTTTCTAGAGTCCTATATTCCCCAGATTTTTATGGCACATAAAAAAGGTTCAACTGAACAACACAGACAGAGAATCCTTTATTAATTCACTTGATGTTGAAGGTAGACTTTGTGGAGGACTGTAATGAAATTATTTGGGAAGTTGTTAGAGAAATAGATGTTCAGCAGTTTTCCAACCATTTTACATGGCTTTCTGGAATACTTGGTTGTGATTGGTCAATCACGACATTCCGAGGGGTGTTACCCCCCCGATAACAATTGGTAAAACTAAAAACACAAGCTTATCTAGGTATAGGAGTCATCTTGACCATTAGTACTTTTATGCTTAATGTATCACTCTGCTGTCGCTGATCAATGTTTCGTGTCTAATTATTTACTTTTGTGGCAAGCATCCGTGTAATAAGTGGGGTAATGTACATCCAAGCAGTTGTTATCGCAAAATAAAGCCCTTCGCATAAGTTATCCATCGAATCATCGGGTGATTAAACCTTATAGCCTAGTAAACATAATCTTGTGTTCCTATAAATCTTGGAAACACAGGACCTGGTAACATAGGAATTAACTCCTCTGTGCAATGGGCCCAGAATGGACGTGAACCATTAATGTACAATTTTGACGTTCAAACACACTTCATTCAATAAAACTAGACTGCCGTCGACTTGCACAATTTGCAACAGGTATATCGGAAGCAAGGTACAAAGTGGTTTAAAGATAAAGATCAGAAACTCAAATAGAAAATTATATCGATGAATATCGTGAAACCAAAACAGACACAAAGGAGCTGACACATCCTCTTTCAGAGAAATTTACAAGACTGTGTCAAGCTTCATAGCTGGTGCACGGAACCACAAACTATTGCCAGTGACTGTTGTGATAAAGGCAAGGTAGATTAATTTAGATTAACAGAGTGGTTGCTAGGGTGTCACTAAGCAATTTCTAAAGTGTTCTGGATGGTTGTTTGGCTGTTGAAAAGGTGTTGTTGAGGGAAACAACATCAAATACTGAAACATCTCACATCAGTTAGCGGTCATTGGCCATGCTACAATCCTACATTTAGCTTATATGTTAATACCCTATTCTCTGGATACATTGTGCTCCTTTGTAGATGTTTGTGTATTGCTAAGCATAAACTCAACATATATCTTAGCCCCTGCAGCAGTTCATTAGCAAATAGAAAAGGGCAGAAGCAATTTAGTTTCCATGAGCTGTCTTTTCAGAACGTGTCACATTTCCTGTGCATGCTCAACTGCTCTGCATGCTGCGTGGTTGTAAACATGTAGGAGTGAAGACCAACAAACAGAAACACTCTGACAAAATGAATATTTGTGCAGTCTACTGTTCAACGTATTGTATCGAAAGTTAGTCAGTGGCTTCAGCACAGTAAAATAGAGAATGAGTGCCATTTGTCCATTCAAAGAGCGAAATAACACACTGATGCTAAAGGACTGTCCCTAACCTGAATGGGATAATCCTACAATCATTTCTGTTCCATAGGTGAGAAGGTCAAATTAAGAAAATGTGATTGGAAAATACGGATGAGTCAGGCTCCACCCACCCACACACACACATGCTCTCTCACACACGTTGCCTCATGGACCACGAGTATGAACCTCTGGCCTATATTTGAGTGGCCTTTTTGCTGGTCTACTTTAAATATTTAATTGAACTTCTATATGCACAATATATGTCTACAAAGCTATATGCACTATACATTTTAAACATGCAATTTTAGAAATTTTAATACAAATACACTATAAACAATATGAAGTTTACTAGGATAAGGGATTCGTTCAGAGAAATTACAGAATTACTGACTCAAAGTATATGAAAGCCCTTCTAATTGATAATGCTTTTAAAACTGTGACAGACACAAATTCCAGATTCACAACTTGCATCTGGATGCACACAACAATAACTGTATAGCCTACTTGCAGCAACAACACTGCCACCACTCTTTAACACCACATACAGCAAACATCAGGGATGGAAAATATTACTCAGAATTAATGAGTATGACTGTGGTCATTCTTTGAAGACATCGTTTTTTTCTGTTTGTGGTTAGTCTGGACTACCCTGAGGTTAAGGTTTATAAAAATATTCATGAGGTGTAACAATAAGCCTTAGCAAGACGTTAGTGTCACTAGGCCATGGTTTAGTTGAAACAAGGATACTGAGCTGAGGAGGGGCTGAGGGTATTTCCAAAAACACACTTTTCTCCTCAGTAAGGGCTTGACCACTGACAAGAAATAGTGCTTACTTCAAGTTGATATGCTATGTGAATATAATGAAAAGTCATGAGTAGGCCTATTTAGGGATAATCATAATCTTTGAAATCTTCACTTTACCTCTAAATTGTGGGGGGAGAACAATAATAAGGTATGGAATGATTCATTAAAAAAAAATCAAAAATTAAAGTAATTATGGTCACGTCATTTAATTAATTGCAAAATAGGCATATTCCTGCACAAAGACAGGGTGATATAGCCCCACCTCGTGGAGAACGTTGAAAATAACCCTAACTAACCGATCATAACTAAACTACTACTACTACTACTACTAATAGGCCTAATAATAATAAGAAGAAGAAGAAGAACAAAGGATAAATAAAAAAATAAAATAAAAATCTCAAATAGTAATACAACGGAACTCAGAGTCAGGGCCAATCCACTGTAGGCCTATTTCAGTAATAATCCCCCACCTAGTCCTGAAAATTTTATTTTATTTTATTTTTTAAAACAGTCATATAATTCCAAAGTCGTAATATTACTAACAAGGCAAATTGCAAGGGTAAAAAGTAGAGAGAATACATTCAAACTACGTCAGCAATAATTTGGCGGGGCACTGCAGCGGTAGCTTTGTAGCAAAGACCAGGTGTGTTTCTCAATGGTGAATACTTAATATGCACTAATATTACACTTGTTAGTATTTGTGGTGTAATTTAAATGGTACAGCTGGTGTATTACTGTGCTTCGGGCCAGTAACCACAGAAGACAGCCTCATTATCTCTCATTATAGCTTAGCATTCGCGCTCTTTTTGAAGAAGCCTACTGGAAAACTGTATTCTTTATTCTACATTAAGACTATCAGGATACTGGTTTATATAACCGATTTTGATAAATGTATTTTATTACAGTTCCTTGGTGCCAGGAATAAGCTGCACGATTTTACTAACGTTTTTGACTGAACGAAGTATGGAAGAACTCGGTAAGTTAACGTTACTCTATGTAAGTCCTATCCTTGACGTGATATTAGACCAACAGTGAAACGTGGAAGTTTAGGAAAGTGCTGTGGTGAGTTTTTGTGACATCTAGTGGTTAAGAGGAAAATAAAATTAAATTGGAAAAAATCACATTGTATCATAATTGTATAATTTACAACATTAGCAGAGAGAGAATATATATTTGTTAAAATATGTTCATAAAGCACACATACGTTGGGCCGATGTCGACCCGACGTACAAAATTCAATCGGCACGATGTCGCTCAGGGATCGTTTGCTAATAGGGAAGATGTCGCCGCGACGTCGGCCTCTGATCGCAAATGCTCTCCGGCCGATGTTTGCACGATGCAGCTGTAAATACCGGCCGCTCTGCGTGGGCGCGGTTCACCGGCGTTTTGCTCATAGTTACGGACCACCCGCGGCAGCCGCCGCTGGTTTATAATAAAACAATACACACCACTCTCA
>NW_015660878.1:1145161-1192204 GCF_001515625.1 Sinocyclocheilus rhinocerous | reverse complement strand
TTCAGTTCACCTGTATTTTCTACTTCTCAGTCAGCAGCTCCTTCAGAAATGTTGAAATCTTGGAGCTTCCCATCTGTTCTGTAGAGTTTCTTTCTGTCCTCCTGAAATCACAGAACAGTTTTTATCAATATTTGTTTACCATGAAAGATCAAAACGAGTTTGAACTTGTTTTCAGCCGATTATACTCTCCATGTAAGGGACGTCATCAGTTCACAGTACAGTGTATATGTTTAGGTACATTATCCTATTTCCAATAACCCATTGACAAATCCCCAGCAAAACCTTTACAGATCTATCAAAACATCTCATACACATGAAGATTTGATTAAAAGCCCAACGTTTCATAAACAAGAGCTCAATCTACAGAGTTAGCCTATACCTCGTCTGAAAACGGTTGAGATGCTAACGGACTTTTTCAAAGAGGCTAAACCATTTATATAAAATAAATATTCAATAGAAACATGTCAATTACAAGTAAGAAACGTGTCAGGTCCTATTTCCAATAACCCATTGACAAATCGCCAGCAAAACCTTTACAGATCTATCAAAACATCTCATACACATGAAGATTTGATTAAAAGCCCAAAGTTTCATAAACAAGAGCTCAATCTACAGAGTTAGCCTAACGTTACCTCCTCTGAAAACGGTGGACTTGATGCTAATGGACTTTTTCGAAGAGGCTAAACCATTTCTATAAAATAAATATTCAATAGAAACATGTCAATTACAAGTAAGAAACGTGTCAGGAACGTTTGTATGTAATATTTGTGTGATTTTAGGGACTAAACTTACCTGAAAGCAGTGAAAACAGCAGCGAGAGACAGAGTTTACGGTTGATGGTTGTGCTGACGCCCCGTTTCCATGGCAACTCTGCTCCCCGCTCGCGCAGAGCTTACACTCACAGCGTTTACACAAATAAACATCTAGAGTTAAACAATTACATTAATAATTTACAGTCTCAAACAATTATTATTCAATAATGAATTTAAACTCAGTTTTGTAGTTGAAAAGCAACAGAAACAATAGCTCACCGTAGAAACGGATTCTTTCTGGTATCGTTAGCCTACAACAGTGAAAAACACAGCGGAAAAGCAGTTAGGACTTCGCTTTAATAACATTTTCCCTCCGAGAAATTGCTGGAAATACATTAAGGCGCTAACAATAATTAAAAAAATCTCTAAGTTATCGTGACCGTTAGCTAAACAAGTTAACGTAAATTGGAAATTAGTCCCAGTCTCTTCACCTGTGCTGTAGCACACCGAGTCATAATTAATACTTTGCAGGCATCTGAAACCCTTCTTAAAGTGGAAGCTTGTTTGGGAAAATCTGAGAGAAGTGAGATCTTTAAACTTCAGAAAAGACCTGGAGAACAAGGTGAGGGAGAGCCATAGACCTCAAAATAAAGTAGAGCCACATGAAATTGTGAAATGCGAAATTCTGCAATCTCTATGTTGATTCTTACGAAAATTAACCATGGTTTGTCTACAAAAAAACAAACAAAAAAAACATGGTAACTATATTTAAACCATGGTCACCATAATTTAACCATGGTTTTTCTGCACATGGTTTTACCATGGCATTTGTGGTAAAACTGGTTATAGAAATAGTAATCAATATGCCAATAAGACATGGTTACTACAATTTTACTATAATAAAACCATGGTTAATTTTTGTAAGGGGAAATCGCTTGACCAGTGATGTCTTGCAGTTTGACCAAATTCAAAATAATTTAAGTTATCTGGCACATTTCCAGTGGACAAAGCACTTTACAAAAAGTAAATGTGACAGTATATCTAAGCCGAACAGACAAGTAAATCAAATAAACAACAAAACCATACATATTAAAGACACAGCAGTAGCATAGCATAGGCGTAATTGAGATTGATAGAATGGATCATCATGTATGAAACCCACCAGTGCAAACAAAATTAGTTTGGACTTCCAATAGCCAGTCCCTGTTGGAGTGATGAATGCAATGAACGTGACAAACAACCTGCAACACCAGACCATTTCAAACAGTACCTGAAGATGACAATTGCCTAGACTTAAAGCAATGGGATGCAGCATTCACCAATCATAGCCACTACACCACGAAATGCCTCCTTCCAAGACACAGCCACTCTATCCACAAGAACCACAGAAACAGGTAGGTTAGCACGTGCCAGGATGGTGAAATGCAGCAGCCACTGTGAGAAGAACGAAGAATGAAGCATTAACAATAGGCAACGTAAAGAAATAAAACATAAAGATAAATAGTTTAGGTGTGAGTCATTGGTGGTTAATAAATTAACACAATGCATCCATGCAAAAAGGTGTTAGTATAAAGTCAAAGGCCACTGGAATGAACAGGAGCCAGTAAAACAAATACAAATTACTTAGCACACCTTTAAAAAAAGAGAAGATTCTTTCCAAATTAAAAATTAAAGCAGAAATCACATTTAGCTGAAGTGGTTAACCCGAAAGCAGGTAAGTCAACCCTTCCCAACATAAAATATAAAACTGTATGTGGCTAAAATACCCCAGAGCATCACCCAGGAAATACTGAGGTAAGTTTATTCAAATGTAATCATATACTTACACGATCAATCGAGAATGACAGCAATCTGAAAAGGTAAAACACCACGACAGATGAATTTCTTGTGTTTTTCTCTATGTGGATTTCTGTGTTCTGCTTATTACTAAATATGCCTAAATAAATTAAAAACAAAACACAAAAAAACTAAAATCATTAGTTTTAAATGCTAAAAATAAATTTGGATGTCACAATGTTATAATGTACAGTTTGAATAAAAATACATTCAAGTAAGGGTTAGATGACTACAAAAGTAATCTAAGTGTAAAATTAGGAGGAAAAGACCATGCACAATGAAATGTACATTTAATGCACAATTTAAATTCTAATCTAATATTGAAAGATACCAATACAAGTCTATTATCTAATTTTATATATAAATGTATATTATATACTAAAAACTTATAGTAATATAATAAATAATAACTATTTTGTTACACTGAACTGTTTTTAACAATGAAGTTTATTTACAATCTTTTGTCTGCCTCTTCCACTATTTTGATTTTTTTTTTTTTTTGACTTAACTTGATACAATGCTTTCTGGGATTGCCTTCAGAAAGACCATATGTCTGTGTTTCACAGTTCACTAAGGCTGTCTGACATTTATCTTTTATTCCAAGCAAAGCACACTTTCTGGTTTAGTGAGTTTTAGTCTGATTACTAAGGGTTGCTATGGCTGACAGGCAGCAGAGACAGATAGGCTGCTCATCCATCACTGGATTAAGGCATTTTTATGTCGCTGTGTTCTAAATAAAACAATCAAGAAATTAAGAAATCGTGCTTCAATAGTTTCTTTTAGGGACTTGTGCCTGGTGCGTTGTGCAAGAAGAAGTAATGGTGTGGAATAATAAAGATGCCCCTGTTGACTTTCTGTTGTATAACATGACTAGTTCTGTTTGTACAGATGATACAGTAACTCATGACTGCTCTTGGAATAGTTGTCTTGTTCCACATTAGACTGAGTATGCACAATTATTTGAGGACATCCTGAAATTGGCATGTTGGCATTACTAGCTGTGCAAATAGAAACACAGTATCCCATTCAGTCATCATTCCCAGCAGAGTGTGGCTATTGGTTTGTGTAGTTTGTGTACTGTACAATTCTTCCCACCTAGAATTGTTCAGTATCTATACAATTGAATTTTTGGATTAGGCAGCTTTATATTTTCTCTAAATGATTATTGGCTATTTCAAAACTGTGGTTTTTCTGAGCCTTGTCTAAAACTTGACTTAAGGCTTAATGTAATCATAAACTGAATTTGATGTAACAGTCAGGAATTTTATTTAACTTTAGATGAACAGGGAAAATAAAGTGCAATGGGATATAGATATCGAACAAAATAAATACTTTTCTAGTGTCCTAACCATTGCTGTGCACACAAAAGTAAACTACACCCTAACAACAAGTGAGACCTGCCATCTGATAAAGTAATTGTTGAACTCTTCGACGGGACAGGAGGACTTTCTTTGTGTAATCTCACCTTGGCTGAAGAACTTGTCCTAGCTTGTAGAAACTGTCTGATTCTTGTGTAAACATCAGTGTTTACAAAAGAAGGTGTCTCAGTGTGGACACAACCAACAGATTAGAACAGGTTAACTGGTTTAGTAGTTAATAGTTGTAATAGTGCTGAAGTATTCATGAATTTAATATGCATACTCACTTAAAATGATCTGCTGAGATCTTAATCACAGTGGAGCAGCAATAGTGTGCTTTTCTGCAGTTAAACTATGCATTTCATCGCTTACTGGTACTATAGTTATTGTTCTGTGCATTTGATTGGACCCTTACTATCAGTAACTTATTCCTTCCTCTCGCTGCCTGCATGGTGGATGCTAAGAAACTGGCTGTTTCATGTTTAACCCATCAGTGAAGACTCATCTTGATTTAGGGAGTCCTTAAGGGAGACAAATGTATTTCATTTAGCCCATTCCACAATGGGGCCTCTGTCACAGCCTAGATTACCATCTCTTTCAAATGTGCATAGAGCTAGTTTTACTGTACTTCTTGAATACACGCTTCTGTGTTGCTGCAGTGTAAATCCTTCTCGTATCCATGCACTTGACCTTGAAGCCATAAATATCATTAATGATGCAGTTTCTGTGGGTCAGAGTGTGTTGTCTGATTCAAATCAACATTATCCCTCTGGTCATTCAGTTGAATGGGTAATATGACAAAATAAAAGGACAAATGTGTCATCAGGTGTCAGTTGCAGGACACAAGTACAAACAAACAAGTGTCTGTTTGGCTTCCTCACTCCACAATGATAAGTTATAAGTTACAAAGGATGTTTGTCCTATTTTGTTTTGTCAAACTGCCATGGATCTGTTTTGGAAACGGGATTGTTTCTGAAACTCTAAGAACTGTGCATATGCATAAGAAAATAATCAAAGACTGTCTAATCAGGTACAATGACTCCACAGAGTCATCTAAATAATTGATTGTACTTCCTTTTTACATCTGTTTTGCAAGCTCCATTAGATCAAAGGCTAATATTCCATTTGCAACAAAGTACAAGTATAAAATATACAAATAGACATGGCTTCCATTGCAGATTCACTTTTAGGTATCTAACCAAAGCTTTGCACCAGCAAATCTACAGAGTGAATCTAAACCACGCAAGCCACTCCACTTTGAGCATGGATAAGGCATTCTGTCAGATAGATTCAGATAGATTCATACAACAAAACAACAATACCTTCAAGCTCCATAAAGGTCTGTTGCACTGCACAAAATTCTCTTCTGTTTTCACCAGCTACATAAAATCTCTGCTTTTATAAAAGCACGTTGTAGTCATTGAAATCATTGATCACCAAACATGTTGACACTGATTCTTTTTGTGTAAGTTGAGGATCTATTTGCTTGGCAAGCTGTATTTTCACATGCATACTCATTTGGCTCAGGCTAGTTATTCAGCTGTGGGCAACACAGAAGACATGAATTATTCAGACAGAGCTTCTGTTCTTCTTCATGCTGGTCACTAGATGTCAGCAACAGAGACATCAAACAGTGCCTCACAGCATGGGAGATGTAGTATATATGTAAAATCTGTATGTGGGTGTGTGTACATTAATATAAAGGTTTGTTTGTGGTTTAATAAATGAAAGACATGAGATAAAATGAAAAATTATTGGTTCAGTCACTCAGCCAAATGCTTTTCTAGGAAAACCATGATCTACGACCAAAATCAAACACACATCAGCTTACCCACAAATCTCTGTTTTGCTTATGACTATAAATAATAGGTTTGTAGAGTTGGCAAAATCTGTTACAGATACTGCACACATGGCTCATGCAGGTGATTTCTAAGACAGATTAATATTTGAGAGGGAGATGGGTGGCATTATATTTATCTACAGTAAAATACAGGTCACTGGTGATAAACTATACTGTTACTTTCATCTCTCCATATGCACTAAAATGCATTCATTTTGCAGACCACTTTTTCTATGAGACTTTTGATGCTTTCAAGATCAAACCCATGACTTTAGTGTTGTTAGTTCTTCGGTCCTTCAGTTAAGCTACAGGCAAACATAATAAACGAATGGTCAGAAGTCGAAAGTCAAAAATGGTCAGAAGAATTAACCTTTTCAAATCTATACTTCCATTTCTAAAGCCCCACTAAAAGACTCTTTAAATGCATAACAACTTCAGTAAAATGCAATAGTAGTTCACAATCTACCCCTCATAAACACTCTACAGTTATGGCAAATGTATGCTGGTTGTTACTGTTTATTCAACACTGAACATTATATTTATACAGGTTCTCTATATAATTCTGCTTTTGAACTCTTACAAGCCCTCTGACTTGCCAGTGTATAGAAATGCATTGTGGATGAAATACTTATATAAAATTTTGTTAATGTCAGATTTGGCATTGTCTGAACTGACTTCAGATTTGTATGCATTTTTTCCCTGGGACTTATTATGGATCAGTACCAATGATATATTTCTTGATATTGCTTCCCGGATTCTCTGCTAATGCTCTCTGGTGGTCAAAAGTAAGGCAGCTGCAACTTAAACCGATGGATATTATATTTCTTAGGTTTAGGAGTTGTCAAACGTACCACTAGATTTTGACATGTTTACGTGGACTAAAATGTCACATCACATCTAACATGCCTAGGAAGGAGGGCATGCAGGATATGAGGCACCACGGCTCTTTCTGCCATGTAGATGAGTACAGAACATGAGCCTTAATGAGATTTGGCAGAAGCAAAGCCTGTTTATTGATTGACAACTCCACTACAAGGCTCTTGCATCTGCCAGCCTATGCAATCATTGGATCTGGAGTCGGGAAAGAAAGGGGGTAAGACCATGGGGTTAGCTGGGTATACCCTCCATGAGGGGACCTGCCTGGAGCCAAGAGCTAAGCCTCTGCAACCGCAACCATGTGAGGACCACTGTCAAGCTTGCCTTTCAAAACAGCATGCTGAAATACCATCCCATGGAAGGACGCACTTTACTCAGACCTGTGGTTTGCAGGCTGTCAGTGAGAGGGACTGTGGTTTCCCAGGCGTAGCTTCAACCACAGGCTGAATAGCCATTACTGGCGCGCCATTCATGCGAAAAGCACCCACCAGTACTCAAGCAACTCGGATCAGTCTGTTGTTTGGCACTGCTAGAGCGCCATCCTGAATTTGATAGCTGGAGGATGAAATTATCTGTGATGAAACCAGATGATGCTCAGTGTCATGGTAGGCTGTGCCCTGCATGCTGATTCGGTCAGTTTTCACAAGCTCTCTGTTTTGAAACTGCACCTTGACTGTTACTCTATTCTGAGAGTGATCATCTGTTTCAAATGCATTCCTCTGGGTATCTCATCCATCCTGAGAATGATACAAGAGAGTCAAGTTTGAAATTCTAAACTAGTCTTTGACCACATATATGACAGCTTTGTAAAACTCATACAAATCATTCTGTACAGCTCATATGAACCGCTAGCCTTCTTGCTTCTTATGCTTGCCTCTTATGCTTCTTATGCTTATGCTTGAATGTTTTCTGAAGGTTTATATCGCAAAAGGTTTAATATCACTAGTAGAAATGTGTATAAATCCAGAAAATGCAGCAGGAACTGACAAATAAAAGTTTGTTAAAGGTGGACAAAGCTGTTACTATATTCCTGCCAGATTGCAGGTTAAATGGGTCATTGGTTCCAGTGTCCTCAGCTTACCGTTGGAAGAGATAGAAACTACATTTTTGTTGATAACAACATGACTAAATGTCTTATTTTTTTTAGAAGAATAATAGGGTACTCCCCTGCAGAGGGGCCTTCTTTAAACCAGAGAGAAGTAGCCGTTGTGTAAAGAAAAAACTTGTTCACTAAAGACTAACTGATAGTTTAACTGAAATATAGTATATTACTGTATATAGATAAAGATATGAATCTACTTCTGACTGGGCTGTTATAAAAAATACCAATATGAATCGCTCAGCTCTATAAGGCCTACAATTCATGTAGCCATCTTCAACTGGAATCAGATGACATTCCTTTATTTAATAAACTATTAAACGTTAAAAATTATCACGGTACTTCTAAATGTTCTAGCAGCCGATGTTTCAAATTATTACTCAATTCCATTGAGTCACAAGGTACGTTTACATGTACACTTTTTGCTTCCATCGGAATTAATTCATTCTGATTGACGAATCCGAACGTAGTGTTTACATGAACACTACATAAAATGATCGGGTTGATATGCGCGTTTATATGTCACAAGCTTCTGATCGGATTTAATCGTTTGACATGCGCAGACTGCATGAATATACAGTTTCCCGCTGTTGTCGCATACTGTTTTAAAAAGCACACGTGATATTTATCTACTTCGGGTCCCAATACAGTCTATGGTCCTAATTAGGCGACGACCAGTACATGAACTGTTGTGCAGTGCTGCTTACTTTATAAAGCAGTAAAAGTGCCCCTTCCCACACCCAAAACCAGTCGTCTGTTGATGAAAGTCTTAAACAAGGACTGGTCGGACGTTGTGCTGCTCCACTTCACAGACGCTGAGTGAAAGGGGACTTTTATAATGACGGGACACTCATTTATGACACTTTATTCACCAGGAAGAACAGCTCATTCCGTGCGTCATACGTCATTATGCTATTTCTACGTCACTGCGCATGCGCAGTACTTTCTAGTTTCGGTTTTCAATCCGATCAAGTGTTTATATTAGAGGTCTTCTCGGGTCCCGAACCCGACGTGCATAAATTAAATTTTTTTGAAGAAAAACCCGACCCCAGGAGAAGGGTATAACTGCAGCCTGGAGATCTCCAAATGGGGGCGGGAACTCCAAAACGGGATGGGAGCTCCAAAATAGGGCGTCTCCCATTGACAGACAGCCACCAGCGTCACTACCCCCTCCTACCCTGCGAATTTCAAGCCCCGGGACGCCCCCGTTGCTTAGAACAAAGTGATAGAGTAAAATCGTTCCCCTGGGCTCGCGGGAGAGCTCGTGGGTGATTCCCGTTTATATCATGAAGCAGAGGTTCAAACTCCGGTCCGAACACCACTGGCCACGAGCTTTGGGCTCTGCTCTCACTCACGGAGCATATTTATTTATATAGCATATTTTATTTTAGATGAACTAGAAACAATGTTTAATTTATAAAATTTTATTTTGAAATGTAAGTCAATAACAATTGGCTGGAGCCAGGGCCAATGGTGAAAGTCTTTGCGCGAGGAGACCCCGCCCCATTTTGGAGGTTCTGCCCACTTTTGGAGTTCACGCCCCATTTTGGAGATCTCCGGTCTGCAGTTATATCTACTTGGACCCGAGCAGTGTTGCCAACTGCTTTCAACTGAAAGTAGCTAAAACTGGTAGCTAAATGTCACAAGATGACATCACAATGGCAAATTGACTGATCTATATAAAGATGAACGTAGATCAGTGGGCAAGATGAGAACTTAGATAAGGTTTGTCCAAGAAGTTGCTATATTTGTCCCTAAACTTTTGAAAAAAGTCTCAAAAGGGGCGGGGAAGTCGCTAAATCTAGCTACAAAGTAGCTAAATTGGCAACACTGGACCCGAGACAGACGCCATGAAATTAGACCCGAGTCCGACCCGACGGCATTTATTTTCCAACCCGACTGGACCCGAACGTAAACGGCACTGACTTGTGTACAATTGTGACCAGTGGATTTGAAAAATAAACGTGATAGTTTGATAAAAAATAAATCGATAGCCTAATAATTCATGGATTCGCTAGTGTTGTCTGCAACCTGATCTCCGACGAAAGGCTTCTGCACACAGAAAAGAAACAGGCAGCATAATGAAACGAGTGGATTTTCCTGATGGATCTCATATCTATTAGATGATTTCTGTGTGCGAGGTTACAAACATATGCTCCTTTTCTATGTGCGTTCCTCACTTAACACGAAAGTGAAAGTAACCTACGCATTCGGGACAGTTTAAAAGAATTCGGATCTAATCGGGTCCATTTGGAAAAAGCATGTTTATTTTAAATTACCCGAGACCCGAGGCCGCTAATACCGAACCCGACCCATGTCTGAGGCACTCGTTCAAGTTTTGGACCCAAACCCGCTCTGGTCTCGGGTCGGACCTCGGGTTTTCGGATCCAAGTGGACCCGTGAAGACCTCTAGTTTACATGTCCTCTCGCTCGGATTACAAAAGGAATAAACCACCCCTTACAATCCGATCAAAATTTTAGTCGGATCTGGCCAATTCAATCCGATTGACGTGGTTACATGTGACTTTTTTATTCTGATTGTGCTTCTAGTCCTATTACGATCGGATTAGTAGGGTCCATGTAAACGCAGCTGCAGATTGCTCAGCTGAGCAAAGATAATAGATTTGCATTAGTACAAATATCACACCCTTTGCATTTAATAAATCATTAAAATATAAAAGTTCAACCCACAAGTGAATGAGAAGGCCGTATTGAGTGTTTGCATGACCAGGTGAATAAAGTAGCCTGCTGCAACACCAACTCATATCTTCTGATCTGCAGTTTGGATTTAGTTTGTCACGTTCAAGTGAGCCGACAGTCCAAGCAAGTGCCGATAGATGATTGTAAACCTATAGGGACACACTGAGACCCCAAAAAAGCTTGAGTAATGGAGAGTAATGGACAAGCTGCATCTGTTCCAGTCGTGCACCAGAGGCCAACCTTTGATGGAAACATGGCTATTCCTGAGTAGGAACTGGGAACCGGCTTTATATTTAGAGGAGCAGTGTCATGGAATCTTCCTACTGACAGATGTGTGAAAAATGTTAAAAGGGGGTTAAAAGTTTCACAAGACCACTAACAATAGCAAGCGGCCAGTTAGAAGTTCATAGTCCATGTGTTTAGCTATGGTAGTCACTAGCAATGGAGAGCCAGATAAATAAAACAAATGTGCATCATAGAGGTCATGGAATATCATATTTCTATATTAATTGCAAATTCATAAAAGTCATCATGTTTATTACTCCAGAGTCATAAACATGGACTGGTGCCATCATTCCAAAGTGTATTTGGATGGGAAGAAATAATTTGCGTTACACGAGAGGCCTAAGACACAAATTACAAATGGCAGAATTCAACATTTTTCATTCAGAAATTATCAGTCAAAGAATAAAGTTATAAATATAAAGAGATATCCATTACACATGCTCATGAGGCCAGAGTGCAATCATTTGCCAGCAGGGGACAATATTTTATGCAGCCAATTGGGTCACTTGAAATATAAGAGCTCTCACTTAACCAACCTGCCAAATCTAGGTCACAGGGTCTCTCATATCAAACTTTTGTGTGCTGGTCCAGACTGACCACCCGCATAGTGATGTAGACTTATGAGCTCTTAGGCACATGACAGGGGTTAGCATGAAATCTCAGAAATATCAACAATCAGCTGAAGATAGAACCTATTTAAAATGTTTTCACATGACCATGAGTGAATTTAATTTGTGGCCAAATTTAATTACAATAAATGTTGTCATTTTGTAACATTTACTCACCTTCATGTTATAGACCTATATCCATTTCTTTTGTCTGTGGAACATACAAGACATTTGGAAATACCTGTGTTTCTTGTTCGTACAATGAAAGTCAGTGGGGTCCAATGTTGTTTGGACCACAACGTTCTTCAAAATATCTAATAATTTATTTTGAAGAAAGTAAGTTATACAGGTTTGGAACAACACGGGGGTGAGTAAATGACCACACAAATGTTCATGTTTGTGTGAACTTTAAGAATAGTCAGTGTATGATGCATTAAAACATGTTCAGTGTGATAGCCAGTGAATGGACAATGTGCTCATTAGGTTACACATCCCTCTGTTTTTCAAATGAGACCCCTATGAAAAAGTGTGTGTGAAGCAAGGAATGTGGCCAGGCCCCATCGTGCAGTCAGAAATAGCCCTGCTCTAAAGATGTGCTTATTGATTCCTGCAAGCACAAGGGTTACAACCCTTTTGAAAAAAAAAAAAAATCACTCATCCCTGGCTGGTAACAGTCACTTGGGAACAGTGACACCTGTGTGACTTTGCAAAGATGGGATTTGCTTTGTTGGGATTCTGAGTTATGCTCAAATCCCTCAGACAGATCAGTAGTATCATATTACTGTTCCATTGAACGGGTGAATGTCCTGCCCCTGGTCAGTTGGGTGAACCTGTTGAACCCTTTTCACAGACATAGACACAAGGCAGCCGTGGACCAAATTAAGATAGTGGACAGACTGACCCTGATCTTGCTAGGTAATGAAGGGCTCTGATATTCTTGAGCTTTGGTCTTCTTTAAAGGGTCATGAAACCCCCCGTTTCAGCACTGGTTAGTTCTCAGCACAGTTTAAAAAAAACGCTAAAAAAGTGGGCGTGGTGCGGAGCGGAGCGGGAAGAGGGAAGACAGACAACACACAGCTTCGCGTTCAGACAGTTTCATTTCGCTCCCATCGAGTTAAAAACACAAATAAATGCACAGCCATTTGCACTCTGCATTGAAAACATATATATGAACGCGCTGTTGCACCTCTGAGAACTTTTAAGGCTTATGTGGCGTTTATATAAGCCTTTTGATGGGTGTCACAGATTTAAAATTAACCAGTTTTCTCTAACAGTTAAAATTATCGGATGCTAACATTGTCTTCTATGATGTGCAACACAAACACCTCTGCTAAAATCTCAGAAAAAGTAGTCTGGGGTTTCATGACCCTTTAAAGCACTGTAAATTTGTTAGAGATTGACCTTTTGTCAATACAATGTTTAAGAGTAACTCCTTTTTTTCTTTAGTTTTTATTTTTATTTATTTTTGCCGTTGTATGACTTTATTTAGATAGGACAGTAGGTCGACAGGAAGCAAAGTGGGTGAGAGAGAGGGAGATGGGATTGGGAAAGGTCCACAAGCTGGGACTCGAACTCAGGACGCCCGAAGCTCAGCATCGCTACAAGTGCAACAGAGCACTTTTCATTTTAACATATGCAAATTATCTATCTAAATGCTTAGATGTGTAAATGAAGCTTTTTATTAACTAATGGATCAGATGTTCAAGAAAAATGCAGGGGAAAACTGACATGAATACCAACTGTAAAAAAAAGGATGTAAAAAGTCCATCCTGTCACTCCATGCAAACATTACAGACTCAAAGCGATAAGGCTCTACGCATGACTGTAGGTTCGAATGCTGGCTTAACTGGTTTACAAGAGGGTAAACTTAAAGCTGTTTATGTGTCATGAAGAGTACTTGCAAGCTAAGAATGTTCAATGGAAAAAGCAGAGGAATACAAACAAGGTGAGAGAGAGGGGTCACAAATGTGCCCGAGTGGGAATGCTAGATAGTATCTGTTTTTTCCTTATAGAATAGTTGCACCACTCATATGTCTGGGTCGAAAGAACACAAGAGATTAAAGATGAAGTTGTTAAGGTATACTACAAAAATATAGACTAAAATGGTTTCCATGCCAGTTACTATAATACTCTACCAGAACCTTGACACATACCTTTTGAAAAAAGAGCATTAATCTGAAATTTAAGCTATTCAAAGAAACCGTAAAATGCTCAAACTTATTAGAATTATTGCAATAAGGCATATCTTAAGTTTAAGGGCTATTGAGTTCTTGCCACCAAAGTGGGTGGGTTAAATGATCTGTCTAAAAATGGCTGTGTTTGCATGCAGAAACAATCACACTCTCTTGGGATTCTGCTAGATCAGCGATGGCTAATGGGCTGCACAATGCAACATATACAGTACTATTATAATCTTATACATAAGATGATAGGAAGAAATCGAAATATCAGTGTACTGGGAGCACACTGCTTTTCAAACACTTTATTGAGTGGCCCTCACTTGGTGTGACCGCAGTCCACTCACTGGGAGCATCAGGGGGGCAAGGGGCGGTCAATGGCTAGCAGACTTGGCATTATTCTGGCTATGCTTCAAGCCAGGCTAAATATAAGCTTGCTGTGCTATCCTGGGAGGACAGATCTTTTTCTAGTAATCCCTGTGTTGAAACCTGATGCCATGTCAAGGATTGACAGCAGAAGGCTTGGTGTGCAAGACTGACCTATGTGGGGCGAGGTCATTGCAGATATTGCCTTCAAAGGCTATTTCACCTGCACTGCAGCTGGGTACTCACCTCCTTGCACTGTAGAGCAACAATAGAATAAAATAAAACATATTGGGAAGGAACTGCAAAGGTTTTGCATGGTGTAGTACTTATTCATAAAGAGCAGTAGGCAACATTTTATTTGAATCAGTGTTGATTTCTAAGATTATATAGCTATACCTGTGCATAGCAAGACATGCATCTCTTGACACAGGTTCTTGGCACACTCTCATCATCACTCATGACTAACAAAGAGACACCCAAGGTCAGCATGGTGCCTGCTTATCCAAATATAGGCTGTCGTTTATTTGAGAGGACTGGCGCTAGTTGATGTTTAACATACCGTACGAAATGATGTATGCAATACATGCTCTAACACGAATCAGGCATGGTTAATACAGACTGGACACTGTGATATCAGTTTATCTCATTGTATATAATAAAACAAACACAAGACAGACAAGCATTCACAGACAGACCATCATGTTTGGTTCATCTACACAGAAGACGAAATTTAGAATGAAAAAAAAAATATATATATATATATATGACAGACCTGTTTCTTTCTAGAACAGTGCTTCTCACCTGATTTTGAATTAGGACTCACATACATACACATTGACCATTAGTGGCATCAGTGAAAAATATAGTTTCCTTTGCATTCAGATTATGAAATCACATTATCAGATTGTGGTTAAATGGGACGGTTTTGTTGCACTGCTGCACGTCACCACAATACCGCACCACAGTATTGCGGCTGGATGAGTACACCACCAGTAGTATATTTGAATATTCCAAATATGCAAAATATCCTAATGAAAGTAATTCACATTTGAGGGCAAGTAATTACAATCCTGGATAATGGTCAGTAACTATTACATGTCTGACAGTTAAATAGATCTCAATATTTCCCTGCTGTCCTCTTAATCTGTCTGGATAGTACAGTGAGATTTGCTTAATTGCATGCAAGAGCCAAGCTCATGCACAGATTGATGGCCAGTAGATATTAACTCTGGTGTCTCCCCTTTCTGACACTTGAGTTGTTTGTTTAACATCAGACCTCAAAGGCAAAAAGATAGCTTGAATGTTTACATGAAGGCAGGCAGGACTCTTGACAGGGAACTCAGGAGAAATTAGATCACTTGTTTAAACTCTCAGAGGTTTTTGTTTTTATATAACTGACTACACAGGTTACATTCTTTGCCACAACATAGAGTATAAGTGATAACCTTTTTCCAAACAATTAATTTGCTCTTAGTTGCCTCTGAGCAATATGCAGATGAGTCGACAAATGGCAAGTTGAGCTTGCAAAAACTTCCACACTACAGAGCAGTAAGGCGATCCCTTCTTACCCCCACCCCAACAAATTTATTCTCCTAGATAGGACTTGTAAGGTGATCTGAGACAGATGTTACATGGATCACGTGCAAAACTTACAGTCATCAACCTAATGTAGCTCAGTGTTCGTGGAAAGAAAAGAGAAAGCCTAGAAAACTAAAGCATCAATTTTTTTAATCTATGGCAAACGTATAAGAGACATGAATGACAATCCCATGGCATACAGTACCAAAGAATTCAGATCTCTCAAATGGCCCAAAGCATGATTTTCAACAACCAGACATGTACAAATGGTGAGGTCATCATTTCTGTTGCTCTGTTGAAACGTACATTGGACAGGAACTGCAATGATATTGATAGACCGACTCACTTTACAATCTTTAAAAGCATGTAGTCTCAGCTGAGGACAGTGATTGATAAACTGTGCTAACACATGATTTTTCATTATATATTATAATAAACCAACAACATATATATTAAATGACATATTATAAAAAGCATAAAATATTATAACATTTATAGGCAGCAGGCAGAATGTAGGTATCTTTATTTCACATTTATGTCTTAATATACTACCTATTTTGTTTGTGATGTTTCAAATGATGCATGTTTCCATGACGCATCATTTTCAAAGTATCCTGGGATCACAGGACAGCTTTATCCTGTACCTGCTTAGAGGCCAGCTAATCAGATTAGCTCAATACGAAATACCTCACTTTGATTCTGCAATTACACAGCTAAAAATCACAGAGGAGGAGGACATGACTTAAAAGGGCATCTTTTTTCATCTAGACACAGACATGCTTATTTAATCAAAAAAAAACTATAAAATCAGTACACCACAGTTAATAATCTGCGTAACTTAACATTGTTTTGTGTAACAAACGTTTGTAGGTCGGGAAGAAGGAGGCGGGAACCGGCGGACGTTTAAATAAACTTTAATAAAATAAGCACAAAATAGCGCGACAGCCCCTCGCGGACGACTGTCGCGCACAAACGAAACCAAAACACAAAATAAAATCCAGGCCTGGTCCTCTCTCGTCCAACACGGTCGTCACTCCTCCCTTTTATCCTTCCGGAGCTCCTCCGTGAGACTCGAGACCGGTGAGTGGGTGCAGGTGTCCCTCATTAGCAATCACTCCACCGGCCTCGCTCCGTTCCCACGGCTCTCGGCCCCGCCCCCACTCGTCACATTTTGATATAGAGAAATGGCTTGCTTTGTATGGGGCTAGTGTTGTATATTTTGGATGTAGATTAGCTTCACATTTAAAGTTATCTGTCATTTACTCAACCAAATGTTAACAAGAGAAGTAGTCATAAAAGAATCATTATTTTGTGCCCTTTGACCTTTCACACATTGATACTGTCCAACAATCTATGTGACCTTTCTGCGATAGTATGACAGTCTTCATTTTGTCACTGTATCTTGGCTTTATACGCTTTGACACAAACATACAATTTATTGCCCTGGTTCTAATTGTGTAATGGAGTCACATTTCTCCAGAGAACGACGTGCTAGTAAAACGATGCCAATAATATCCACACCCGCTAAAAGACAAGCATCAATGAAAGGCATATATTGTTTGGGTGAAAAGTATGTGTGCCTCTCTGGGTACTCTTGACCTTTGCATCCTCATGGGGCTTAAGTGTCCTGATCTATTAGCAGTCACAGAAATGCATTTCACAAAAGAAAACGGCAGGTAGTCTAGTGCTACACAGGATGAGATGCCACAATTATGAAAATCTGATGGCCTGTTTTTGAATTTACAGGAAATAAGCAACAGGTCAACAGGTAACAACAAAATATCATCTATCAGAACTGTGGTGCAGTGGATTATGCAAATGCTTTTAAGAGCACTTAGCTCATATAGGGATCCAGGTTGAGTCCATGACATGATACCACTCGCCACTTTAATGTCTATACTAAGCAAAAATGATATGTAGTTACTGATGCAGGGTAGTTTTCTGCATCAACTACTTAATGAAGATAGATAGATTGTTTTGAGTTTGTGGCATTGGCACTGGCTCAGGACTTGGCAGTCTAGGATGTCTATATCACCTCAGCTCACATAGAGGACCTTTCTTGGTAAGCTCATGGTTCGACAGGAAAAGCTTTCATCTCTGTTTGACAGCTGTCTGTTATGAGGCCTCATCCCTCTCCAGTCCATTGTTGCTTCCTGAGGGACCTGGGCAAAGACAAACAATGATGAGAGAACCAGTTGCATGTATAACCTGCCCATGCTGTGGCCAGAACGAAGATTTATGGGTGACGAAATTCAAATTTCAAACTCTGCCAATGGCCTAAATAGGACCCATGGGCTACAGGCAGAAGAAACCTGAACCTGAGGCTCCATAGTGCGTGCCATGTGCAAATATATCATAAAGTTCACTCCCCTATATAGACGGCGATAGCCAGGCCCAGGGACTAGAGGCTATTTCAAAAGCTGTTAATTAACACTGACACACTGGCAAGCCGTGTGGCTAGTGAAGTCTACATTTTAGACCCTGTAACCATAGTGAGAGAGAACAGCAACACAGTACCGTGAAAAAGCACTGATAAAAGTCTGTAAAAGGCTCGGATCATAGGGTATGAGGGTGTGAAAAATTATTCTGCAGTGTGCCATTATATAAACAGCCTTGATGGATACTCACATGAGACAGCATGGACACATTATAGAGATTTCTATTTATTTCTGGCCTAGGGAATAGCACTGTCATGAAATTACAGCTTCAATAACTATGATATTAATATGTATAGAAGTATATGTAATGGTACTGTAAGTATAGAGGAGTGAAACTCGCAAAGCAAGGAATAAAGTGATGTTGTTCAGTGAGACAAATAGTCCTGCTAATAGTGGCATTAACATGACAATTAACAGATTTTCTAGAGCTGACATGGAACCCTGTTGCCCTAAAAAGGCAGAACAGTTTTGGGCAAAGTGCACTATTAGCAGCTCAGAACAACAGGGAATTGAGCCAACAGAAAAGGAAGCTTTGGGAGCTCAGGCTAGCCAGGCAGAGGGAGAGAGATAGGCAGGTGCAAATGGAGATTGATACAGAGAGGAAATAACAAAGACCGAAATAAGCATAAACAAGACCGAATGACATTAAGAGAGACAAACAGGACAAACCAGAAAAATGAAAGGACATGAGACCAGGCAGGGTGACAAAGGGAAAGACAAGGTGAGAACAAGTGTTGTCAACTGCAGCACAGATGAACCATTGGTGCACTTGTATATCCAGGCTTCGCATTCAACCATGCCCACAAATACACAACCAAACTGAATAGTTATCCATTTTGTCTACCTATTGTTTGAGTCATGTTGGCAGCACTGCTGTCCCCACATTATCCATTATGAAAGAAAAAGAGAGTGGAGCTGGCATGAAAAGAAGGCCCTGTGCCATGCAGCTCTAACAAAAGGGCTCCCACACATGTGTGCCGTTTACTGGCTGAGATCCTTGGGCTGAAGAATAACAGGCCCATGTAAAAGCAAGGTACTGTAGGTTTTGTGGCTTTGTCCTGATTTTTAGGTGTAATGGCTGATGCAACAACAGTAAATTGTCTCTATTTTAGATAACAACAAATGTTGGCAAGAAATATGTTTATCTACTAAATATAACCCCAATATGACCTGAAAAAGCATAGATAATTGTTAAGACACTGGTAAGGCATTATGGCTATCTCTCTAATGTGCATGTTTGGGGGCTCTTGTACCTGTCTCTGGTCCTAAAACCTCTGGAAAGGTTCAACTTATTAGACATCTCTAGTTTTAGCATCCACTTCAAAATGAAGCTCTGCAAATGCTCACTTTTGAATAGTGAGTGCATTTCATTGCTGTAGTAAATGGCTGTGTAGTTTCTCTGCTGTTATTAACAGCTGTCTGCAGTTGAAGCTTCCATTAGAGGAATGGATGTACACACCTGAAAGCAAGTGCACTGTCATTTTTCTGCTTACCAAGCATAACTGATGTTTATTTCTGAGTAAAGAACATTAAATAGACTTCAGATATTTCTTGACAGTTAAACCTGATTTACAGCCCAGTGTCCCATTAACCACAATGCCAAGCATATAACCTTGCTCAGGACCTAGTGTACCTGATCTAAATGGCACACAGTTAGCAGGGCTGAGGCTAAATATAAAAGGGTCATGCAGTGCAGGACCTTTGTTCAGAAACAGCTGCTTGCTGTTTGTCTCTGAAGAGCAGGTAAACACTAATTTGATTTCAAGTCCACTGTGACTGAGGGAGACAGAAACACTCACATTGGCAGACCGAGTGTAGAAGAATGTGAGTCCTGTGATGCTTGCAGGTGAGGAATCCAAACCTCGCTCACAGCTTCCACCAAGTCTAGCCCCACAGGCCTGTTAAGAGAACTGCACAACACATTCATAAACAGAACAGATTGTTTATAAAGTGAACACATAAGAATCGCACCATGTGGAGCTACTTTGCAGTCTGATGTCACCTAGAAGCCTCACAAGCTTATAACTGACTGTGACCTTTCACCTGCCTACATTAATTAGTGTTGATTGCATTAGGGATTTATCTTCTAACCTGTTGCTTTGCAACTGCAAAGAAGGAAAAGTTGACCAAAGATTACGTGAGGAGTAAAATAACCAAGTATAGACTAAAATGCTTTCCCAAGGAAGCACTGTATTTTTGTTGAACTGCAGATTGAAAAACAATACTGGGTCACAAAACTAATTTCAACATCTCATTTACATACATCTTTTATATGCTGCTCAAAACAGATTTAAACCAATAAAAGTGGATAAATAAGAACACAACAAAATCATATCATTAAATAAAACTGAATCTGACAGAGAAACTCAGAATTGTAACAAATTAATATTCTGTGCAGCATGATAAAACTGAACACAAATAAGCTGATCCTTCATTTACAAGTGAGGCACAAGGCAGGCTACTTATTTCTTCAAAGCAAATAGAGCAGGTTTAAAATCATTATTACCATACACTTTCCCTTTTCTTCAGATAACTGGAGTCAGCAGCAATAAGTGTCTAATCACCTCTATAATACCCTTCCTTTCATGTCTCTCTGAAATGGCTGCTTGCTTTACACAAATAAGCTGAGGTCAAGATTATTTTTAGGTAGGACAGAACAAAAGTCTTTTCTCATATGGCAGAACAGATACCTACATAAAGATATTTGCAAATTGCAATGACCTCTACCACAAACTGTAACTGAGATATTACTTGTTAGTGCAGGATATTAGAGCCAAAGCAGTGGATCTTGCCTGGGGCCTATATATTTGCAGGGCTGTTAGGATGAGAAACAGTTAAATTTGCAATTTATACCATGATACTGTTCAACAACATTCAATGTACAACAATACTATTTACAGTTTGCATTAGAAAGCAGATGTGAAGCTAAACTGCTTGAACATCATCCTGCAGCCAGCTGATACAGCACATCTCTACAATATACATAAAAGATTTGATCAGCTTCCTGTGATGCTGGAAAGTGCTCATTCAAAACCTTTCATCTCAATCGACTACAATGCAAAGTCATGAAAGCCACTATGTCATTGCAGATAAGTGTTAAAAGTGAAATACAGCAAATGAAGATCACAGTAGTCTGCATATAATAATTATAGTTCAAGCAGTGTTTTAACAAATATACAAATGTTTAAGCCTTGTTTTGCCATAGTATTTTAAATTACAACCATTACTTTTAGTTTAGAATGATAGAGAGACTACTCAAACAACTATCCTAGCATGCCCTATCACAGGTCAAGATGTATGCACTTGAATGCAGGCACTCTGATCCCCTGATTCAAAGCTGCTCCTCTTCCCTCTCGGGGATTCTGATGGCTGAAAATAGCATGGCTTCAACTCAACTGACTTAACAGTTCCTGCAAATCATGGCGGTTCCCTAGTCTCAGTCTCTCACATTCCTAATATGGTGAGGAAGATGGTCCAGGCTGCCAGCTTCTCCAATACTATCGAGAGTTAACTATCCTGTCACCACTTAAGAGTAGTTATTTGGATCGATGGATTCAACACAATCCTGAAAAACACATTTGCAAATATCAGTTTCAAATTGCACCTCAATCATACCTCATACGTGAACTTTTGTTAAACATGGCAAAAAAAAATTCTCTAAATCCAGAATGCAATTGCAATACTTTATTTCCAAAAACTTCATTAATACATATATTAAACCCAAACATGACCACTAAGTGTAAATTCGAAGGAAGATTAGGTTATACAATGCAGTGCAACCCTGTGAACTACAGAGTTGTGATCTATAAAATCATTTTATCTGTTGCAACTGATATTCAAATGTACTCAAATTATTAATTGCAATTTACAAATACAAAACCTGTTTAAATGTTTAGTTTTAAGGATTATAAACTATAACTAATATAAAAACATACAACTAATTCAGATCTTTGTAAATGGGAGAGAAAACAGCTTAGTATTTAACACTTACATAAATACAGAGGCAAAAGATAAATTAATTTCTTTCACTAAGGGTCTCAGGCCCTCCCCTGACCCTCAAATCAGCTGACATCATCACTGACGACAGCGCCTGCTGAGGACGATTAGCTGCATTTACTGGCCCCCAGCCAGAAATTAAACAGACAAGTTTAGCATATCATTGAACTAGTTCATTTAAGAAAAATGCAGTAAAAAACAGTAAAATGCAAAACAAATCAAAACCAACAAAAAGTGGGGGGAGGGGGTTTGTATGTTAAACCGAGTGAAAAGTTAATAACACTTCTTTTAAGGCAGATTTGTGTTCATAACTAGGTTATTTCTTGGTGCATGACTTCAGCTGTGTAATGATGCATGATGAAAACATATCATGTGTAAGTTTACAAGAGATGCAGTATGCGGGTGGTGCCATTTTGAATGGCACTCTAAGGCTTTAGGACAGAGAATCCTGGTCCTCTCAACAATGTTTGGCTGTTAGACACTGATCATTGTCATATCATTCAGTTGATGTGAGGACCAAGGGTGGTATCAGGTGCTGTCTGACCACGAGAGACCTCTAAGGGTGTTCATATTCTAGCTGATGAGCTAACTTTAAAGAAGAGGAGCTGCACTCCCTCCAGCTCAAAGGTCAGCGAGACCGTCCCACAGAAGCCTAATTTACTCTACTTCTTAGAAAGCCTGTTCCTCGTGCTCCATTAGGCCAAAGAGCTAGTTGGCTGGCAGCATGAACAGCATAATAATTACCTATGGATAAATGTCCATGGATGAGATGGCAGTCTAGACAAGAACACCAGGTTATGAAATAGAACATAAAGCTGAAAATACCATCAGAAGTCATATTTCTGTTCCTCATGAGATAGGAACTGAATATGGGACACTGCAAGGTTAAACTTGGTTTCCTAGGTCATGCAAATGCAGTACGCTTAAGAATCTCATAATCCTATGGATTATGTCAATACAATCATGAGTTTGTTTACTCATAGATTTGAGAAAGGCAACTGACAAGAACGGCATGATCCTGAAATACATGATACCTGAAATAGCTCTTTTTTTAAAACTGAAAACTTCCTTATTATTATAATAAACAGAGTCAACATTGATGGTTCATACTCTCTGGGGGAATAACCCCTATACATGGCACCCTCAGTCTGTAAAATGCATTCCTCTGAATTCCAGTGGTATGACATCACCAGCTCTGTTTGTTTACAGAGGCCTATCACATGGGCATTCTTCCCACACTCGCTTGCCCAGCAAAAATGATGAAAGGCCAATCAGCCAAAACAGCAGAAAACTGTACTAAAAATCCCTTCTGCCTCCTGTCTCTGAGTTATGCTAACTTGACTCTGCTTTATTTCATGAGTCATTTAACGGGCCTAAAATAAACTGGAAAGTTTGCTTTAGTTCACAGTCATCTTGTTGTTGTTCAGCTGAGCTCATATTCTGAAATCAACGTTGTAAGCTTAATATGTTACTTAGCATTGCAGAGAATTGGAAGGATCAAGGAAGATTCAAAGCAGTAGTTTTTGATACAAAAATCTGAAGAACCAATAATAATAATAAAAAAAAAACATCAAACTTTATCTCCATCTCCAAAGCTCCATACAGCCTACTCAAGAATTCTATTCAGCAAAACATTCTTTGTTAAACCTAAAAAATATATATATATTCAAGACACCACGATATTTTCCATCCCTTAGTTGAATGGTATTGCCTTCATGAATGGCTTAGATGTTGGAGCAAGACTAATTTCTGATATCATGCAATGATAGCAAAAATATGCATGATTGTACAGTAATTATGACCTAGAAGACGAAAAGGTAGCCTGTGGTTGGAACTGATCAAAGAATTGACATGTTAGAAGCCCAATCAAAGCATTTGGAAAGCCTATTAATAGTTTTCCTTTAAACCATAATTGGCATAGACAGCAACACAACTTCCTGTTCAAGTCTTATAAAAGACCCAGCACACCACAAATTCTCAGCGCTTTCCATTCATGTCCACACTGAATTAATTAGCACTACAGACAACACATTTACACTGATGTCAAGACTTTCTACACCTTTATTAAAGTCATTGAGAGCAGTTGAGAATTTCTCTGCTTCAGAAAGCTACCACACTGCAATATTTATGATTGGTTGTTAGTAATTATCAAAATACATCCCACAAATTGGTACATTAGACATTAGATGAGGAATCACAGACATTCTCCCACCTTTTGGTGCACTTGAAATAGGAGAGTGAAGCAGCTTTCAGATTTCTGCCAATGACTCATTTATTTGCACTAGCTAGAGTACTGTTGGCATCAATTTTGCCCACTCTATTTTTTATTGCCTCAGGATATGACTCAAGAAAAGTAGCAGAAACACATAGTCAATGGGTGGTCTTACCATTTATAAGCAGGAGTTTCTAAACTTACTGTAAATAATAAATGCAGCCTTGCTGTACGCAGAAAACAACTGCCAAAATAAATCCACACTGTCCAAATCTCTACAATTGACAACAGGCTGCTGCTCATTAGTGGTTTTGTGTTGCTTGTTACAGGTAAAACAACTTTGTAGTTTCTCTATACTTTATTAACAGCACACACGGTGTGTTTGCATGGACAATATCTTTGGTATCCAAAGTTCCCTTAAGGAAAACCACAACAGTACATACAGAATTCTGCATTGATACAACATGATAAAAGATGAAAAGGGCTCACTACACAGTACTTTTATGAATAATGCTGACATGCACTTAAGTTCTCCTCCCCCAGTTTTATTAGCCAAAGCCATGTGTAGTATTTATCAAAATGGATGAACAGTATTATATTGAACTGTCAAACTCAAATGTTGCTTACAGACCAACTGTCAATCGGAGGTTCCTTGGAAGAACAGTACCATTGCAGAATTCCCTTAGTTTGTTAAATATGTACCTGAATATGGACTAGTACTGAATGCCCAGATCCTTAGAAATCCTTTTGCAGCCCTTTAAACAGATCTTCTTTTAACAATAGCCAAAATTGCATGTATCTTTTTTAGTGCTTTCAAACGATTAATCACGATTAATCACATCCAAAATAAAAGTTTTTGTTTACATATGTGTGTGTATCGTGTATATTATGTATATATAAATACACACACATACAGCATATATTTTGAAAATATTTACCTGCATATATTTATATTCATATAATTTATATAATATCTAAATATATTTAATATATAAACGTAACATATTTTTCTTAAATATATACATGCATGTGTATTTATATGTACATAGTAAATATACACAGTACACACATATATATTATGTAAACAAAAACGTTTATTTTGGATGCAATTAATCGCGATTAATCGTTTGACAGCACTAATCTTTTTCCATGGCAAAGCTGGTCAAACCTGCATCTGACTTGATTTGACCACCTGACTCCAATGACTTGATTATTGTAGCAATGTACTCTTTCCTCTATAATTATTAAACCTCCTTGGGGTTAAGACTGTTCACACTAAGAACAATAACTCTTTTTGTACCAACAATATCAAATTGCAACACATTTATTCAATGTGCACACTGCCATTATTCTGTGAGCACAATGCAGAGGCACGCTTTAAAGTCGGGCGGATTTTAATTGGTTTCCAGTGTTTTTATCATTCATCGGCTGGGAAAATGCTCTGAAAATAATCCCAACAATATTGTCCCTTTGTGTTATCTTTATAGTTGTGGTATGGAAGTTTGAAAGATTTCTAAAAAGATTTTTAAAACTTTATGGTTATAGTTATCTTTCTTGATTATTCTCAAGTGACTTAAAGCCACAATAGTGTTAATTCATGGCTCAATCCATTTGTGAACTGAACCATCAACCCTCTGGTTTCTTATTAAGCAGTATCCACTATACCACACCACCCCTTACTAATGTGTGGTCAAAGCATTCTGTCACACAGATGATCTGAACTGAAATACAGAACAAACTATTAGTTACTGGCTTAGATTTTAGGTTTTTCCGATTGCTTAATAACGTCACTACAAAAGCATTTAGTAAAGATGGACATTAAAACTTTTATTATTAATGTATTCCAGCCACAACAATAAAATTTAACAAATGATCACTAGAAAAAAAACTCTTCTTCCGTCAGCTGTACAATACATATGGTATCATTAAACTGGCTGCCAACAATAAAACCCCACTACAGCAATATATGTAGTGTTTTCAGCAGCATTTCACAAAATTAAAACATTATACATATGTACACATCCACATCAAATTCTCAACAAATTCACATATGTACAGTACGTTTCTGTGGCTGAATATAAACAACGTCAACTTTGTTCCTCCGTTTAAAGATTCGTTTTAAAAAAAGAACTGACCGAAGTTGACAGTGGGTAGCTAGATTCAAGATTTAGGGCATACATTTAAAAATCGTAAAAAGCACATTGTTTTAAAATGTAACTTTCAGCCATGTAGTTTGATTTTCCTCAACAATGCTACCACTGTATTGCACACTGGGATGACAACTGACTCACTGTGGATTTCTTGTTGCAGTTTTCACTGCTCTGGAGATACATCCAACCATGTCAAGTAACAGAGGTTTGGAGGTATGCTACATCTGACAGACATTTTAACAGGTGATGTGACTGTCTAATAGAGCTCAAGCATCCTTCCCCTATCATTGCCTCTCCACAGAGGATTATCAATTTCAAGACATGCCCTTAAGTGGCTTGATGGCCTCTTGATCAGGTAAAAAGAGAAATTCTGGCTTCTTTTCCCTCATAGCCACTAACACAGAAAGGAATGCACTTTGGTATGTACCAAATGCCCTGGATTCATAAAGTACAAGAATATTACAACAGTCTGAGGTAAAATATTAAAATGTGTTCTTATTCCTATTGTAATAAAATTAACCAAATGTATCTCCTCAAATACTTCGATGTTAAGACAACATGAATGCAGTGCTGAAGACACTTGTTCTATGTCACTGTAGTAATTGTTGTCTCTTACTAAGACATCCCTTTTGGAAAAGGGCCCAAATGTTATTTCTCCTCTCAAATCATAGTATATGGAAGTTTGAAAGATTTCTAAAAAGATTTTTAAAACTTTATGGTTATAGTTATCTTTCTTGATTATTCTTAAGTGACTTAAAGCCACAATAGTGTTAATTCATAGCTCAATCCATTTGTGAACTGAACCATCAACCCTCTGGTTTCTTACCATAAAAAACATTGAGTGTCCAAACTGCATGTACAACCTCAACTGTGTGGCCACTTATTCCCAAGTCCCATTTAATGAGGTTTGGAAAGTATCTTTGGGCGATGCTCAAACATGTGCAAGAGAATCACCATGAGTCTTTCAAAGTAAATGGAAGGGAGAATCGTTGTTTGAAATAAAATGAATGGCATTGATAACCAAAGGCACATTGTATTAAACCTAAGGGCACAATTATTCCACACTGCTGTCAATTCACAGAACAATAAAAAAACGTGTAAAGTACATTGTGAAATGCCTGCTGATGTTAGCAGGTAACTTCTGTATCTATAAAGCACTATGGGTGTCCAAAGGGGCCTGAGCCCCTGTGCAGTAGGCCTGGAGGGCACTGTGTCAGTCTCCAGTGGGGGGGTGAGGGATCAACATGAGCATTACAGCTTTGCTGGTCTCCCTGACAGCGCATAGTTTGACCCACATCCACACCCCCACAATCCGTGACTGCTTGAATGTAAGCAGGACTACCTCCTGCTAGAGTAGGATTTCAAAGTAGTGGCAGATATATTTCTTTGTGCATTACACCATAAATCACTCGATTGATATACAAGCCACATTCAGGCCACTGGTTCCACCTATGTTAGCTCTTCATTGACACAATAAAATGAAATAAATAAACTCATTAAGCTTTTACACCCATGTCAGTCGAATTATTCTTTCCATGTCGTAAATGCTACAAAAGTTGCCAACTGTTCTGGATTTGGGGAAAAAGTGTTATTAATTATTTATTATTAAAAAAGGGAACAACCTTTTAGAATTTTAACTCTGGCCTAATATTAGCAAGTCCACACAATGATTATGTAACAATATGAGGGTATGCAATGTAGCCATCTGTATTAGTGGTTATAAATTTGATTCAAGATTTGAATCACGTGTCATGCTCTGCCATAACATTGTCCACCTAAAATATTTATCTTTATTAGCATCGTTACTGGCTTGCATTCAGGTAAATGCAATGTCCTGCCTTCCTATTATTCAATTCTTAGTCCTAGTCAATGCAAAAAAGCATTCACTTTAGAGACAAAAAAAAATCTAGACTCCAACTTGCAAACTAACCAGTTTTCGCTCATTGTGATTACACAACACTGTTTTGATCCATGAGCATTAAGTTTCAAGCTATAAAAAATTAATAAATAAAAAAGGTAAAGCACCATTTTTTTCTTTCCAGGACAGTACTTGTTCAAAAGCAACTCTTCCAGCAAATAGCTTATAATTACATTAACGTACACCTGTCAAGTACTACTGAGAACAGTATTGTTTCTATCAAACCACATAAATTCCTTTAAATTTGCCATGAATCTACTGTAGTGTAGACCACTCTAGACACTCTCTCTTTTCCTCATTTAATTTCTTTAAGGAATGTCAAGAGATTTATAGGCACAAACCAAATCTACCATGTAAACATTGTTTCTTTCTGCTACCTCATAACAGTCTGCAACATCCACTCTCCATTATGACCGGTTTCTCTTACCATAGTATGTTCTCTATTCTTGATATTGACAACAATGATGCTGGGAAATGCAACAAGCCTCAGATCACATAGCTTTTAGTCAAATGCATTTTTAATCCTCAGCCATTAACGCACTATTTATCTGACAGGATCTGAGGGTGGTGATTAAAATTTCAGAAGCACACAAAACAATGTATCTTACCATTACTTCATTGTGGCAAGGCCATTTACTTTTTATGCTACAAGATTAGGTATTAAACCAAGTGGGACTTTTTGATATTATAGACCAGATTGTATGAATGCTCCTTCAAAACAGCATTCAACACAGCCCTGAGATAAAAACTTAAAAGTGTTGTTCCCCCTTTCTTGGCCATTTGAGCTTTCCTAGAAAAAAATCCAACTAAAGGTGCTACGAAGCAGTTCATAAATAGTGGATATGCATTAACAACTCTTATTCCTAAAAATGCCACACTTCTGAATGCTTAGCTTTGCACAATTTCCAATATTATAATTTCAAAGAAAAAAAGAAATTAGTGTTCAGCTAACTAATTTTGGCAACACTGTCCTTTGTTGTATATTCCCATTGGCATCAGTCATTTGTGCCAGGTTAGTCCTTAATTTTGTGGCTGAGCCAGAAGGGGGAGGTAATTTGGAGATTGAAGTTATAGCACCAGTACCCTCATTGATTCGCTTTACAATGGTTTTCTCCCCAGTGGGAGGTTTTGGCAAGCGTCTTCTGAGCCATGGGTGACGGAGGGCCTGACTAGGAGTCATGCGCAGGGACGGGTCCCACTCTAGACACTGTTTGAGAAAGTCCAAGAAGAGGGGGTCGTCACAGCCCTTAAGTGCTGTCACCCAGTCCCTGCTGCCTGGTGGACCTCTGAGCTTGCCCCTACGTGACCTTCCCCCATTCAACACCACTGAGCCATCAGGTAAGGTTGTGACTGTGCAGTAACGGGGGCATCCCTTTGAACTGACAAAATTTTTGGCTCTCTTAGATGAATCCAGTAGCTTCTGGGAGGGCATACCCAGCAGCTCTATGACACATGCTAGTTGGTCCCCTTCATCTTCTCCAGGCAAGAGAGGGTACCCTGTAAGTAATTCCGCTAAGATACAACCTAAGCTCCACATATCAATTGGGATCCCATATCGAGCACCCAGAATGACCTCTGGGGCCCTGTAGAAGCGTGACTGTATGTAAGTGTAGACCCGTTGATGCTCGTAGCAGCTGGAGCCAAAGTCGATCACTTTTATCCCACTGCGCCCCTGCTGCTTCAAAAGGATATTCTCAGGTTTGAGGTCGCAGTGAATGATTCTGTTCTTGTGCAAGGAGTCGAGACACTGCAAGATGGAGTGTGCAAACTTGCGCACTAGTGGCAAACTAAAGCCCTGAAACTTGTTTTTCTTGATAAGCTCATAAAGGTTCATGCTGAGCAACTCGAACGTCATGCAGATATGGTTGCGGAATGTGAAGTTCTCCAGCATGTGGATGACATTCATGGTGGAGTCCTTATCCTGTTTGCGCAAGTGTTCCAGAATGCGAATTTCCTCAGCTGCTTGGCGATGGAATCGCTTTTCGTTCCGTACCATTTTCAGGGCCACTTGCTGGTGGATCTTGTGGTCGTAGGCCTTCACCACCTGGCCAAAACTGCCTTTACCAATAACCTTTAGTACTTCATACCTATATGCTATATGGTCATGGGGCACATGAATGTAGGAGCCCTGATCATCATCATAACCTCCATTGTTTGAACCCCCAACTACACCTTGTCTTTTCTTTGCATTTGGACCTATAAAATAGATCTCAGGGTAGCTGAAGATCTCTTGGTGTTCAAACACTGAAAGCTTAGACATGTACTGTTTCATAGCCTGCTCAGGGGTCAAAGGTGCTGGCTTGGGTTTGCTTTCAGTTGATTTGATGGAAGTTGAGCTGCCTTGTCGACACTGGCTGCTTTCTTGCTGCTTCTCCGGCATGGCCAGACCTACGGTTGTCAACCCATTGGGTTGTGCAGTCAACACTGTCCGTTTGTTGCTGTTCTCCTCGAACAGCTGTTGAACGTGGATCTGCTGGTGATTCCCGATGTGCAGATGGTCATTCATTGTGTGCTTATTGCCTCCAGCCTGGATAAGGTAAAACAAAAACAACATGCATCATTTGAGGATTGATTCCAAAATAAATGAAGAGAACACAGATGATATAACAAACCAAATTTAGATTGGACACAAAACAGACTAGAGATATAGAATCTTTTGAAGGTATTGAACATTCAAGTCATTTCAACCCTGTCAATGCTGATGGAAGAACCTAGGTCTATTCTACTGTAGCAAGAATATTCAAAGCAGTCTCTTAAAGTGTAAGGTGAAAGGGAGGTCACTTCAGGCCAGATAACACAATTGTAAGAATGACTAACAATTTTTCCATGATTCTCTACAATAGGCTTGCATATTGTATGTGTATTTGCATACACTATTAAAAAAGAAGAAAAGCCTAGGCAGGGTACAACTAAATGCTCCTTGTCTATTCTTATTGGATCAAGAGGAATGAAGCTTCCTAAACTAAAGACCAGAGATCAGCACATAATCTACATAATGAAAAGAAAGGCTTGAAAGACAAAATATACAATAGATTAGGCACTTATGTATTATCCTAAATGGTATCCCTTGGTATGCACTGACTTCGGACTGAACATGATGGGTCCTTCTCACATAATCATATAAAAAATTTTTTTAACTATTCTTGCAAACGAATCAATGTGTTCATGACTGCATGGTTTGCATAATTTACTTCAAAATGTTACATTACTGGTCTAAAAGATTGGTGTCTGAGGTGTAGAGTACACTTTCTTAACCTTTCAATTCAAATGCTATTTGTTGTTATACCTTGTTTTTAGGATGGGGAAATCATACTTGTGCACAAAGCTATAGAAGGCGAGTTTTATGCTTATTCAAGGACATTAGACATGAATTTCCTGCTTTCCTGAATCTCCTGCCCGGCAAGATGCTTGCTTCCTTGATAATGTGATTACCTCTGCATCTTGTTTTTACAAGGACATCCTGTTGCTTCAGTCAGACATTTGTGGCAACCTTCTCATTCTATACAAAAACAAAAACGCTTACACCTTTGAGTTTGAACATGACTCCCCTTGACATGGCGGCTGTCCTGTTATTTCAGACTGATAGTTTTAATGGATTAGTGTTTATTTTTGTGTTTTGAATGGTAATGCTCATAATCCACTTAATTGTGCTTTATTTTCTAATCTCAGCCATGCTGTATTCACATGCAGAAAGAGTGATAATCTCCAAAACTAAATAACAATACAAGACTTTTGATTTTTACAGATCCTTTTCATCTCAACCTATCTCTAATCCCCAGATGGTCAGTGCTGATGTTTCGACACCTCTGACTGAAGATAAAGAGTAATACCCAGCTTGAACTCTAAATCCAAGGGCTCTGATACAATCTGCTCTTAAAACACTCAATATACAGCCATATTTCTTTTTCCCTGCCTCACACAAGACAAGAGCAGTGACAATGATGTACTGTTGAACAACAAGGCTCTGGTTTAGAAAACTGTATCATTCAAATCTAAATATAAATGTAACCAATAGCTAATCCTAAATCAATAAACCAATCTTTAGGTGTCACACAATAAATCACACCGGTTCAAATGCGCAAATGATATAAAGCATAGATTTATGGATTAGTTAAGGCAGGGTAGTCTAAATAATTTACCAGCCATCCCAAAAAAGGCACTATTTCTAAAGGAACCATTTTCAGAGATTATGCATCATACACAATATACTCTCCCATCTTGTGTAGGAACTAAGAGTGAATATGAATAAAGCTTCAATTTAATTCTTCTGTTGTACTTGGCTGCCCTGTCGGTTAATGCTAACATGATCTGGACAGGTGGGGGGTCATGGAAAGGGCATGCTTGCTGACAGCTGTAGAGGACACAACTGGACACAGCTGAACAAAAGACACATTAGGTCTGAGAAATCATTCTAATGCTCACTTACTCTGCAAAATACATATAGCCTACTGCATGATAGAAGTGCTAAAAAGCTGTGATTCAACTGCCCTTAATGAGATTAACTGGACTTTGAAAGGTACGACACTCGAATTTAACAGGACAGAGATTTTAGATAAATGCAGAGAGAACAAGTCCCCAAGTTTCCTACTAAATGCCATACATAATTTGACTTAGTAGACAATAGAAAAGCATCAGAAATTAATTTTAATATCTTATACATAATCAGCTCTATATACCATATACAAAATCAGCTTTAATTTGTTGATGTAATATGTTACATAACCAAGTAGGAATGAGCCCTTCAAAATTACTAAGTTAAGCATCATCACATCATAGCTCATCATCACACCTAAGTACCATGTAAGTAATAAGCAAGGGCAAGGTGCAAGTTATAATTCTCAGTAAGATGTGAAGCTTATTTTGCATCTTCAGAAACCTGAAAAAATCCTAAATGGAAGCAAAACAAGGTCTGCATGGTCTTCACTTATTCGCTGAAACAGGGCATACATATAGACATTAATGTATTTGCAGCTTATCAGTTAAATGTCATAAATATACATGTTGGTTTAAGAACTAGATTTGCAAATACAATGCTAAGATGTAATTTGATAATAACATATCGCAAGAATTCTGTCTTGTAAGAGAATGCAGACATACAAATGTACCTACCATGCGAGCCTATGTCTATATTTACCCCTATTAGAATGCCAGCTAAATAAAGAACTCCGGGGTACTTAGTCATAAATGGCATTGACCCAATTCTTGTATTTAATTCAGAATAACATGCCGAATACACTTATATGAACTGCAATTCTTTAAACTTTACTAATAAACTAATTATTTGACTCATGCATTATGAGCTTATTATGAGCTTATATATTAGAATACCATGTTTATTATTCTAATACCATGCAAAATATTATTGCCATGCAGACTCAATGGATTATAATTTTGGATGTATAGATTTACATAAAGAAATTCACTAGATGACAGATTTTAGCTGTGCCTGTTGGCGTCACACTGATGGCCTGAGCATTTCCCATCCCCCACTAATGGCAACACACAATACCATCAGCCAATGACTCTGTGAGAGAGCCACTGATCATTACTATTGCTCATATTCCTTTCCACAAAAAGAATGTGTTTTATTTACCAAAACAAGGGGTAAAGCATGCATTTTGGTTTTCAAAATGTTGAAACTACTGTCAAGGTCTTCTTACTACTGTCTCTTAAAAATGCATACCTTACAAATAAAGTGCTGATTTTGTCCAACCACATCCAATATTCCACTGTCTTAATCATCATCAAATTTCATTTTTAAGTGTATATACGTGTCAGACTTTCTTTTCTGTCAGAAGATGCAATGCCAGTGTAACATTTCACAATATTAACACAATATGGACCATTACTTCAGGGCTCTGAACAACACATGCTATAAAGCATACTCTTCTTACTACTGTCTCTTAAAAATGCATACCTTACAAATAAAGTGCTGATTTTGTCCAACCACATCCAATATTCCACTGTCTTAATCATCATCAAATTTCATTTTTAAGTGTATATATACGTGTCAGACTTTCTTTTCTGTCAGAAGATGCAATGCCAGTGTAACATTTCACAATATTGACACAATATGGACCATTACTTCAGGGCTCTGAACAACACATGCTATAAAGCATATTGAAGTGGGTGCTAGGGGGTCCGAAGAAAATTTGAAAGAGAAAAAAAGACTTTAATAAAAATATATATTTTAGGGCTGTCAAAGTTAATGTGTTATAACAATTATCTATCTTGTTGTAACAATAACCTATCTTGCTCACTGTGACTTTCTTGAGGAACTATTCTTTGTAAAACTGCAGTCAAACACAAACTTATTGCAAAAAGCACAGTATAAACAGATTCATATTGAACTGAAAACGGTTTTCTTCAGGTACATATACCTCAAACACTAATCAAAAAAGTGTAGGAAAAACACATACAGTAAACTAAATACAAAGTAAATATTTTCCACATATTTTTAATTGTTTGAACTCAGTACACGTGACGATTAAAAAAAAGCCACATAATTACTTAATTTTGAAAAATAAAAACACACATTATGAGAACAAAGAAAGGGACATGAATGGTGGAAACTGCAAGCAAGAAGGTTAATTTTACCGTGAGAGAGTTGCTGTTCCTGAGTGGTGGTAATGTGACGGGTGATGTGGCTTCAGTCCCTGCTCCAGCTCTGGGACCCCCGATGCCCAGTCCTGGGGAAGACTGTAGCTGGCAAATCTCACCCCCTTTGCCTGTTGAAAGTCAGTAAAAATGTATTTGGTAAAATGTTTACACAACTGCCTGTCAGTATTTTTAAAAGGCAAAAGAAAACTATAGCCCCGTGACGTTACATGCATTTATACATAAGATGTATAAATCAATTATGAAATTTAAAGAGGACCGGAATGATACTTAAACCATTTAACAACCACACAACAAACGATAACCAACATTAGCACAACGAAAATCTGCAATACAGACACACGAGCTATAAAACATTACATTTAAAAACCATTAATCCAAAGCGCTTGTTTTCTATATATAGTCTCTATAGCAACAGTAATAATTAACTAATAAATACAAAAACGGCCGCTTTTCCAATGCTGTTTCCGGGGCTTATAGCTACTGTACTTGACCATACAATAAACGGCGAGCAATGAAACGAAAAGCTGCGAGCCTTACAAGCGTTATGGAGCATTTAAATCGGATAAATAATCCATCTCCTCAATTCAATCTGGAGAACAAACGAGACCGGTGTCGCCCTCTTAGATCCGGGCATTGGGTTCCTTACCAGTCGGGTAGACAGCAGCAGCAGCGCAGGGTTTCTTGGTTAACATGGCCGCTGGAGAATCACACACACAGAAAAGCCACTTCAGAGTCTCTCCCCTCCTCCCTGTGATCACCCACTCTGACTGCTGCTACTCCAATCAACTACATCCAGACCTGAGCGAGCAAACTCTAGGGGCTGCTTCCTCAAACGCTACCCGATTTCGCCTTATCATCGCTTGGAAACGTGCAAAACAAACAAAGACGCACGCATGGCTCTGTACTGCTCCGCACTTTTGGGCCTAGGGAATTCTGCACAGCCCGTGCCGGCACAGCACTAACCGGAATATACTTTAAACCGGTTTAGGGTGTTGTCTGGACTTTTCTATCAACCTCGTTCGCCTCCACCTTCTTTAAGCTCCCCTCCCCGTGCGGCAAGCCCTTTTAACATTTATCTATGAATAGTATCTATTCGGTTGTTAAGTGGTGACGTAAGAAGCGCTGTTTCCGGGTCCAAGCCTCAACTCGCTTCACTTGAGAATACTACCTCAGCAGCTGTTTATGAGCACTGTTTATTCATATTAAACAATTAAGCTAAACGTTTTCAAACTTACGGTCTACACTACAGTCTTCATGCTCACAGCGTCCCAAACACAAATACTTTTTATATTTATTTATTTATATTTATATTTTCATTGTCTGGCTATCTGGGATTTCGGTATGGAGTTAAAGGTTAGGATTATAATTTTTTTTGGTAGTATTATATCACATTGTGAGTGTATATTAGCACCTTTTGTTGTTTTCTCGTATCTGATAGAGCGTTTGGACACGGAAGTGGTGACACGTGACGTCAGACTTACCAAGCGGATAAATGCAATAGTGACACTTATCTTTTACAAAGGCACTGATAACCATTAATTTGGTACTGGTATTTACTCCAGATGTGACAATTGTCTATTTACGGTTACATTATTCCTTATTTTTAGTTAGTTGTAATTACTCAAAGCTTTTATAGTAGCCTATTTCCTGATCACCTTAGAAAATGAATGAATGAATGGGTCCCACTTTATATTAGGTTGCCTTAACTACTATGTACTTACATTTAAATTAATCATTTGATACAATGCACTTATTGTGTACATTCATGTTTTTACATTGTACTTATATTTTTATATATGTATATGTAGTATATAATAAAATATTTTATATTTCCTATATGTAGTTACATGTGTAATTAATTTCTGAAATTACATTTATAATTACACTGTTGACCCATCCCTTACACCTTAACCCACCCTTAAACCTACCTAAACCACAAAACCTGTTCCTATCCCACCTCAATAGCAGCAAACGTGTTTTGCAATACAATATGACCACAATAAATAATTGTACTTATTTTTTTTATGAAACCTTTTACTAAAACGTCCTGTTAACGCTTTTTCAAAGGTGTGTTTTGACTTGTCAGCATCTATTTTTCGTGTACACAATGTGGATAAGCTACAGCAGGTAAACATGTCAGAAGTGTTGACACTAGGGCTGGGTTGACAATATTAATTTCTCAATTTAAAAAAATGCTTATATTGAAAACTGATATTGATGCTTAAGTCCCCAAATCAGTCTTAAGCTCAGTTCACACCAAGAACGATAACTATAAAGATAACTATAAAGATAACGATATTAGCGTCCACACCAGCGAACGATATCGTCTGTTTATTCTATGCGCACGCGCGTCTGCCGCTTTAAATTCTCGAGCTCGTTACAGCAGGATGGATTCTGATTGGCTGTCAATGTTTTTATCGTTCATCAGCTGGAAAAAAATTCATATTATTTTTTATATTTTTACTTAACCTGGGTAACGTCATTGTATAATCAAAAAGTGGATATGAAAACGTACTAATGTGCAATTTAAACATTTGTATATAATTCAATTTTGTTTTAAGTGTTAATTATTAAATACATTTAATTTGTTAACTGATTATTAAATAAACATTATTTTCAGGTTTAGCTAAATGAAAACATTAATTTTGGCTTCTGTAAAATGACTTATAAGACAAAGACTTGATAAGACAAAGCATGCATTAAAATAAGCTAAGTCAACTAAAAATAAAGATATCTCTTATTTAAGGTCACCCCCTCAACAACTTTTTCCCCTGATCTTTAAGGTATGAGTGATTTCCTGAGAAACACCACAAAAGCAGGTTGCTGTTTTCCACTTTTTTTTCACAATCCATGATGTTTGCTAATTAAAATGTATATCTTGACAAGATAAACCATAATTCCTTACAATTTTATCTGAAATACAATATATACAATACAAAAAAAAATGAATGAATGAATGGATGGATGGGTGGATGAAGGTGCAACAGTCCATAAATGGTTGTATACAAAACACCAGAAAATTGTGGGAAAATGTGTATTGACCCATGCAACAGCAAAAGTAAAAGTAAAAAAAAAAAAAAATAGACAGTTTATAGTTCATAGATATCTACATAACTTATTACTAACTGCTCCCATAAGACAAAAAAAAATCTAAATCAAAATTGTTCAAATATTTTAAGCCACTAACCTGGCAAACGTTTGGCAAATCCAGTGATTATTTCATCATTAAAAGCACTCCAGGTGTCAGTCCAGTACCTTGTAAACATTACTTTGTTTCCTGGTGGACTGATAAAAAAAAATGCTGTGACCCCTTACTCTAGGAAGTTGTGTAAAGCCAGCCAATTAGATTAGAGCTCTCAAGATTGAGAAAGTACTTCCTAGTTTTGTAAGCAATATGCATCAGATGATTAGCAAACAGATTGTGGGAGGGCTGTCTGAGGCGCAGACTACGGCTATGATAATAGACTGATAAAATGGTAGTCCCTTCTTTGTACAATGATGTCTTGTTGTACTTACGCCATCAGCTTAGGGGGAGGATGCAACATGCAAGCCTTGGTCTATATTTAGCTGCTTTGCTTTTAGAACTGCTGGAGCATCCAGGCATCAGAACGGTGCTCTGGGAATGTGAGGTGATTCCAGACTGAGCTTTCTCCGCTTGACAACATGCTCACTGAGGTACATGGATGCAGTGAAAGCCTTCGGAATATGGGGATAGATATGCAGCTAACACAGATTGATGGTTCATACAGCATCACATATACAGTTTATGCCAGATTGTAGTATCACATGTTGCTCTTATATGTACAGCTTGCTTTGTATAAGTCAAGTTTAATTTACGTCAGGTTTGATTTGCATTGCGCATACAACCTATTTTTAACCTTTTAAACTGTCAGCAGCTTATTCTATATGTTTCTGGCTGATAGACATACCATATAAACCATTTTTCTTTACTACTCATCTTGCTAAAATGACAAAAGAAACAAAAAAGCTGTCTGTTGAAAGCCTGAATGAACCAAAGATCCCAATTAACCAAAGATTCCGCCTGGTGACTAATTAAAGCGTGTATAACCTCACCTGCTCTGCTGTAACAATAGTGAATCCTGCAGACAAAACACATCATAATGATATCCAGTCCTGGGGACAGATAGGGGTAATACACATGAGATCTTTTCAAAAGCACCCACACACACCTGAGAGTTTTTACTGTTTCCATCATGTTCCATAACTCAACAATAGACTATAAAAAGCACGTTGCCAGTCCTGTACACACATGCTTTATTCCAAAACCTAGTGAAATCTTAGTGAAAAAAAAAAGAAATAGAAGAGGGCAGATGAGGAATAATGTTGACTGATATCAACATTTAAAAATTACATGAGATCTTTTCAAAAGCACCCACACACACCTGAGAGTTTTTACTGTTTCCATCATGTTCCATAACTCAACAATAGACTATAAAAAGCACGTTGCCAGTCCTGTACACACATGCTTTATTCCAAAACCTAGTGAAATCTTAGTGAAAAAAAAAGAAATAGAAGAGGGCAGATGAGGAATAATGTTGACTGATATCAACATTTAAAAAAATTTTTTAAGTATTTTTGAGCTGTGTATTTTTATGTTTATTAGAGTATCATACCATTAGCTTAGCAGCATGCTAACATCAAACTCTATTAGAATCAATTGTCAGGAGTTGTGCACATTATTATTTTGTTATTTTTGTGGCACATGTGGTTGGTGCCCATATAAAGCATTAAAATGGTCACTTATTAGGTTACTTGACATTTAGGAAGCTGCTTTTGAAGCCAGCTGTCTATGTAGACAGTATAGACATCAAGTAATTTAACTAGTAGGAACAGAAATATAATTTCCTTGTGTTGACAATAGACAAAAACCTCTCATCAGTCATTAAAAGACTCAACAGATGTACAGCAATTAAACACCAGTACTCCTTCCTATTATATATGAACATATATTAAATAATCCACCAACACTTAAACTATTTCAGTCAGGTACCAGTGCAGAAACGGTTAATAAAAACTATAATATTCATATAAATATTTGCATAAAGCTCAAAACAGGTGGCAGGTGTATCTCAGAGCCTACTGACAACTGACTCCTGGCCAATTAGGATTTTGGGCCAAAACAAAAGCACAGATGGCTGAAGTACCATTTCCATCTGGTTAATAATACAGTCAGGTTTATGAAATGAGCTTGTGTGCTGTTTAGTGATTCGACCTGTTGTCATCCCCTCACATCAATGGCAAAAAAATCAATAGATACTGGGCTGGAGAGCTGTCTTGCAAATCAACACTCCTGACACACAGCTTGACTGATGAGAGACTCAACAAAATGGTGGCTGGTTACGTAATAAATGAGTCATGTTCACACGTTAGACTATATTTGCATGCACACTCCCTGCCCAAGCAGAATGTCTGAGCAAATATAAACATGCGATTGCACAAAAAGACAGGAAGTATATATACCTATGAAAATAGACAGTGACTTAAGTACTGTTTGTAGGGAATTACCTCAACCTACTTCCCTGTTCACATGAATTTACTATGAAATATAACACATTAGGTAGTATTCTTGTAAGCTGTTTATATTAGCACACAGAGTGTAATTGAGCATGACTTGCAAGAGTATAAAGAAAAAAATGACAGTAGCTGAAATATGAAAAATATATCTGTAACCACATGACCAGATAATTGCAATTTTCAGTATAAAGTCTCAACACTGACATGTACAAACACACGCTCACATTCTGTACTCATTCACATTGTCTTTCTTTCTCTCTGTGTACATTACAGATCCGTCTCCCAAAGAAAGTTCTCTGAGGGAATGGAGCATATTTTTGTCAGCTCCGCTGTCATACATTCACCCACGCTGCACATATTTAGCAAGGTTTATTTTTAAAGCCATCTGGTGGATTCTTGTAGAAAAGCTTGGAAACGCCTCTGAAAAATCATCAGCTTTGGCTATTCACAGCAGCAGTGATGAATCAAATATGATACATAGGATGAGAGGCAGTGACTCAAACAGTTTCACGTACCAAAATCTAACCGTGCTATAAATCACAATTTTTTCACATGCTACTTCACACTGTTTTCTCATTCACTCACATATATGCCAGAGTATTGCATAAATGTATTAATGGCCGGAAGAATCTAAATGGTTTGAAATAAGAAATTTCAAACATAAGACTTTTGTGTTTTGCATGAATAGGTAACGATTTGTCACTGTTCGGGTGAAGGGTTTCATGTATCTTCATTTGTGCATTGGATCCAAAGCTCACAGGCAACATTAACCACACTTGAATGGTTCAGTGCCTTGAGCTAAAGGTGGAAGCATCTCTTATTCCTAGTATTCCTTGCCTCTGATCCCCACATTCCCAGTATTTCCTGCCTCTGGGAAACCCCTCTGGCTAGAACCCTGCATGGTTTTGCATGCAGATGCAAGGCTATTAACAGCACAGTGCTGAAGAAGGGGGTGTTCATTATTGTACTTGTTGCCACATCGGAAACCTTGGCTACATTCAAAGTCTTCTCTTGTCCCTAAATTCAGTCAAACTCTGCCTCCATTGTCACCATGACTGCTAGTGCAACATCTGGCCTGTATAACGGGTCCAAACGGATTGATTACAGAGGGAACTAACTAACAAAGCATGCATTTGTCTAAGTCTGTTGCAGTAATCCAGTGTGAGCCACTTTAGAGACCATGTAAAGATCGATGGATTTCAGCACAACACGCTGCACATATGTTCTCTGGGCACACGATAGTATTGTGCATGTTTAAAGAGCCATCACTGAGCCCGTCTGTAATATTGTTTACACCGGCTACACAAACTACAGAGACCAGTCCAGGACTGTGCAAATAATGTGTTGCTTGGCAACAATGAATCTCAATTATCAGCCTGAATAGCACAGGCCTTGTTTACATCCCACAACAGCAAGAGTTTACAAGACAGGAATGGGTCTAGTTCAAATTACAATTTGTTTTTGATATTTACATTCAAGGCTATTGTAGTCATGCCGGTGGTTGGTAACATGCCACCTTCTTTGGCATAGCTACAGCGGCATAGCTAACACAAAAGAAGCCCAAGCTTGAAATGGCTCTTGGCACATCCATTTGATTGATGAAGCTGAAGGCTCAATTACCCAAAATGTTGTCTTACAAACAAAGTTAACTACAGACCTGTGGACCAATAAGCTCATTAGAAAAGTGATGAATAGACTATAACATCCAATCACATGATCTCTCACTGTGGGGGTGGAGCTAACATGAAAGTGTCATCTGCACAATTGAAAAGAGACACCAGACCCCCAACCTGAGACGCAGCATCACATTTTAAATATCCCCCACTGCTGGTTAACTGTCACTCTTCAGTCATGTTGACTGTGAGGGGCTATTGGGAATGGCAAACAAACAAAAAAGTCCAATAGAAAGTCAAATTATTTTCAGTGTACTGTGAATTAATGTCTGTATTAACAAAAATGTGGGTGTTTAAATATTTATAACCCAGAGAAGCAGCAGCTAGTAAGCTGAGGTACGGTACACATCGAAATTGGCATTCACTGTATAAATTCATCCATTCATAAAAAAATAAGCAAAATTCCTCTAGCCTGAGGGAAAGCAGAAAGTGGCATCCATCAAACTAACTTCCCTCGGCACCAATGCAAAAGAACAACCTAGCTGACTACAAACTCTGTACTTTAGTGTCAGGTGGGAAGCCACTGAAATGCTTCAGTGAAGCTAATGAATCGACACTGCAAGGGTAAAAAAGCTGGGGTAAAAAAGAGTTTTGAATTTCCGTCAGTTGTGTTTACACTCTCATTCATTCCACCAGAGTAACCATAATGGAGTATAATGTGCAGTTTTGGTCACAATGATGATGTGATCACAGTATAATCCACTGGAGATAAGCATGAGGTGTGGCACCCTTTTGCTCGTTGTTTATCTCATTATTTTCCTTTCAGTCTGAAGCAAGTCAATTATGCAGTCACCTCAGATACCTTGTTTTCACCGGATTCTAAGGCAGCATCACATGTGTCCTCCCAAGATGCACTGGACACAAATAGAGAACGAAGCAAGTGAAATAATTAATTAAATTAATTCAATACTAAAGTGTATTCATGTTCATTTATGTTTATTATATATTATATATTTATTATTACAACTTTCAGTGGAATGTCCTGAAGCACTATTTGTATGATGACTGTAATTGTTGCCTATGTACCCTGTTCTGAACTAGTCAGGATGCTGCTCCAGGATGCCAGCTAGAATTAGAATTAGAGCTAATCCCACTGTTAAGTAATAAAAGTTTTGATTATTTTGATCTTTATTAGGGGAAATACTTTGTGTCTCTCTCATTGCCAGTAAAGGTAAATGGTCCCGCCTTTGCGAGTTCCAATATAACTCGATCTTAATCTCAGTGCTTGTAATAAAGGAGCATTTCTAATCTTCTGCTCCTGCATTTTCCCAAGAGAGTCATATTGATTTCTTATTCAGTGCTGCCTAATTTGGAATTCACAAATTGACACCAAGTCCATTTATTAAAACCACCTCTGTTACACTCCAATTCTGTTTATAGCTATCCTTTGCTTACCTTAAAAGATGTGCCTTAGATGAAGTATCATTAGTGAAGGCTTTAAACACAGCTCGTCACATTCTTCACTGATGGACATCGACCATCTCCAGCAGGCTAACAATCCAACTGGTTTCCTGTTCATTCTTCAATTCTGTTGGTTAAAATGTGTCATTGAAGAGAAAACAAAACAACACATATACAGCAGCTGATGCAGTATGGACCCATTGGCTTTCTGAGGAGCTTGAGACTTGTTACCTCACATATGATCACCGAAGCCTTCTGTTAGCCAAGCTTAAAAGGCCAGGGCATGAGTACAGAGTAGATGTGTGACAAAGTAAAATTACACTGCTTAATAATTGATGGGGTTGAAAACGAAAATGTGTGTGTGTGCGAGAAAGAGAAAGACGCTCAACTTGACTCCTCCTTCCAAAGTAATGAGTACTGTCACGCTGTAATTGATCCACTGTATGGACCACCCTTTTCTGGGTTTGATCTTCTACTACTCAACTCAACAGTTATATTTTCACAGTGCATGAAGAAACCTACTCTGTGTCACACTAGTTAAACAACGGGATTAACAGTCTATCCATCAGCACTCATTCAGTCAAGAGAAACGTATCTGTTTACTTATAAATGATAGCAAAGCTTCTGCAGAAAAAAATTGTTATTTAGGTTAGCATGGGAAAAGAAATACACCATACAAATACTAGTATGTGCAACCTATTACGAAGTCAATACCAATTTTGTAATGGACAAAGGGACAGGTTATGGTCCTATATGTCAGCATGGGGGTAGGGCACACTTGTTCATTGACTGCCACGTGAGAGTAGAAGTGTTCTTAAAGGAATAGTTCAACCAAAAATTTAAATTATTTTATCATTTTGATACTCATGATAGAATTTAAATTTTGTGTAACACTGAAACATAAAACCTAATGACTGTTACAAGCAAAATCATATATAAAAAGCCATAAAAATAGCTAAGAGTTATTGCACTCCACTACTTTACCTCAATCTCCAGACACTGATCACCATATCAGTCTTAAGTCATTCCTTATCATTATGACCCTTGGTTAGCAGCAATCAGTGCTTCCCATGACGCTTTTCAGTTTCTGTTTATCATCTTATTCGTTATCATTTTATACATATCTGAGAATTTTTATGCTCAACCATACTTTCTCACATTATCTCACATTGCCACAGGAAGGGGTTCACACTAGCTTATATTATAAACAACCAGACACAATTAAAAATGGTGTTTCAGTCAGAGACAAAAATGAAACCCAAACAACTTTTCTAAATGTATAATCTAATATTCCTCTCACTGCCCCATAAAACAAGCACTGGATCGGTTTAAAATAATATGGTCGAGGGTTTTCTAGCCCCTCAAGTCAGCGTCTTAGATTATTTTCTTTTCATTATTTTCAGGCTACACCAAATCGACAGCAGAACTGCCTGACAGACCAGAGTCTCATTAATGCATGGCAGGGTTTTAATACATCTGGGCCTATACATGGAGCAGCTTTGAGCTAAAATAAAAATAAGCAGAGCTTTAGCGCCCTTTTGACTTTCTCTGACATGCCAACCAAAAGAAACATTAAATGTTTGGGAGTGTGTGTGATTTACAGAAATTATGAGAGCTCCCCAGGCCCAATTGTGTGTTGTACTGGTGCTCCTTCACACTAAATGGACATAAATCTATAATCAGGTGGTCTACCCATCCTGGTGGCCATTTTGGGGTGGAAAACTAATTACTTACACTGTGGACACTTTATTCACCAGAGCAAATTTAGTGACTACAGAAATCCCCTGAGAGGAATGGACAGTTTTTATGCATGCCACCCGAGCTGCTCTTTGCTTCTCAAGTTACACCACTAAATGCTGGAGGGTTGCTCATATAAGAGCATTGTGTTCAAACCCAAGACATTTTTTTTGTAAAGTTCACAGAAGTGCACAAACTGTCTCTCAACTTGCAAGAATGTCACACGACAATACTATACAAAACATTCAGGGAAAAAAAACACAAACAATGTATGCACAATATGTGCAGTAGTAATCTAAGTAGACTTCACACCCATGCACAATTGGCTAAACGTCTAATACATATCTCGCACAAAATTGGAAACACTGCAGGAGTTTCGAAGTCGTCATCTGATTGGATGAATTTTACAGAATTTCTGGGAGACGGGTGTGTTGTGTTCTTTAACGTTCTGCCTGGAAACAAAAATGCTGTGATGCCAAATCCCCTCATGGAAGATGAAAGCCAGGATCAATCAGAATCAGGATTATCAGGATCAACAAAACACTGGATTTTCAAAAGTATGTGAAATATTTAAAGTTCGCGACATAGAATCTTTAAAATATGTGCAAGAGTTTTACACACCGGTCTGTTATTGTGAGGACATTTCCACACCCCTAACCAGGACATGGCACAAAACGAAACGTGATTGGTTGCTTTACCTGTCAGTCATGTGGCCTCTTGGGCGGGTCTTGGTAATTCAAAGCGGCCAAGGTTCTGAAGGTCTGGCTATGTGAGACTATATTCTTAGAGGATAGCTCACTCCAAAATATATTTTTCTTAAAAAAATGTGTACAGAATATTTCTCACTCAATTTTATGCATTTCTCTCTTCTGGTAGAAAGAATTTTAAAGAACGTTGGTGTCCAAAAAATTTTGACTGTTGAGTTGACTTCATTGTATTGGCATAAAAAACTGCTGTTGTTAGGGTGTTCTGGGTGGATGCTTACTTGCAAATGAGCCCACTTCTAAGTCTCTCTGATATTTTGGTACCTAGATATGGCGTAGGCCTTTCATTCAGTCCAAGGCCCAGATTTACTAACAGCTTGAGCCAGCGCAAACCGTCTTTTGGCGTTAAAATAGTACTGTCAGCATTGACTAAAGATGTGCAGTGAAGAATTAGTGCTGAAAAGGCGTGGACACAGTTATTTTTCGCCTGACCTTATTGAATATGCATTTGTAGGAGTTTCCCTTTCAGACACAAAATTTATGGGAGGAGAATATTAAAATGAATCACGCAACACAATTTTCTAACATTTGCCCTCATCAAATTACTGGTATTTGCGCCATTATTTAACGCCTAAAAAAAGTAAGGGGTGGTTAAAGGGGTGGTTCACTGTTTTTTTTCTAGGCTTGATTGTGTTTATGGGGTGCAGTCATACATGTGTTAATGGTTCGTTTTTTAAAAAACGCATTATTTTTCACATAATTTACCTTTATTCCACACCTCTCTGTCCCTTCTCTGAGAATCACGCTGATCATTTCCTTCTTTTATGAAGCCCCGCCCTCAGAAATAGGCGATGGGCTCTGATTGGTTAGCTAGCCCAGTGTGTTGTGATTGGCCAAACCACCTCTAGTGCGCGTCTAAAAGTCCCGCCCCTCACCTCAGCGGCATGTGCTCCGGTTGTATTGTAAACAACATCGTCGTTAATATCGCTTATCAGTTTGAGCCCGATTGAGAAGCAGAGGATATTATTGAAGAGGATCGTGCAGAACCTGTGCAAGCACAGCTTTTAATGGTAGGCCTATGTTTTTTGTTTGTTGTTGTCTCATACTTTTAGATACGCTGTTATCTTTTAATATACGGTTTTATCCTGACTAAAGCTTTAATACAGTACGGCAACCGCACGCG
>NW_015660878.1:1119436-1144885 GCF_001515625.1 Sinocyclocheilus rhinocerous | reverse complement strand
TTAGAAGACAGAATCACGATTCATATATGAACAGATTTTTACGTGCACCTCTAGTTCTCTTCCTCTTCTCTAAAGCAGCGCAGCATGGCCTCGCCCCCTTTGTTGCCTTTTCCCGAGGGCGGTTTGGGTTTGTTACGCTACGAACCCGGGAAGTAACTTGTTGTAGTCCCTACCAGCTGTTTTTGTAGGCATTAAACTGCCAGAATCTTAAAAGACGATATCTCCGTTTGCATTGAACTTTCAGCTTCGTAACTTTGCAGATGAGTTCAGTCTGGGGACGTAACAAGCACTACTAAAAACAATACTGGTTACTAACAATCTTTAAATTGTCTGACATTAAAAATTTATTTCCTTTACAACAAAACTCAAAACTACAAAAGAAAACCAAGAGAATATATGCGCATATGCACAGTGTGTGATGTCCAAAGCAAAACAAATAATCTGAAAGTTGGTAGAGTCTGCGTCTTTCCATGCCACCCTGCCATCTGTGACCATCTGTGCTGTCGTTACTATGAAATCATAAAGGCTGATGGTTTCTAGCTTGATGGCACAGTGTGATTATGGGGGCATGGTGTCTGTAAAATGGTCGCTTATATAGTAGCACGTCATTCTCTCGACACAGATGGATACCCACCGTGATCCTCGGGCCAAAGTTTTCCTCATGGACCCAAGTATATGCCCTGCACAGTGAGGAGTCCAGTAATTCAGCTTAAAACTAAGACACTCTCTGTGCCCCAACCATGTGTTGACCTCACAGTATCATGAAGTACCCTTACTGACATACGAGCTGTCACACTAACCTCAGGTGTGTCCCTAGGCTTAATATAACTGAGTCATACAGAGCAATTATACGGTTACACTCATTACACTGATCACAATGTAGTCAAATGAGAAGTGGCTCACATTTAAAGATTACACCAAACCGTTCTCCTGTGCGACACGTTCTCCCATGAGCACCCACTGTTTTGTTGCTTAGCTACATGTAAAGCGTATGGCTGCCCTCTTGGTGATTAGCTTTGTTTGTTCGTTGTGTTTTGTTTATTTATTTAAAACTAATATGCTTAGGACTCTTAGGTGTGGTGTTGCCCCTTTGATTGACAGGTTGGGTGTCCACCCTGATGAGGTCAGAGTTTATAACCGTGACCTGTTTCCCGGAGAGTACAGATCAGCTGAGAAATACCTCCAGCTACATTGCACTGTCCCCTCCCATGCCCTGCCCCTTGTTGCCCCACAAATACCATGCAATTCCCAGAAACCTTTTATCTTTGTCCCCCTGAGCTGCTTTGGAAAGTTAGAGGGAGAATTTAAAAAGAAGACAATTTTTCACCTGCCCTTTTAGCCGACAAACTATCCTTCTGTTCAACTGCATGTCTATTAACAGCCTTAAAGGAGCAAGCTAGCTAACTTAACCTCCAGAAACAAATCATTTTATTTTTGGCAGTCATTTCGTGGCATGGCGAGACACTCGCTAACCCTGTCCAGCTGTCCCCTCTGCTCTTTACTCTGGGTGCAAGGCTTTCTTTAGGGCAGGATTAGTTTACCTCTGCAGGAGTGATCTCACACACACATATACACACTCAAGGTAAGTGACAGGTTGAAAGGCTGTACGGAGCTCCTCACTGGCCTTTATAAAGCTGACTCACAGTAGATGCAGGTGAATCAACAGTGCAGCCATTCACTGAATACTGCCCGTCCTGAAATAGCCCTTCAGGGCAAATACCTTTTGTTGTTGAGCAACAGCCCTGTGGTCGTTTACGACTCTTTGAATTGCTTAAAGAACTGACTGACCCACAAAAGTTACCAAATGTTTCAGTTGGACTTAAATTAGCATACGTTATCATGATTTTCTATGATGAAATAATTTGAAGGCATTGTAAAAAATTTTAATGTAAATACACACTTGTCCCTACTCCCTAACTGATATCAGTTTTTTTAAATGAAAAAAAAATAAATAAATACAGTGGGATTGGCCACAGTTTTTATCCAATCAGAAAGCTATATAGAATCACTCTCTGCTTGAACAGATATTTGCCATCTTTGGACCACAGAATTTGTAGAGCTCAATCACTCTGCACTGATGATGTCTTGACAATGTTGAGTATCTCATGCAAATATCAGATAGTTAGTTACATAAATTTTCTTGTCATGACGTTCATGGAGTGGTGACAAGACCTCTTGCGCCTTCTTTTAAGCAGCAAGCTTTTCCCAGTAGGAGGCTAATCTGTATTCCACTCTCTTTCCTGCTCATTCTATCACTGTTCTTTAATGTTTGTTTATCCTGAGGCTTAGAGAATAATTCCATTAGTTACACTGACTCTCAAGGGGCTTTGAGTCTGCAGAGCAATGACTTCATACGTGAGCTGATGTTACAATCATGTCACACGTGGCCTTGAGTCCTTGACAGATATTTAGCTGTGTTCTCAATATAGTCCAATTAATTGTCAAAGACTAAATCTGTCGATGTCAGAAAGAAGTTCTGCAGATTGATTCAACAGATCTTATGATTTGTACAAGACGTTTTGCTGGTAATTTGAGCTATAAGAAGACATGTGTCATACTCTGTAATGCAGCAATGTCACTTTTGTACCACTAGTTGCCAAATGGAATTGTGAAAGTAAAGACTTTCAAAGTGTTTCACAAATACTCTCCCTATCGTTCAGTCCAAACAAAAGTCTGGCTTCAAATTTATGCCACTGGTTAAGACAATGTCAGGCTGCTGGAACAAACACAGAAATATTGAAAGGGCCATGGTGTTTAAAGTTTTTATGGCTATCAACCTACACACATTAGCCGCACATTACAGTGGATTAGAAGAATGTTTTGTAAAATCACACAGCAATTTTAAAAGGCTCTAACACTGTTTTTTGGGGGGTCAGGGTCAAATAGATATATTAAGGAAGTCATCAAAATTTTTTGTCTGTCATGGATATCACACTCTAAAAAATGCTGGGTTGTTTCAACCCAATTTTGGGTCAAATATGGACTAACCCAACTGTTGGGTTAAAAAGTTAATTAAAAAATGTAACCAAAATTGAACCCAACAGTTGGGTTAGTCCATATTTGACCCAAAATTGGGTTGAAACAACCCAGCATTTTTTAGAGTGCAAGAACGAAAGGAAACCATGCCATTAAGCTAAACTGAAAGTGAACATTGTGGATACACGATGATTCCTCACTATGTACTAATCAATATTATGAGACGAGTGATTCGTCCATAAAGAATTTACTGGGGGTACTAGTCGAGGCCTCACTTGAGGTGATGTCTTTATTAGTATGCAGCATACTACAGTCAAAATAGATTTTTTATTGTCAGTAATGTACATAAAATCAAGTCCTTTGTTTAAGAGAGGTTGTAAAGGACATCTGCTCTACATTATTGCTGTTGTCTTGCCAAGTCCATGTGATTTCTCACCTTACACTGCCCAGTGAACCCCCCAAAGTGCTAAGTTAAATTCATATGGTGGAAATTAACTAGCATAGCAGAGTCCTTAAATAAATGGCTTGGTCAGCTCTCTCTGGCCCGCGGTGCATCGGGCCCCTGCGGAAGTCACAGAGGACGCAGCCGTTTAAAGACAAGCGCCTGGCATGTGCTGACAGACATGGGGGGATCTGCTCTGGCAGTCTTGGCAAAAGCTTTTATGAAACTTACTGAATGATGCAGCTCCAAAAACAGGCCACAGAGCGATCCAAATGAACCCATTCACCTAGACTTGCACTCTCTAAGCCACCAAAATGATCCTATGCTTTCAAAACAGGAATGGTGAACCAACCATATACATTTATGAGCTCAATTTATGGTCTATTCATTTTTATGATGCAAACAAACCTTATCAGCAACAAGCAGATTTGCATAGACAACACTTTCTGTTATTGTGTAATGGCTTTATTTTTGATGGGAATCAGGTTTCCCGTGCCAAGCTTTGATGAGCTTGGATTTGATATGGTTTTACTACAATACGTTTGCTAAACTATAAATGCATCCGCATTACTACCCGTAGTGATGAGTAGTCTATTGATGCCAGAGGTTCTCTGGTTCCATGCATTTGTTCTGTGGCCCATAAAATATTCAAAGCACATACATACGGTCATTTACAGGTTTGGACTGATGCAAAGTATTTGCCACATTCAAGTCAGGCCATGTTCAGTAGAAAGGGCCATTGACGGACATTAAATACACTGATATTGTTCATTGTTACCTGTATGTCATGATACGTTGTGCTTTATCTGATGTTAATCAAATAAAATTAATTGAAAGAAGAACAGCTACTTTTAGAAACATCTGTAACCCTTTCTCTGGTTATTGCTGATGAGAGGTCTTCTAGTTACAGATTTGACACTGTCGTAATCTTCACGAATTGATACCGACTGCTGAGGTGGTAATTTGTGGCACTGCTGTGCTTGCAGTCAAATATAGAAAGTTACGTGAACACATCGGCACAGTGCAAAATCTCACTATGCACAAAAAGAGCTTGCTGGTCCCTCTGAGAGATAAAGATCGCATGATGCAGTATTTCGTGAACAGGTGTTGTTCCTGCTGGTTGCATGTCACTTTCGAATGGAACTGAGGAGGAGCTCAAACTATAGATTACAAACAGCAGAGCAAAAACAGACGAGTGGTGAAAGCTTCACTATGGCCTTAGATAATCTTAGACAGGCAATAATCTGTAGGAGTCAGCGTACAAACACATACGCACATGCTTTAGTTGAGATCATATGACATTGAGCATACAGCGTACATACGCACAGGATTGACACCTCATTGTAAGTGAATTGGAGCGTGTGCCCTAGTGACTATACTGGTGGCCTTCCAGTTTTGGACGGGGGTCTGATACTGAAGTAGCAACTGTGGCTGTAAGCCTAACATTTCACTAGAAATCTGATAGGCAGATGAATGACCTCCACATAAGAGAGCTGTCTGTAAATGCACTGCAGCTGTTGCCCATATATGTTTCTTTCTCACAGTAACAATCAAACCAGAGGACTTTTACTATTTCATCAAATGCTCACATCATCCATTTAATACAAATATAAGCCACTTACAGTGATTTTACCATGGGTAAACAGGTTTTAGATGCACTTGACCTGAGTGGATTTTTGGCTTTATGAATCCCAATAGCAATTATATAAAATACAATAAAGATCAATAAAGAAATGTACTATTAATAGTAAACAGAGGAAAACATTGGAAAAAAACTTCGGGAAAAAAATCACAAAAAAGTAATATAGAAAGTTTGTGGCAATGTAGCAGATTTTTTGAGCAAATTTTGAGATATAACTGTTTTTCATAAGAAATACACATTCATAAATGATCATTAAATTACCACTAGTCTGTTTGGATTAACTTCCTCCTCCTCCGATTCTTTTGTGCTTCCTCCATAAGCATTATCTTTACATCACCATTAAACGCTATCTGAGGACTTTTGTTTGTCCTTCCCTTTTATGTTTCGAGTGAACTTTCAGGTAGCTTATCTGAAACTATTGAGGCAAGCTGTCGTTTGCGTCAGAAGTAACAAACATGGATAATCGTCTCTTGGGTTGTGTCCTAAATAAGGGCTTATTTATCAGGGTTGTTTAATGCTCATCTAAGGGTGCAGAGGCAGTTTTTCTTACAGCTGAACAGGTCTTACACAGATCAGAAGACACTGATTAGTTAATGTTCTTATCCAAGTATTTTGAAATTTAGGGGGGAAAAAAGCTTAAAGAATAGGTTAATCCAATGTCCGTTATTGACGTTGGTTTTTCTGTATCGACAATCATTAAACTGTGGTCCAAAGTAGTAATTATTGATAGTTAATGAACTATTCGATATTGCAAAGCTGCTTTGTTAAAACTACTGTAGATGTAAGTTACTCCTACAATAACGATAGTTCATGCATTAGGTGTCATAAACTAAAATATAAAATACTTCTAAAAAATTAAGTTTATATTAATTTCTGCATATACTAATACAAGTTGTATATAATTTAACATTAAAGTATTATGAATTAACAAAGAAAAGTAGTATATTTATTAAGAAATGCTATAAAAATGTTCATTGTACAAATATGCATGATACCTAAAGCAACTAATGTTAATAAATTGAACCTTATTGTTAAGTGTTACCAATTACTCTTGAAACTAAAGATATGAAATCAGAGACAGCAGTTTAAGATGGTGAGACACAAATCCTTCAACTTGAAATGTAAGAATTTGTCTCAGGCACAACAGCACTCCTGATTTTTAATCCTATATTTGATTAGTAATTATGCAAAGGAGTTGTTCTGATGCTATAGATTTTTTTTTATCTGCTAATTAATTAGAAGAGTTATGCTGTCATCATGTGGTTAACAAGTAACATTGCACAATATAACCCTTGAGGTTTTCCAGGGAAAAGGCTTGTTATGCCCTCTAGTGGCAAATCTATTCCAGTACATGGTCACTAACTGGTTCATGTATTTATTCATATTTTCCCCTAGTGAGACTTTCCCACTGAAGTACACTTACTATATTTGCTTAGAGATTTCCTGAGAAAGTGTTGTTATTATTGTACCAATTTACAATAATCTGAACATTTTTCTATGGTCATTTGGCAGTTGGGTCAGTGTGTTCAGCGTGGGGCCAGTTCGCCATTATTCCCTTTAGGAATGAGAGGAATGCCTGTCAGTTGGAGAGAAAAAGGTCAGGCAGTACCGGGACAAGGCTGTGGGGGGGACGGAGCCGTGGGTAATATCTGACCAGATAATCGGAGCGTGAAACCAGGGAGCTGTTACTCCCATACACAAGCACAGCAGGAGAAACAGGACTTGAGAAACAGGCCACATGCTCGCTTACACACACACATACTGACTCAGCAATGAAGCTAAGCCTGGGCCGCTGAAGACCTAGGTTGTGACATGTTTGCTTACTACTGGAAAACGAGCATGCTTAAGGTTGTTACACATGTTCCTGCCTTAATCACCTTTAAAGCAAAGTTGGAAAAAGCACTTCTATCCTTTTCAGTATCAAGGTCCCTTTCCTCACCTCATGACACCCCCGTGTCACTCTATTTCATGCGCTTTGTCTAAAGAATGAAAAATGTGAAATTTCTGCTCCGACCTCATTGCTGAAATAGTGGAGATCATAGACATGCTTTGCAATTCACCGTTGTGACATTTTTGCCTCTCCGTTCTAGACTGTGCACTTGGAATTCATCCTGACAGCACTGTGAGACAGACTCGGCTCCACAGCGGGGTCTGGTCCACCCAATCATGATCTTGGCCCACCCTGGGCTGACCACAAGGATGGGGGAATGCAAACATATTTCAATTTAACCTAATTCAGATTTACAACAGCATTATTAATGAGCTTTTTAAATTAACTTAAATATGTGTTTTATTTCTGCATGACAACACAGTGCTGGGTCAAAAACCGAAGCTGGTCATTGGACCATTGTTTTAAGTTTAGCAATAATGTGAACAAGTTCCCATATCCCTTTAATCATTAGAAATCACTTACAAACTCTCCTCCTCAACAGTATTAATCTGAATAAAAGTAAAACAATAAAAAATATATAATATTATAAAGCGTTCTGGTTAGAACTGACTTTGAAATGACATGGCAGCTTTACATGGTAAATAATTGAAGGGTTGGGGCAAGAGCAATTGTAACAAAATGTCTTTAGAATGTAACTTCACTGAAGCAATGACACATATTCAACATATCCTCATTTAAATTCTCTTCTAACCTTCGAAAGAGTAAAATCAATTCACTGTTAAGAAATTTTCTAAACAAACTGATTGCTTTCTATTTATACAAGGTTTCCTCATGGCAACGATGTTGGGAGCAATGGTAACACTTCAGATCAAATGTGCAATGAACATGAATATCCTGACAACTAATCAATATAAAATAATTCATTTTATAATGTAACTTATAATGTAATGTATTATATTGCTTTAAACACATTCTGTTCCTGAAAGATTAACTTAAAAATTTGGAACCAGTACTGGAGGTTGTTAATTTTCAAATGCTGCAATAATCCCCAACCACTGCCACAATGGGTGATGTAATGAGGGTGACTTCTTCAAACAAGTCAATATTACTCTATAATAGGTATATTAATGGTACAGTTACTTCTAGCAAATACACATGTACATATACACACAAATGCACATTCTTATACCAAAAAATGGCAGATACATCTATAGTAGGCTATGATGATGGAACTTTAAAAATTGCCCTTGGCCCCCTATCACATTGTAGATTCTTCTCAACTGAGAAAATTGTATTGATTTTAAAAAGAAATGCCATGGAAACTAAGTGGAGGAAAGAAAAATTATTACATTCTTCCTCAGTAAGACAGACTTAGGATTCCTACCCCGGGATCTTAACACCCAGGAAATTGTACGGCATGACTTTATAATGCTCCTCAGAGGCACTTCCTGTACCTGTGGTACAGTACAGCCCCCAGGGTCCAGTTCCGACAGTTTAATGATCCTTAGGGCTTCCATGGCAACCAGATGAAAGATGATTGGTTATACAGCAATAACTTGAGTTGTGCACAGGAGAACATTATGACCGTGAGTCCAATAATCGCTAAGCAATCAGGAAAAGTGCCAAGAGATTGCACGGATGTCTGTTTTGGCTTTATTGTCTCTGAACAAAATGAATTGGTGATCTTTGGTGATCTTTTTGTAATCCTTTGTACACAGAGCAATATTAACTTTGAACTGCACTGAGCAGCACTTAAGTCCCATTAAGCATGTCAGATTACTAGGCAGCCATCTTGGTTGTTCCTTTAAGCCGCATGCCGAAATTCTGTGCGGCACGGGTATTTTGGAGAAGGCGTCGGGCAAGTCATGGTGATTTTGGGAAGCTTCTGTCCTTGGGAGTTGCACAGCTCCACGGTGCGTTCCATCAGGGAACCATATAGGCCCCTGTGTGTAGGCAACAGATCAACCCGGTCCTGGAGACAAGGAAAGTGGACCTGTGGCAGAGCTGCACGATAAGGCAGTGGAGAATGTAGGATCTGGCGGCACAGATGCTCCTGGAACCCAGAAAATGGCTCCAGCAGGTGGGCCGCCAGTGGGCAGTCAAATACTCCTCCGTTTGGTGCTTTTTTCAGCACAGACCTCAGGGGCTGGCACGCTCTGTCAGTCTGCCTCATCTGTTGCATGGTGTCAGGACTGATAGGGTACACTGCCTGCACTACAGGACTTTGGAAAGTGAGTCGAGATCTCAGGGACACTCCAGAGGCTTTGGCAGGAAGCAAGCAGGGCCCATTTCCTTGAACGCTATGCACCTTGAAAGAGAGAGACGTCTGCCCGACAGGTACAATTTTTGGATGCATCAATGCATGAACAGGTTTAGCTGAACTGAATTCCATTTTGTCCAGCCTTTTTCATAAGAGAATAAGAATCATTAGACATTTAAACTCCACAACCTTTTATTTACTTAAAACTAACAAGCATGCACACTTTGATGCTTGAACAGATGCTTGCTTAGTTTCTTGCAAAACTTTAAGTATGTTTCATGTGTTCATTGTTTATGTTGTCCTTCAAAAAAGAATGATACATCAAATTGAGTTTCTCAGTTGCTATTTCTTTTGTAAGCAAAGATACTTTGATTCAGAAGACTAGTAAGTGCTTACCTATTGAACAAAAATGAGTTCTTTCTTAGAATGTTTTGCTAAAATTCCCATTAAGCTATTTAAATGTTATTTCTTCATGTTTTTTTAACATACAAAATGTCCAGTTTTTTATGTATTAAGAGCATTTTTTTCTAGGTTTATGCAAATGTTAGAGGAATATTCCATTCTGTCATTTTGAAAATATTATGAAAACGTTATTTCTGAATTTTTTTCTTGACGTTCAAAATGTCCAGTTTTCTAAATGTTTTAAGAACATTTTTTTTTTCTTGGTTATGCAAAAATCCTCCAAATATTGCCCTGGGAACATTGTTTCTACTCATCCATCTATCCTCCACACCACTTATGTATGCTCTCTATGGTCGCAAGGTTGCAGCAAATAAAAATAACATTATAAGGACATTCTGACAATGTTATTTTAAGAATGTTTTCTCTCAACATTATGAGAACATTCATTAAGTACAAATAACATCATAAGGACGTTCCAAGAACGTTGCTCTAAGAAAAATTTCTCACAACATTACGAGAACATCATTAACTGTGAATAACATTAAAAGAATGTTCAATAGACATTATCTTAAGAAAGTTTTATCCTAACATTTAATAACTTATAAAGAACGTTAGTGAAAGTTATGGGAACGTTCCCTGTTAGCTGGGCAGAAACACTCTAACAATTGTTAGTTAATTGTTGTTGGTTAACTAACCAGAACGCTTTAGCAACATCATAGCAATGCACTAAAAAATTTTGAAATTTACAGATTAAAGAGAGAAAGGTTTAGTGGCAGAGTTGGCCTTTTTAGTATGAATGTTGGAAACTTGGGTCAGATGCAAGCAACACAAACAAGTCTAAACAAAAAAGTCTATAGCTTCAATAGGAAATCAATGAAAATGGTCCAGAATTATTTATTACATATTTATTTAGCTAAAGCTTTCTGTTTTTCTGAAATGATATCACTATATTATCACTATACATATATTTCAAAGCCTTGTCTGCATAGTTGGCCACAGAATGTTCCAGTACAGCAAAGGTTATCAAGGTTATCAAAATCCAATTACCATTTCTGTTACAAACTGTATTCATTAGCGTTGATCCTGGCAAGCGGAGACATCTGAAACTCATTGCAAGTGCAGATATATCTGGGCTTCATTGCTCTTAAATCACATAAGTTCTGTATCTACCAAAGTGAGGCATTTACACATACTCTCTGCACTTTACAAGCAGACCTCAACTGCTGTTGGTTGCACTGCGTAATTCCACTTTATTGGGACACTTTAATTTCAGTTTATTAGCCCAGCTGTGGGGGCTGATAGTAAGTGAATAGAAATCTACATGCCCTCTCTCTCCCTCTCAGTTCTGAACTCTGTTCTCTCTCCCTCACACCTCACAGCCTCAAATAAATGAGGAAAGCAGAAAAATACTTGCCCATGTGACGCCGAGACTAACCAGGCTTTAAATCATTAATAAGCAGAAAATGACTCCGCATATATCTGCCGGGCAAGATACCGACTGTGCCTTTTCATTTTTGTTCTGTGAATTTAACAGCACCCTAAATGCAGAACGAAGTCAAACCATGCACAAAAAAAAGAGCCTCCTGCCTACTCCTTTCATACTCAAGTATGAAAAAAGCTAAGGGCACTGAATTCTGCTGCAAAGTCTTATCGTCAGGGTTTAGATGGCCAGTCAGTAGATGGTTGATTTGATCTATGAGCTCACGGCTTTAAGTCCACAGTGGCGTGACTTTCATTTTTATAAAATGTACTTGAAATGTACTTGCATAGGCTAGCTTTTTAAGGAACAAATGTGGCATTACCTGCATCCAGACCTACAAGGTGGTCTTGGGGGGTCTGTTTCCTTCCAAGTATTCCAGGATTTGGTGATTGGTGGGAGTTTGGGGACAGTTTTGCATCCAGTGCCTTTCACAATCAAACTGCACCTGGTAATCATAGGTTTACACCAGCACTGAGAATATTATATCATTGAATACTGACAATTAGTGGTGTTTGCATTATAGGAATAGTTCTGATTTAGAACTTGAGGGTGATTAAATGACAATATATTGGGTGTTAAAACATTGCTTATGAAGGGAACAAGTTATGAAAATTGTATTTAGTACCTGGCGCTTAAGAGAGGGGGTAAACCAGATATGTTGTGATTCTCAGAATGTCTGTATGACCTCTTGTCTCTGGGTTGGAGGGTTTGTGCAGTCATTACCGCTGGCAAGCTCTTATGACTCCGTACATCATCATCGTCATCTTCATCCCTGAGTGGCCCCTTTACACCAGGGAGATACGGAAGGCTGGCAATTACATCCTATGCAAAACAATACAGTTGGTGCATACATCAATGGGATGATCTAGCTGCCATATAATGTGTGATAATGTACAGTCAGCCAGTCATTACTGCAAAATATATCATGACAGGGTGAATAGGTTCATTATGTACCAAGGCGGTAATTTTGCGACAGTATCCCACCTATTATATAACTACTTATATACAGTTTAATGGTCAGTAGTCTTATTGATTCTGCAGTTTTACCCTGTGTTGCAGGAATGAGGCTGGTTCTGAGAAATGCGATGGTACAGGTGAAACATCACGAAAAGGGGATTGACTTCTGTGTTTCCTGATTTTTTTTGAGGGCCTGTTAACAGAGCAAGTGATAAGATTTGATACATTTACATTACAAGTATCCTCAACTGTGATGTTAGCTATAAATGTTCTTTGTTTGTTCTTGCCATACTAAAGGCTTCTATAACCATATACGGAATGTATCCCAACATAAACATTATTTTTAAATATTTGCATTACTGTTTCATATTAACAGCACAGAAAATATTACCAGTCTCCATTTGCATCCATAGGAAAGCCTTTGCCAGAAAAGCCCATCTTGATTCTTATTTACCCTTAAAGAGAACAAGATGTTAGAACCCCGAACACAAAAAATAAAGATTCATAATTACCAAATAAACTTTAATGAATATTACTAAACCTCTCCCTCCTATAAATAATTGTTTAATTGAAGATATTCTTGAGCAATAATTCCGCTCTTATCTTTACCAACAGGATTTCAAGAATTCCATTAGTCTTCAAGAAGTCCATTAACATATAAATAGGTGTTTCATTGCATAAATCCAATGCATGTGCACTGAAAATATATTTTCAGCCACAGTGGAGATAATTCATCTACTGATACATCAGGATTGTTTTAAATCAATCTCATGCTTTCAGATATTAATCAAACACACAATCTACCATGAAATATAAAGCGTGTTGCCTGCCCATTTTCCTCTACATAAACCTCAAATTTCCTTATTCTCCATTTGAAATTTGTCAGTGCCACATGAAAGAAGATTTAGCATGGAAACTAAAGAAATTAGTGTATTCTGGCCTTGCAGCCAACAACATAAGAAACAATATAATATTGTAATAAAATGCACACTGTTTACTGCACACCTTGCAGTTCTCAACTGAACATAAGTTCTTGAAATGCAACAAAAGAACTTTAGAGTAAGCCAAATATCCTGTTTTGATGTCAGGATGATTTGGGAAAATATCTGATAAAGATAAACCTTGTAAAACTTACCACGGGCATGCAGAATATCAACAAGACCATGGAAAGGCTGGCTGCGGCCACATACTGAGGACAATCCAAACTACTGAAATCAGGACATTACCATGACCACCTTAACAGACCAGTTAAAATCCAAGACAACAAAGCTCTCAGCTGCTGATTGGGTGGTTGTGTCCCGGGACCCCACAGAGAGTTGAGAACAACCCTTTTTTGTGAAATGATTTGCAAAGGGTCATTAATATCAGAACAGAAGCAAATAAAACAAACCTTGACTCAAAATAAAACAGGTGTTATTTGCATAATATTATACAACACAGTTGCCTGGCCACAGAATGAGCTCATGACATGCCCTAAAAACCTTTCATCCACCTTAAATCAACAAGCACTCCATAATCGTGCTCCAGTTCTGAGAAACTCCCTCAAAATACAGACATTTGTCAGTGCAGACTTTACTCTGGCACGTAGCTAGAGTAAGCGTCATTAATGAGATGATATGAGTTATATTCCCCTTTACGGGGTGAGGTCTCCTTGCATTGTTTAAATCCGGCTTAGATGTGAAACATTAAGCTTCAGACTTTAAAGCAGCTACAAGCAGCTGCTCAGCAGGCCATGGAGGATCTGTCAGCAGTAGGGAAGCATTAATCTGCAGTGTGCTTTTTATGGCCTCCTGCTGCAATCTCCCATAGGGCAGGGCAGACAAACACTTCGTCATCATTACAAAACACATTTCATCTATAATGATGATTAGCCTTTTTTTTTGGCTTGCTCACAATAATATTATCACAGTTTGGAAGAGGGAGGCTGTGTGCCATAGGCTTCTTATAGTCTTTTTTAGAAAGAAAGCTTTGGTTGAAATGTTGATTTTTTTACGATATGAAATTTTATGGGATACTCAAGGAAATACCTAAAATTAACATTAACATGGAGGACACCTTGTGAAGCGACGATGATGGCCTACATCTGTCCTTATGAGCGAATTATCACGCCTGTGCATTAGCCCTCACACCTCTGATGCAAATCAGGCCACTGTAAATTGGCCTTTAATAGCATTTGCGTGACTCATTAGCATGCAAATTGGAAGTGGGTTCATTTAAGTGACGACCAACTGCTAATGTATTTTCATGCTTCCAGAAGCCTAGTAGAAGCGAATTAAAATCCTGTTCAGATCTCTTCTACTCTCAGATTAGCCTGTTTGTCCAGCATGGCATGTTAAAATGCTGATATTTTAAAGTTTTTGTGAGCTTATAAAAATGAATTGTTCAACATGCATGGGTAGAGTCGATGACCTTTGCATTGTTGCTTTGTTTTTCTAATGAACAACACGGACTGAGCGAGGACAGACGTCAAGAGCTGACCAGGTCCTCACATTGTCGTTAATCATACAATAATTTCCAGCTTGCTTCTAAGTTATAATTTGTTTGAATGACTCAAGTAATGAAAACAGTTACCCTAACTAGTGCTGATGAATCAACCACAACCAGGAACACATTAAGCTAAATAAATGTCATGTTAACTTTACAACTACTCGTTCCTGAAAAACAAAACAATTTTTAGCTGATTGATATAAGATAAACTCTTTGACACATGCAAAACCGTTTCCAAGATGCGCTCAATTTGATGGTGTTGCAGTACAGCCAGTCTTGCAGAACAATCTGCTCCATATTGCAGATTATTCTGGCCATTGAATTCAGATAACGGTGCAGCAGTCTTCAAGAACAGCTGTATATAAAACACTGAAAGATAATGGAAAACGTGTATGGACTTTGGATCAGAATCTGCGTCCAAATATATTATTTCACACACAGACAACTTAAATATAGATGAGGTACAAAGAGCCTCAAACAAAACAGTGGTACTAACCTTTGTCAAATCCAGAGTAGTTCTTCTACAAAAGTGTTCACCACTCTTAACAACCTTTGGTTCCAGGTGGACTGACAGAAGAACCAGTACGGCCTCACTTGCAGAAAACATATAAAGTCAGCAAAGCAAATTGGAACTGGCAATTTCAGCCAGCTCTTGTCATCTTTCTGTGCAATATGCATCAGCCATTGTGATGGTTCTAACTAAACTTGAAGGACCATAAAATTACATTTGGATGCAGGCAGCAATGGACCTTTTATTGATTTCTTATGGAGGATCATTGCCATACTGTCATACTTCAATGGATGTAGAACGTGGTGCGTACATGACTACACAAATAAACCTAGACGGTGTATTCTACAAACTCTGGATTCCAGGGCATCAGATTTAAACTTCAGTCACCCATTGGTCAGCTATATGGTGAGATCTATGATGGTGTTCCTTTCTCCAAAATTCAGATATCCCTAAAAAGAGATCTGTACACTAAACGCAGTAAAGTACTGTTGTAAATTAAACTAGTTCTATTAGAGAAAAATGTATATTCCCAACCAATTTTATAGGTAAGCAGTTCAAACGAGGCAGCATAATAGTGGATCTAAACCGCGAGAACAACACCCTTATGATTTTAGAATACAGTCGAGCACCTGAGAGAATATTCTCCACTCATTTTATTCACATATGTGCGTTCCATACAGGGCAATATTTTCTCATAACAATGTTTGATGTCATATTTCACCTCTATATGCTGGAGCCAAACAAAACTGTCATCAAATAGAAAAAGAAAAATATTATGCAAAACGTGTGCAGCTGAATGCTCATTTCTCTGGATGTGTGACACATGCTGATGACTCGCAATTCTGCGGACAGTGGGAATGTAATGAAATGCAGTGAAGGAAAAATAAGCAGTCACTCATCCAATGAAATACCCTAACTATGCCACTCCTCTTCGGGATAATATTTCGAAGACTTATCTCGCTCTGTACTTAAGTTGTCAACAGTAAAAAGAGGAGATGACGACATTCAAATCGTACAAAAACCTAATAAAACCTGTTTGATAAGAAACATGACAGAAAAAAACATGGTCCTGAAAGGATTCAAACTCACTGAGTGCTATCCTTTACCCCTGTAGATCCCGATTTAAGTCGTCAGCAGCCTAGAATGTAAAGAACAAATCTCCCATGATAACACATTTTCAGGTAACCTAGTAAGTCCCTCTGCACCCCTGTGAGTTGAGGTATCTACAGAACCTCAGGAATTATGAAAATTAACAAGAAAAAATAAAAAAATGGAGAAGAATGGAGAACAATGAACAACTGAAGCGATTTCCTGTTGTTTATAGAAAAACAAAGAATGTGGTAATAAGCTTTGAAGCTTAAGAGAACGAATGTCTGTCTTTTCATTCGTTTTTTTCTTTTCTTAACTTTAGATTGTTTTCCTCCTATTTTTTGATTCAGTGCAATGCATGGAACAATACAAGGGTCCCCCAGGGTTGGTTTTCTTTGTGGATTTTCTTGGGAGCGACGGTAACGGGTACGCTGTCTTAGACGTTTAACTGGTGTCCATGGATTCCATATTGGCGCTGGAGGAGTCCCTCTGGATGCTGTCAAAGATGGCGGCCAGCTCAGGGTTGGAGCTGATCTGAGATTGGAACTCGCTCATTAGGGGGCTCTTCTCGGCCTCTGGGATGGTTAGCAAGGCCACTACGGCCCGCATGGCAGATCGTTTGAGCTCGTCCTGCTTCTCAAACTCCTGCTTCACAGAGTTGGCTTTTACCTGAGAAAGAATAGAATTAGAAATCAAACAACTCACAATTTTTGACAAATGAATTGGCATCACTATTTCATGACCTTTCATGAGAAACATGGGGAACAGGATTGGTAAAACAAGGCAAACTGAATTCAAACTTTTGCCCCTATGGAAACCACAGATGTTTGAGCTTATGTGCTAACTGCTAGATGCAGCTCAATTTAGATTTCCACCACTGTCAATATACAAAGGTGTTTGCTGAACATTTTGCTTACCTTTGTGGTGCATGTTGCCCTAAGCGGCTCTACAAGTCTGTCCAACCTCTGTAACACTGCACTGGGACACAGACTAGATAATCTGGCCAGCATGAGGAAAGTCAGCATCTGTAAACACATTAATAGAGCAAAAAGAACCATAAACCTTTGTGATTAATGAGTCTATACTTTTGGTCCCACTGAAGTTCCTTGTAACTATAAAATACCCATGGCTTGCGAGAAAAAAACTATATATGATAATTCCTGTTAAAAGTGTTTAGGTAAACAACTGAAACATTTATAAATATACATATTTTCTAGTACAAAGCACTCAATTATATTAAAACAGTAGTTAATGTTCCCGCTTCATTATGATGCAAGTAGACCTGGTAATAAGTACATTTAAAATAAAGTTGGACCACGTCTGTTGTGAATGCATTATGCATTTATGCCTTTGATGACCGCACACTGAATCTTTGTTAATCAATTCACTCTTTCATCTTCTGTGGTCGCTAAATGATCTGCATGGCAAAAAGCCTGTGTCTCATGAAAGATTCATGAGTCGAGTCTGATGGCTTACCTTGATATCGTAATGGTCCTTAAGTCCGTCTTCAACATGGTTTAAGAATTCAAAGATGTCAAGTCTATCAAGGCAACTGTCTAATAGAGTGTACATGCATTCAAATGCAGCCTTCCGGATGTCCAGACCATCGTCCACTGTGTGTTTGAACGGACCCATCTCAACCTAGAAAGAGGCAGGTGTCATTGAGCTTTGAGGTTTTAAAAGCCAGTAAAGCAAAAGGCTCTGGACAAAGGGGAGATTACCTCTCTGATTAAATCCTTGCGCACTTTGGTCTCATTGTACAAATGAGGGAGAACCGTATCCAAAAGGTCTCGAATAAGAGAAGGTTTGTTATGAGCTGCAGAGTTGAAGGTAACTAAAGCCACTCTTCGTACATTGAGGTCTGGATCTTCCAATGTTTTCAAGAAATCACCTAGAAGTATAAAAAAAAAAAAATTACAATTAAAACCAGTTCTAAAATGTGTTCTGGACAAAATTCAAAACGGTGCAAGTTTGTACTTAAAGAGTAAAAGTGAAAAAAATATGTATTTGCCAAGGAGAAAACCAACTAATAATAGCACTTGCCTATGCAGTTTTTAAGAAGGGGGTCAATTGTCTGTGGGTGATCAGAAATCGTGAATTTAACAGCTGTGACTACAGAGCTCCTGGCATAAGATGATCCTGCGGAGAAAGACACTTCCATCAAAACTCTTAAGATTTATAAGAAACAATTTATGACACAAAAACTTCGACAAAGTATAAAACTTCATTTAAATTGAATTGAAAGTATTTTGATACAGATTTAACAGGCAGAGTTAAGAGACAATCACCTGATAAGAGATAGCCTTTTAGCCTGGGCAGAAGAGTCTCTGGGTCGATGAGTGTTAACTTTCCCAGACATTCAGCTACCACGTTCCTTGTGCCCTCTTCTGTACACTCGCAGTGTTTGAGCAACAGCGCCCACACATTTTCAACATACGGTTTAAGCCCTGCCACCGAAGCAGAGCTGATGATTTCCTTGAGAGAGTGCAACAGCAGGTACTGTCGCTTGGGTTGGCCAGAGATCTCTTGCAGGACAAAGGGCAGGTACTCCGGGAGATTCCCCACGCTGATGCTGCCTAACGCGTATGAAGCTGCTGATTTAACCTCTTCGCTGGCTGAGGAGAAGGCATCCAGAATGACCGTTTTCAGCTCAGGCTGGCCGCTCAAATCAACGTGATGGCCGACCTCACCAAGGGACAGCAGAGCCAGCAATCGGATGGAGTCAGTGGAGCGCGAGTTCTTCACGTCTTGAATGAACTGTCCCACCACTGCAGGGCCCTCTTTAGGACAAGCTCGTGTAAGAGCAGCCACACACTTCGCAATGGAGTAGTAGGATTGCTTATGGGTGAGCGCTGCACTCTGGGCATACACCGGACCTGTTAGCATACGTAGCAGATCCATGTAGCCCAAGCTGGCAGTTCCCGTAGCTACAAGAGCCTGGAAGAATTCCAGCATGGCGCTAAGAGCGCCACCTTGCAGCAACGGCGAACGAACCAAAGCTATGAGTTCAGCCAAAATAGAGCCACTTATCTTAGACAGCGAGTCAGGGTGGACTCGTGCAAGCGTGGTGAGGAAGCTGATAGCCATCTGCGAGACATGCATATCGCTTTCATTGATAAGAGGTGGCAGCTCAGCCAGTACAGCGTCAATCATGGCCGGTGTTACACTATCACTGTAGTTCTTGACCAGAATGTCCAGTGCAGCCAGTGTGCTTAGTTTCAATGCTCGCTGGTTCTTACGTAGGAAGGAGGCAAGAATGGGAACAGCCTCACCCAAAATGGGCCTCAGGTTGATCTTTAGCGGTGACCCTGCAATGAGTGTGAGAGCTTTGACAGTGGTCAGCCTTGTTATCTCGTTCTTCAGTCGCTCTAGGAAGATGAGGAGAGTGCCTGGTAGGTCTGCACCAAGGCTATCACCAAGGTTGCAGATAATTTGCCCCGTACAAGAGATAGCTCGCTCTTTGACTTCCTGGTCGATATCTGCTGCCTTCAGCCTTTTAATGGTGCAAGCAAAAAGGTCAGCGATGTAGGGCGAAGCATCAAAAGCATCTGTTTGATCGAGGGGCCTAATGACTTTGACCAACTGCTGGGTGACCAGCAGTGCTTCAGAAGTGATCTTATAAAAGGGATCACCCACACAAGCAACTACAGGAGGCACTATCGCCTGAACATGGGGGTGGAAGACTTGAGGCTGATGGTTGCACAGGATCACGACTTTCTTCTTTCAGACGAATCCAGTCGGAGTTATATTAAAAATGGTCTTTGATCTTCTAAGCTGTTTAATTGTAGTCAGCGGGTGTTGCAGTTCATCATTCCAAAAGAAGTGAAATAAAGCACATCCATCCATAATAAAAATGTGACTCACACTGCTCCAGGGGGTGAACAAAGGCCTCCTGTAGCAAATTGATGCATTTTTGTAAGAAAAATATCCATATTCAAAACGTAATAATCATTTTAATGTAGCTTGTGCCAACAGTCCTACATGGGAGCAGCTCCGGGCGGATGACGTATGAGTTCAGCGTTGATTAACCTCCTGGGGTCGACAGTTCCACCAGCGGAACTTTTTGCAGATTTGAATGATGACAGCGAAAAGAACTAAAATGCTCCTTCATACTTGACGCTTTTTATTTAACTTCTTTTGGACTGATGCATGCAACACCTGCTGAGTGGCATTAAACAGCTTGAAAGATCAAAGACAATTTTTAATATAACTCCGACTGGATTCGTCTGAAAGAAGAAAGTCATATAACACCTAGGATGACTTGAGGGTGAGTAATTTGTGGGCTAATTTTCATTTTTGGGTGAACTAACCCTTTAAATGTTTTGCGTATAAATATTTCCATGCACCTCAACTGGTTGTGCATGACCTTAGCAATGGCTTGTGGATCAAATTCCCAAGGAACACACAAGCAGGATAAAAGCTTCTGCCTAATACATGAATGTAAATATAAATGCAAAATGCAATCACCCTAGACAAATTCAAAGTCTGCCATTAGCTACCACACAGAGCTGAGAGTCAGTCTCTAAACTGAAATATCTAAGTATATTCAGCTCAATGAACTGAGGAAAAAGAAAACTGAGAACTGCCACAGAGGGGAAATGCATGTGCACAAACACCTCCAGAAATTACCTGGTAGGAACCCATGTGCACTCAAAAGCACAACTGGTCTAAACAAAAGCAGCAGTCATCACATGGCTCATCTGACATACCTGCACAGCATGTCTGCCATGATGTCCAACGCTTCCAGCTGAACTGAGACGTCCTCCTGCTTGGCAATGGCACTTGTGAGGCGGCCTGTAATCTTTTTGCAAACGCTAGCAGCAAGAGCAGAGCCTAAAGCAAAGAGAAATGGACTTAGCAGGCAAGACGGTGCAGGAAAAAAACTAAATATAGCTGAATACATTCTCTGTCCTTTTAGCACATGAAAAACAGTTTGTCGAATACTCTGGAAACGATTGTATTAATAACGCTACACAGGGAAAGCATGTTGTTTTACCGCTGGATGCTGGCGGGAGCTCGCCAATCACCGTTTTGAGGCCGATGCTGGAAATATCTCGAAGCTGCTCCTTATCTGATAACATGTTTGTACACAATGTATCAACAATGGTTTCGACCTGGTACTCCTTCACTTTGCTGACAAGTGGGCCCAAACTGCAAGAAATAAGGACTTTTAGTGCAACCTCTGAAATGCTTCCTATTTGTCTATTGCTTGCAAAAATGTCCATGCTGCAAAATGGTACGTTATTTCTGTTTAGCATTCAAATCAGTGTTAATCCATTCGCATGATGGCATTATCTTTCATAAGGTTTAAAAAAAGTCTCTGTAAACAAACTTGTATTTAACAACACAAAAACCGAAATGAAATGAAGAGAGATTACGGACTTATTAAAGCAATCCCTTCAAAAATATCTAGGGAAAAAAAGGCGAATCTCAGAAGCTAATAACCGAGATAAATCAACGTGAAAAACAGCAATACCTCTTACTAAATCACTCTGGCACAAATCAATTTCACATTAAAACATTTTCAGAGGACAAACCGAAGCCAATTCATGAAGGAAACACTGAAAATACCCAACTAAGAGAAGCTTTCAAGTTCATGCAAGCGCAGAAGGACTGGAACAAATGAATAATGGCAAAATTCTTACCATTTTACAGCCAGATTCTGAACTTCTCCGTTCTTGTCCTCCAGGAGCTTTAAGATCATTTTGACCACCTTCCGTTCACTATCATCATCCAGCTTTATCGAATCCTTCTGCAGTTCGGACATCAAATCATTGGTGGCCATGAATCTGAGGGAATAAACAAGGACTTGTTATGAATGACTTAATTCACTTTATTCTCAAGAAAAATATGTTTCTTCCACCAAAATTTAATAACTGTGCAGCCCATGTTAGTAATCCCCTACCATCCAACGTCGTCATATAAAGACCACTTTTCACTAACCAACCAATTCCTAATGAATAAAAAACCAACCACCATCAACATTTTCTTCCATTGCATGTCCTGTTTCACTCATAAAATCCAACATCTTACACAAGCAATGACTACCAGTTGCAAGGCTTTTTTTTTTTCCAGAGGTGTTCCCAATGGTCCAGACACACTGACACACTTAAAGAGGGTTTCATATGACTTCAGCACTAACAGAATGGTTAATGTAAAGTCACCCACATGGCCGTAACATGAGAGCCACCTGTATGACGAGGCTGCTGGCATTATGTCAAAGCAAATGGGCTGACGGAAGCATTTTCACCTTTTCCTCTCACTTGTCATGGTTTGATAATTCATAATCCACTTCTGAGCTGAAACTGGAGTGGATTAAAATGAAATCTTGTCTTTGGGTGCCAACATCAAAGCCTCAGCACAGAACCTCATATGTGATATGAGCAAAAACCTTCTGCATACCCTATTACATGCCATCTCTCTCTCACACACACACAGAGAACTAAGTGCATCTGCTTTGGCATATATTTGAAGACATGGAATCTCTTATTCCAGCGAAATGGGCTGACGGAAGCATTTTCACCTTTTCCTCTCACTTGTCATGGTTTGATAATTCATAATCCACTTCTGAGCTGAAACTGGAGTGGATTAAAATGAAATCTTGTCTTTGGGTGCCAACATCAAAGCCTCAGCACAGAACCTCATATGTGATATGAGCAAAAACCTTCTGCATACCCTATTACATGCCACACACACAGAGAACTAAGTGCATCTGCTTTGGCATATATTTGAAGACATGGAATCTTATTCCAGCGAGAGCCTAAGTAAGAATGAATACTGCATGAGACACACACGCTCCAACAGCAGGGCGAGAGAGGGAACGCCAGCACACGCCAACAGAGGAGACCTAGAATGGTGTGTAAGCAAATTTTTCCCAGGGGGTGAAATCTTGTGAAATTCAGAAAGAGCTGGAATGAGAGCAGAAAACGGCTTGACGGAGATGACAGGCAGGAAAGACTCTGGGAATATGATCCGATGACTGCATTAGCATTCATTTGAGAACTCCTGTCGGATATGTATAAAATTCACAAACCATTAACCTCCTGGTGGCCACTGCTGAATATACTGAAATCATTAAAAGGGATTCCCCCAACAGCAAGAACAGCATGACAGCCCAAAATACAAATTGTAATAACTATATAGACAAGGTACAACTTCATGATTATGCTTTTCAACTGTTATTACTATATTTATATGTTTCTAGCCTTGACAGCATTTCTGATCAGGCTAGTATTCTCAAACCAAAGTCAACGAGGAACTGTCATGCAATCTTTGGTAAATGAGGTAAATATCTATCACTATTATTTAAAAAAAAATTTTTTTTTCAAATGTTGTAATCATCTGAATTAAACAATTTAACGCAGCCTGTGACTTACAAAGGACAAGAATCAACCACTGCCTTCATAAATAATTGTCAATCTGCACGTTAGCAAGTGATTAAGAAGTGAATAAAAGAAGAAAATAATAAATGCATGACCTGTCAAACCTGTCAGTATGCACATTTAAAAATGACATGACGTTTTCTGAAACATTGAATGCAGAGATAAATCTTGAATTCAAGACGCACTTTACATTATACAAACTTCTCTAATTCTATGCACATATCATAGACGTGCACTTATGCTAACATTAGCCAACGTATATGAACCCCAGGAGAACAAAATTACATCAAATACGAAATATTGCACTGATTCATCAACTTTCTGCACATTCAGCCCATGGTTTGTTCAAAATGATTGTACTCGTTGCAAATGATATGACAGTTCGCGTGCAGTGCCACCAAAAAGATATGCTAAAGCTAATCGGCTAATTCTAGCGGCTAGCTAGCTAACGTCCATACTAAAACAAACACTTTTTGACAACTTCAATTCCAGCAACCGATGTCAAATTAACAATTCAAATGGTTAATTATAGCCGTGAACATATGACCCATACACACATTTAAACAGCAAAAATCAAAATGAAGGCCCGTGCAGTGTGAGTTTGACATGCTAAGTTAAGCAGCTCCCTAAACAACAACAGTCGCGCTATTCGGGGCCTAAAACTTTCTGCGATCGCTGCGTTATTCATTAAGACATGTAAACGCCATCACAAGCGCCAGAAATACACATGCATGCTATTTAACACTCATTCAAAATATGTGCAGTACGACTGACCTGAAATCCTTGTCGCTGGATGTCATTTTCTCCAAAAGATTAGAGATGTGGTACGAGGCACTCGCCATGTTTGCAGTCTGGAAAACCACTTGTGTGTACGTTTAGGGCCAGAATGATTTAGTTCGCCTCTTTCTGGAGGTTTGAAGGGGTTGTAAAGTACAAGACGAATATCCAGAGTTTGTTGTGCAGGTAAGGTGATCAGCAGCAGCTGTGCGGGGAAGAGCAGACGCTCATGCCTTGAGTTTGGATGGGTTTGAATGGAGGTGCTGCTCGCTTCTGCAGGAGGGTGGAGCTCAGACTAGACTAGACTGAAACTGCTGAGAAGACAGAGTGAGAGTGGGGCTGTGTTGCAAAACCTAGTGAGTTGCCAATTTGGACTGCATGCGAACTCCATCTTTTGGCCATCATTATTGTGGTGTGGTAAAGGTGTTCTCATGAATATTATTTGATTGTACTCAACTAATTTAGCATGATTCTTTATTGTTTTGTGCTCAAATTTAATCACATGTGCTGCTATCTTAATCCACTACATTACTCATTTTAGGTAATATAACCAGACTACTTGTAGATTACTTTAAAATTACATTTGACTAAATTACATTTGACACATTTATCACATTGATTTAAATAGGATAATCGCGTGTACCATACTGATATAAAAGTACAAAGAGAAAGAACAGCGCTGGGTAGATTACTGATTCCAAATTACATGACAAAAATTGTAGTCAGTAACGTAATCCACTACATTACTCATTTTAGGTAATATAACCAGACTACTTGTAGATTACTTTTAAATTACATTTGACTTTACACATTTATCACATTGATTTAAATAGGATAATCTCGTGTACCATACTGATATAAAAGTACAAAGAGAAAGAAAAACCCCCTTATAATCACATAATCAATAAAAAAGTAACTGTAGTCTGATTACGAGTACTTTAAAATGTAATCTAATCTAATCACAAGTATTGAATTTTTGGAATCTGATTACGTAATCCAGATTACATGTAATCAGTTACTACTTAGCACTGTGTGTGTGTTCATATATATTTATACACACATGTAATCTGGATTACGTAGTCAGATTCCAAAAAATCAATACTAGTAATTAGAGTATATTACATGTTAAAAAAAAAAATATATATATATATAT
>NW_015660878.1:1066887-1119062 GCF_001515625.1 Sinocyclocheilus rhinocerous | reverse complement strand
TTTTTTTTTTTACAATTCTTCACAGATAAAATTGAGATCGGATCCATCCTGACTATTTAAATCAATCCTAAAAGCAATCATGTATTGCAAAAGATATACTGTCTAGAACCTCTAGTGACACATGAAATAAATGGGTGTCTATTATTTCATTTCAATCACTGAAATTACCTGGTGCATAAAAGAGTGAGAGAAAGAGAAAAAGGGAGAAAACACTAGCAATTATCCTTTACTCTGTACTCCCTAAGACAGGTTTGACTTCTGGACCCTCAGTTAGATGAATCCTCTATGATACATTCATCCTGTCCTTCAGTGTGTCTTTATTCAAAGCCTACCCTGTTCCCAAAGAGGAGTGCAGCACACCTCTCTCATTTTCTGCTCTGATATGCTCTTAGTAAGACCATGAAATAGGAAGGAATATTTAGAGAGACTTATGCAATTGCCATCATTTTGTCCCATGCAGTACATGCAGACTAATGCAGTATATTTTGTTATGCCAAAATGTCTTTTGCCTTAGACGTATTTGGATGATCTTTGCAGAAGACTGCCTTCCAGCATTGTCTGACCCACTCCCAAAATCTGCATTCAGCATTGCGATGTCTTTTGTCTTTTTCTCTGAGATCAAGTATGTTATGGTTAGATGCACTACACATTGTTTTTGACTCAGTAGTAGACAGGAGGTCAAATATAATTAGGATTACATCGCACTGTTGGCGGTGCAGAGCGCGGTCATGCAGTGAAATGCACCTTTGCGTCTTCAACAAACGCAAATATATGAATCAACTGAATTCATATAAGAATAACTGAAGATAAAAAAGCAGCAGAAATAGTCAATGTGTGTAATGTAAATGTAATTGTAAACATAAAACTTAAAATATGTTTACATTTTCACTGAATAATGGTAAATTATATATAAATATCTGGCTTCGATTTCATGCTTGTCAATCTGTCAGTTTATTTTGAAACACAACAACAAATCAATTCACCATGAAATCAGTTATGATTTCTCAGAATACCCTCAACAGCTGTGTGGAAAATGGCTCTTGGATGGACACCAGGTGGCAAAGGCGTAGAAAGGAAATAAAAAGAAGATAGCGAGTGTGTGTCTGCATGCAAAAGCACAGATGAGAGGAGAAATAAAGCAATTTCATTCAAGACTCATTAAGTTAGTGAATTTCTTTTTCATTTCTTTTAAATAGCCCACTAGATTGAGATTTTAAATGTCAGTGATACATAATTGCTATGCAGAAAACTAAATTCTATGAGAAAACTGTCATGTCGAGAAGTTGAATTTGATGTTAGTTTTCTTTAAGAATTATTACACTCTAAAAAATGCTGGGTTTTAACCCAAATGTTGGGTTAGTCCATATTTTACCCAAAGTTGGGTTGACACAACCCAGCATTTATTTAGAGTGTAGATGTAATTTTTTGGAGTATGTAGGGAGTTTAAAGGGGTCATATGATGCGATTTGCATCATATGACCCCTTTAAACTGTCATTTGATTGATCTCTGTTGCAGTGGGACAAGGCTCCAGTAGGTGTCATGAGAGCAGGGCATGAGCATGTGTGTTTGTGTGTGTTTTGGAAGGACATTGAACTTAAATGATAGAGAGAGACCTCCTGTCATTGTGGAGAAACATCTCCTTGCACTGAAATAAATCTTGATGCTATTGCCTAAGATTATCCAAGACTTTTTCAGGAAATGAAAAATGATGTCCCAATTATGTTACCTCATGGAGGCATTGATGTGTGATGGAAGCAGAAAACCATGCCCATAGCTCTCTCATAATGGCATGCCTCCTTCTGTAGGCATTAACGCTCAGATGCTCCAAGCAAAATAGGGGCAAGGGGAAGAAAAGACTGTTGTGGCCTCATTTTCCAGTCTGTGGGTAAGAAGTTTCTATTGTGACATATAATGGATTACATAAAGCAAATAGGCTGATCAAAATGTGACTTTTTCATGCATGCTAAACATTATATAAAATATCTTCAGGAGCAAGATATGTGCTGATATATTTGCTATTCAAACAGGAAGTTGGGACAGGGTCAGGAATATGCACTCTGTTGATGCTGTGAATGCAGCTGCTTATGTAGGCACAAGATAGCAAGTCAGCTTTTGTCAGAATTTTTTTTTTTATAAATAGCCAAGGCACAGCCACCATGATATTTGCTGTTGTTAGTAGATTACAAGTAATGTGAGTTACGTAATCAGATTACTTTTCCAAGTAACTAATAAAGTAACACATTCCACTTAATGTTTGGCAATACTATCAACTTGATTGCACAGACACTATAATCGGAAGACAACTGAACTGAGCTGGACGATGACATCACTGAATCAACAATGAACTGACTTTAACTTGAAATATTGACTGTTTGCTATTGTCCTGTTTTTAGAGCTGCTGTACAGCAGAATTGAATTTTGTTCGCATTATTGACACACTATTTTTCTGTTTAGCACTGTAAAGCTGCTTTGACACAATCTCTATTGTATAAAGCGAGCGCTATATAAATAAAGGTGATGACTTATAAATTTACAACAAAATATTGTAGTTATAAAAATAGTTACTTTTTCAAATAAGTAACGCAAGTTACTTTTTTCCATGTATTCTCTGACTCCTCTTCTGTCCCTGTGCTGAGAGAAATTGGGAGTGAGGTGCAGGGGAGGGGGCACTTGCTTCAACCTTGAGGCTTATTAATTTCACTTTTGGTGTAAAAGGGCCTTTACAGTTACCAAAAACATAACTTTTTTCTTAAAAAACAAATAAGGAAGCCCTTTTTTGGTATGCATTACTTTTAAAAGTAGCTTTCCCCAACAGTCTGAGGATAGAAGAGTCATCAATATTTTTTTTAATCTGATTTCTCATATAATAAAAACTGTACATTGTAAAAAAAAAAAAAAATTGTATGTGCTAGCAATGCTTTTGCAAATAAATTTAATCAAAGCTAACACATGTAAACTAAAAACCACAAACAACTCCTAGTATGATTTAATGTAAATTTAAATAAAAAACTTAAAGGTTAGATAAATATGTCCCTAAAATTGGGTTAATTGCAATTTGAGGCTCAAAAATCATTCAATTACACATGCAGCAATGGCTCTGTGGAGTTGAATGACAAGGTTGAATAGACGTACATTTAATTTAATGATGAACCTTCTGTTTACAATGAACCCCTGGGAGCCGTAATCGATTATCAAATTGTAATTGCCCTTTCTTTTTCATTTCACTATTAAAAAGTCAGCCAACATTCTGTCCTACAACATAAACTCTCTCCCCTTTTCTGCTCTCAATTGCTTTCTCAAACTTTTCCCTCAGTTTTCTGCTACATGCAATCTGGAAATTACAAATGACCTCTTGTTTTGAAAGGGCTGCAATCTATGGACCATTAATGACTTATTGAATTGAGGTAATTGCATTCTACTCAAGCAGTGGCCACCCCTTGTTGCACTTAACATTAAAATTTAATTTAATTTCCTGGCCCAACACTAAACATAAATTGCTAGTCAAGTAACAGACGCATTACCTGAAAAAAAAAACATTGGAATTCATGGGCCACATTGGATGTCAGCCGTGGATACATTGCAATAGCAAAGATGTTCTTTACTCAATATAAAGAGCCTCAAGGCAAAGTCTCAAGAGAGCACTTCATTACTACAGGCTCCTATACATAGACATTATCGTCTACTTTATCCTCACTATCTCAAACAAGCACACAGATGACTGTGAAATAGCAACATGGCTCATTTCATCACCCTTATTCTGTTTTATTAAATGTAAAGTGTGTGATTTCACACTGAGAAAGAAACTGAAATTTAAGTTGTTATTTTCATCATTTTTGTTTAACTAAGCTGGACTAAAGAGAATGCATAACATCCACATTACTACACACTTCACCTTTATTAACTGTTTACCTCAGCTGACTTTATGAAGGAAAGACAGACAGACAGACATAGACTCAACAGAAGTGTTTGTCTTCATATTTCATCCACATTTTCAAGTAAAATTATACCCACAGCTTCAAACTCTGCTTTTTAATATGGACACCATGTTGCTTCCGACAGCTGCTTAGTCAAAGTATTTTATATCCACATCTGAATTACTACCATTATTAGAGCCATTGTTACAGCAGCATTAATCAAACTGATATACGGCACTGACCTAAAATGTTCATTCCGACAGTATTTACAAGGCCTTTACAGACACTACATGTGGCGTATGTCCTCAGTGTTTGACCCATCACCACGTACTTGTCAAGAACCTCTCAATTTCTGATTGGTCAACACCAGCTAAATTAAATGCAAAGGGCATTTATACAAGGTCATGTATTCTTAGACGGTGTCTCTTCACTCCTCCATCATCCTCCTTGAGTCTGTCTATCACAATGTCTGATCTAGCTCTTCATCAGTGCTCTCTTTAGGGCCTCTCTCTCTCTGCCTCCTGATTCACAGTGAGAAATAGCTCAGAGCCCTCAAGGGAGGTTGCCCACAGGAGCGAGTGCGAGTGTATAGGTGTATGAGTGTGTGGCCTCATTGCAGGCGTGCTCTCTGATTAATCAATGCCGTAAAAACCGAGCACAGCGGAATAGCCCAAAGGCTCCCAAAGGGGATGTAATGCAAGGTATAAAGCACCTTCCAGCACAACCTCTTTGACCTCACCACCTGCTCCGAGACCTCAGGTTGATGGAGAACATATACATGTCACTGATTAACAATCTTCAACAAGTACAGAGCCCTGAACAGGGGTGAGATACCTAAATATACATTTATTCTGAAAGGATTTAATATATGATATATCAGTTACGTGACTTTCAGTTAAACCTTGGAGCAATGGCTTAGTGGTCAGTGCAGGGACAAGATCATCATAGACATGGAGGGAGACATGTTTCATAATTGCATTTGGTTCCCCACATTCAAAAACCCCCAGCTGTGGTGCTTGTGTGGAAGATACAAGTCCTATTTCCTATTTAACATATCCTATTCCTTCTTTCTCTAACCAATACTTACCTCCATTCCACTGTTGCTATAAAATAATAATGATATTGATTTATTGGCCTTCCTAAATTTATTATGTAGGATAAATACAATCATGCAACAGTTAAATCTGATCACTGGATCTGATTGGTCAAGCAGCGTTCCTAGAGTGGTCATATAACAGTACAACAGCACTGGGACATTCTTGTTTGTTGCAGGTTACGTTGCTATGCCAGAAGGTGACAGCAAGTGACTGTTTTTATAAGTGAGACGTTGAATTATTCATTCAAACTATTTGTTCTAAACAGTTGATTCATTCAGGAATAAGTCAAGTGATTGTCCTTATGAGGGAGTCATTGTGTCATTCACTCAACCAATTTGTTATTTTGTAGCTTTGTTTGGAACTATTTTTGTTGGCAGCACAAAATTGCAGCAAAATTGCAGCACAAGTAACTCGCAATACTGTGTTTAAAGTGTTAAGTTCCTCAGTATTAACTTGTTTATTGAACTGCTGAAAAAAATCTGCCTCATTTACTCCAATAACTTATCTGAAACAGTGCAGTGCAAGCTGTTGTTGTTAGATCTAACATGACTGTTTCAATTTATAACGAAGGCTTGGACACATGTCTTGAACCATCAATGGCAAATCCTGAACCTGTGGTGTAAGAAAGAAGTTCCTTGCCCTTGCCACAACTTGCCCATGTGATATCACTTTAACATATGAAGGTGATATTTATTAGGAAATTGCTTATTTTTACCTAATGCAGCTCTAATACATCAAGCCATGTTTAGTGTATTTGTGTTGCACCTTGTTTCACAGCAGCTTTATATTCAGGGATATTGTAACAGGAAGTAATACATTAGAGTCTACAATAACCTATTACGAGGTAATTGGTAAGAAATGTCTGTGGTTAAATAGAGACCACTAATTTAATCATAATTGAGAAGTGAACAAAACATCTCATTTAATAATTTATGTTTCCAGATTTAAGATATGCCACAAATTTAGTGTCACGCAATAAACAGAGGTGGTAGAAAATCATGTTCTCTGTAATTCATCACTTGACATTGTCATGTCCTTTCTAGTAGATTTTGGCCTTGCCTAATTAGACTCATTCTTGGCCAACCCACTCTTATTCTCAACACATTTAGCTAATTAAAGAGCTTAATTTAATTCACATTTGATTAACCAAGCACCCAATGGAGCCTAAATGTTGACAGCTAGACCTCGGAGAAAGCTGTTTTCCAAAGCTGGTGATATAATTGGGTTTGAAATTTAAGGACCACAGGCCATGTGTGATCATATTTTATTTCATAATTTGGTCTTTACTGTCTCCAAAACTGATAGTGATGTCTCTGTTGGCTAACAGCTATTTGAGTTGGAAATATATGTTGAAGTGGATATTTATTCTGTATGTGAGGCAGAAAGACTTACTAAGTACTAAGAAGATGAACATGAAAATGCAGACAAATTCTCAATTAAATATCTAAGAATCAAAGCAAAATGAGACTTACCGTTTAACACTTTTCTTATTTTAAAGAACTATACTGTTCTCTGTTTGTCACAGGGACACAAACAACCATTTTGTATTCAGGTGGTCTTCTGAGAATTGATGTTTGTAGTGCTTGCATAACAACTGTGTCTTATTAAAAAGTGCTCTCTCTGCATCACTTGTTTGCTAAAACAATCACATACTCAGACAAAGTCACACAGAGCATGTTAAGAATCTACTAAGGATTCATCTGTAAAGAATATCAAAGAGAGCTGTGGGTTTTGTGTGAGCAAAATGAAGGCTATTGAATTCTCTGGTACTTACTGTATAAGTGCGTTTATTTTAAAGAGGATTTTTTTGCAACTAGAAGCCACGAAGATCAAAAGGCAACAAGTTCATTAATATAAAGTATAATTTAAAACCCTATATGAGAGCATTAAATGCTAAATGCATTGATCATTTATCAAGAAATGTGTAGTTGCCTTTATAAGAATTTACTGGCTGAACTAGACATTTTCTGAGGCCTGGTAGTATGATTTTTTTTTTTTAATTTCTAAAATATTTTTTTTCTCAGCAATTGCTTATTCAGTGAACGAAATGCTGCACTGTTCATGCGTAACATCAGGCCTTTGTCTTGTCTCTATCAGAGGTTGTACTGGTACATATATTGATCTCCCAGTCTAGTGATTCAGATGCTTGGGGCCTTTGTGTTCTTTACTTCATTGTCCATTTCAGCACAGAAGCAAACATTGAGTCCTGTATCTGAACTTATGATTCTTTTCATAACTTGAGGTGAGTTATTGAACAACCTGGTCACTCTATTTTTTTTTATAATACAAGCGTATGTGGACTGGGGCTTTCAAGCTTAAAACATCACTGTCACATCAGTGTTATTAAAGTGTCCATATGACTTGCACGCTATATTCAATGTCATGCAATAGGTTTGTGTAACAAACAGATTTAAATTTCAGTCATTAACTGAAAATTTGAAAATCCGTTCTAGCATTTCATGCCCAAGTTCATGAGAACAATTTATGAATCATTCTTTTAAATTAGATTATTTCAGAAAGACCCGTCAGAATGATTTGTTTATTGAAGCGATCCACTTTTCATTCTCAACTCAGTGACTCTTTGATTTTGGTCTGTTCTTCACACAAAGCTACTATCATAAGACTGGTGAGTCATATGAATATTCTAATACTTTTATGGGTCTTTACATCCTATTTTAAGGTTTTAAAGCTTTAGTCCCATTTCATAATAATTGCATGAAAAAGACCTAAAATTTCTTCTTTTGTGTTTTACAAAAGAAGCCATCCGAGTTTGGAACGAAAAGAGGGTAAGTAAATGATGACAGAATTTCATATTCAGGTGATTTCATCCTACCAAACATGATTCATAATGGAGCGTTCATTAATGGATTTAAGGCCTTGGGGAGATTACTTTGAGTCATCACAGACAGTACATTTACTTTCAGAGGTTAAAAGGTACAGAGGCACACTGATGTCATGAGTTGTCATGATGCGTTTGGGTTAGTGGCTGACTCTGCAGTGGATGTTTCTAGGCCTAACAGCAGAACACAGCACAAAACCCTGCTGTGCCTCCGAGTTTCACAGTTGCCGCTAGTTGTCATCTTGATTCATTGAACATCAGGGTACTTGACAAGCCTTAGACGGGGAAGCCAAATAAAGACAAAATTATTGCCGGCCATTTCTGACACAGCAGAGGATGCGTGACTACACTGTCTAGAGCGGTGGGTCTCATAGGGACTGTTCTCTACACTCCAGCAGTACCAAACAAGAGTGAAAATAGTACTGACTATTTTATATATATATTGTGAACATGTCGCTGTTGAGAGAACTCCTCTCATTACAAAATCTGACAGTATTTGAATGCCTTACTAAGAAAGAAAAAAATATCATGTCATAATTTACAATATCAGCTTCTTGCTTGCCCACTAAAAAGGGTCTATATGCTATAAAAACCCAACATACAGTAAATAAACCTTCACCTTCTTGGAAAGTGCTTCAGAAACCACAAGAATTAATCCGTTTGTAGGACAGAGGACGACCTCGAGCGTCTTTGCTTTTGTTCCTACTAAGGCAGAAATGGCATATGAGGCAGGGATGTCTTCCAGGAGCTGCGATATTGTTCATAAAAACTCCAAGGACTGCCACACAAAGTCAATAGCCTCGTCTAGTCATGGTGATCCTGAATTTGTTTTGAATATTTTGTTCTTCATTTCTCCCTGAGTAGTTGTGCATATATCTCTTTTGTTGTTTTCCACTTTCTCTTGGTTTTCTCCTTGGCTTCATCTTGGCTTTTCAGTATCTGTCCCTCAGCAGCTTATTGGCTGCTAAGAGGAGGTACACCACCACTGGATTTTTATGTGGCCACGCATACAAGAAGTGTAATGGGCACTAAAGCACTCTGATTGAAGCAGAAATCATATTGCCTTTGATTGCCCCATGAGACTTGAAGCGCTGCCACAGGGCCGTGAATTACATTGTGCTCAGGCAGACGTGGTGCGAAGCCTGGCCTTTCTCAGCAGCAGTGGGAGCCGGTCTCTACTGCAAGACCTGCATGCAAATTTGCGATTTTAGCTCCCTCGACAGACCCTCGGGTAGCTCCTCAGGAGCAAAGAAATTCACTTTTTTTTCAACTGTACATTCACCATCTCTCCTGTATTCTTTATTTATGCTCCCTCTCTTTAGACTCCATCTGCTCGACTCTACAGACGTACAGTACAGAGAGATTCACTGGCCTTGCACCCAGGTGGTGCCAACTGCTATCTCCAGCACTGCTGAGAGTGAATGGGAATTCAGCTCAAGGCATGCTGGTGTGTGTATTTAGAGTTGGGTATAACCGTGTGTCCTGCCTGAAAGGTCATATCATGAATCATAGTTGGGTGAATGACTGTTATTAGCAATGACAGTTAAGAGCAGTAATGGTGGCTTGCTTTTCTTTTGATTACACCTTCAAATGAGGCAGTCCATCATTCGGTATGCAAGCATGCCAATACTTAGACGAGACATCAAGATCAATGCCTGCTGATTGTTATTTCATAACAACTGCATGGTAATTACAGACTGTTCAATTATGGTCAATTATGTACAACCACATGGACAGGTTGAATGGAGAAAGTTTATTTAAAATACACACTTGCAGAAGCATCAAGCGTCCTTTGTCACAGCTGAAATAGCAGCTCTGAAACATCGCTCTGTGATTTATTAAATCAAAATCTCTCAGAAACATGCTTGCATTAATATCCATCAAAATGTGACAATAATTGTGTTGCTGTCTTCCTTTGCAGTTAAATGAAAGTGTATTATGGACATGGTAGATGCCTGGAAGTTCAATTGCCTGGAAGGTAAAAGCTGGAATGTTTGGACCATGATGGAAAAACTGTGAAATGTTTGCAACTTTTTGGAAATCGTTATTCAGGACGTGTCATCAGCACTGTGAAACGCTGTTCAATTATGAAGCTATTTCTAACGAGAACAGCTATTCCCTTTGTAGTCATGACTTTCTCATTATTACTATTCTAGTCTAAAATGGCAATTGAAAGACTTTTAAGATTCAGTGCATAAAACTGTATCTTGTTATGAACTGCTGTGTTATTGAACTGCTATTCTTTGATAATAATTTTTGGGTTTTGTCCCATACAATAATGAAAACTGGTTTGTAATGAGAGATAGGATGGGTCAAATAACTGCTACGCCTCAGCAATTTTATATTGCCACCATATGAAGGCCCACAAAGTGGCAGTTTAGCGTCATGCTTCATTAACAGAACAGATTAGGAGTCAATGACCAATCAAAACATTGGATGCACATGGAAACAAACCATTCATTTTATCCAGAAATTCCTTAAGGAGGCATTTGTTCAATCAGCAACCTATAGTGTAGCCTAAAAAAATCTTACATTTTTGTACAAGTCCTGTATTGGAAAATATAGTGCAAAAACAGGTGCTGAAAACAAGAATGGCCTTGAGGAGACCTCTTCTGGACTCCCCTCACCACCCCTTAAAGATTGAGGTCACAAAACAGCATTTGATAATATGCAGCCTTGAGTCGTCATCCTCTGGCGCAATATGCTTAACAACAATACAGACCTACACGTATTAATAGGAGCTATAAGGAAGCTTGGCCTGCACCTGAATCTCCAAGTAAATCCCTCTCAAATGTAATATAATACCATCCACACTTCTGCCTCTCAACATCTTCACCTCTACACCGACCAGTGAAAACCATTAGGCCTTGGGAGCCACTAAGTAAGGGCATTGCATTCCCTCATGCTAACCCCCATTCCCCTTTCCACTTCCTGTCTGCTGTATCATCTCGGAGGATGATGTGCTACTCGGTATGCAGCCCGAGGGACGAATGGATGGATGGATGGCAAAATGAAAGGATGGAAGAAAGGCCTCAGAATGAGGATGAGCTCTGCCCGACCCGACTCATTACAGACTGGCCTTGCCCCATAGTCTACGCTCCAGCGCGCGTGAAGCCGTCAGGGCACCCCGGTGGATGGATGGACAGGGAATGAGAAGGGGGAGGGAACACATAAGGAATAAAAAAACAGCAGGGGCTGAGAAAAAGTAGGCCGATGATGATGTGTCACAATGCCCACTAAGAAGCAGCGTCACCTAACTTACATTTATCTGGATGCTTTTTTCTCAGTGGCTGTGTGTACATACTGGATGAAGCATGGAGTGCCATGTTGCTTTATGCCAGCGGTAATGAGAGACCACCAACATAGACAGCAACCAGCTGTTTAGGGCAGTAGGGTTAAATACAAGGAGTGCTCCCTAAAGAGAACTAAAAAAAAAAGCACAATATGCTGGAAATTGTTTTTCATAATGTTTGTTTTTGTGTAAAAATCTAATAATTGTTTTTCCAGTGTTTGCTTCTGCTGTTGAACTTATTAAAAATATCAGCAGATGTGATTGGGATCAAATGTGAATATTTACTCATATGATACTAAACATTTACCTGATTATATTAGCTGAAGTATTTATTTTTCTTTTTACTGTGCATATATTTGGTCCCTAATCTAGTAACATCTATGGAAAACTTTTAGGAGGCTGAAAATGTTACATAAGACGATATAATTAAATTACCAGCTCACTGAAATAAACGGTTAATTAAAGTTTGAGTTCAGCACATTAGGCTCTCGAAACCCACTCACCAGGAGATAGTTAAAGGTTAAAACGTTAAACTGCTGCACAATTACAGTAGGTGGGCTGATGCTTACTGCATGCAACAGACAACAGTTAGGTAGAAAGTAATGCAGCTTTCATAAAATACAAATTGAGCCTGGAAACATAAGATATGGATCATGTTCCTATTTTTTTTAAATTTACACAGGTGGAAAAAGAGTGATGGAAAAAGATATTCAAAATGTGTAAAAAGGCCGCTATAATGAATTAATATGTTATTGAACATCTGATAAAATTCATTAGTGGTGGTATTCGCTGGCCATGGGTCTAGAATGAAACACACTTAAGTAAGGTTGTTAAACTAAACATGCATTGAAAAGCATGCACTCCATTAAAGGTACTACACTTCTACAAGAGAACATAATGCTTTGTAATGAACAGCCCTTTAGAACCATTTACAGTTACAGAGGGATATAAGAAAGCACTTTTGAATAACTTTTGTGTCATTTTCTACAAACACTTTGATTTAAATATCAAGTGGTGTAACCATCAAGTAAAGAAGTACTGTACTTTCCTTGAATCCTGAATACTTAAGTGTCAAAAAGTGATATTTACACTGAAATGGCAGACAGATGTTTTTTCAAATATTAATCACATTTTAAAACAAAATGTATGTTTTTCATAATAATAAAATATTAAACAGAATTACTTTTTCCAGACCAACATTTTTTTTCAAGAATTTCAGAAAAGAATATTCAATGACAATTTTTATTTTTAAGTTACATTACATATTAAAATGACTTCATTATAGTAGATCAAGTCATTTTATGAATTGCATTTTAATGCATTTTTAAAAAAAATTACATTGCCTACTACATCCAGACAAAAGTGAATTTAATATTATTGACCCAATTTGTTTTTATAATTAAAAGCCAAAATGATCCAGACGGAAAATGTATTTCATAAAATTGATTCTGTTGAAGTATTTGACATAAATGTCAACCTAAAAACCTTAAAGAAGGCAAAGAAAATTCATTCCAGGGGGCAAATATTGCCTCTAAATATAAACAAGTTCGTTTCTGACTGCCTCACACACACACACACACACACACACACACCAGCAACCCACCCCATTATGATGTGAATGAATGCGGCCACACACACTTTCAAAAGACTGGAATAGACCATCAGCCCCAGTGTACACAATTACACTTCATTTAAACTACACACTAACAGAAACGTGTGGCGGGGTGACGTTTACATTTGTACCGTACTAGGGCTGCAGTGTGAAGCTTTAACGTGACAAAATTCTGGGCTTGGGCAAGGTAGGAAAGGGAAAGACTTTATTGTAGTGGGCACCTTCACGTTCGTGTGTCTGCGTGCTCACACCCCCAGCTCAGCTCCACAACGAGGCAGAGGGAGACACGGCGTTCAATTACACCGGCTGCCAGTGAATAGAAGGAACGAGGCGCGGGGAAATGCACGCCTGTGCCGTCAGTGAAATGCGCCTGAGATTTAGCCCCTGAATGCACACGACGCCACCGAAATGCCGGGCTGGAAGAAAAATATCCCCGCTTGCCTGCAAGCCGACCAAGAAGGAGGTATGAGAAGCAGTGCTATAATAGTTTTGCTTTTGCACGAGCGTTGTTTCAGGGGCGCGCTCTATTTATTGTTATGGTCTCGCGGTTTGTTTGTTACACTATAACTGTTGATGTTTGGCGCGAAATGTTTGGAACGTTCGGCGCTACATTGTATCAACTTTTTCCCGGTGATCAGTGAATTGAGAGATAATACCGCGCCCGCCGCGAGGAATTCCGTAGTAATGCACTTGTCCGGCCGGTTGCTTTCCGTAAATCGACATTTTAAAGGGTGTTTACGTTTACTTTCCTCTTTTATTGCTTCCTTAATTTTGGGAGAATGAATTTGGACCTCTGTTGTTGCCAACGCACCGCCCATATTGATAGTATAGATAGTATATTTGATGTTCATAGTACTCATTGTTAAAAATGTTGCCTACAGTCATGACATTTCTGTAGCTTCCACTTGGCTTCGCTGATAACCATGTGTATGCAGTATGTGACAGTTCATTTCCTATTCGTAAACCGAATGAATAGTGCTGTAATTGTTTGTCGATCATATGGGCTTATCCTTTCGCTTTAAAAGTCTCCATAGCCGCCGGACATGAATTGTAGCTCGTTGCTGCCTGTAGTCGTTGTTATTTAACGTCCAAGGTGTGTAATTAAATAGTAACGTTCGCTACGTTTCCGCGCGCCCAGGTGATTTTGCGTTAGAATTCATTATTCAGTGAATTTCTAGAATTTCACTATTCAGCACCTAATGAAATCTTATCTATCACAGCCATGCATGTCGAGTGAAACGGGTCTGAATGGTCGGGGGAAGAAGTCAGATGCACTTGCCCACAGCAAACACGCAGAGTACACAGAGTATGAGCGTATAATGAATCAAATCAAAGCAGCGAGGAACGATCATGTTTCAGAGGACAGTGAAATATGTTTGCACACGTGGTTTGTCGGTGTAAAGATTATGTTTGTCATACTCTATGGAGCAGCACTTATGGCAAGTATTGATGCAGTGTTGTGTTTTCTTAGGTCATCTAAATAGATTTTGGAAAGGGTTGTGTTCTCTAAAGCAGTTAAGTTTTTATTGTCAGTTGATGGTGTTTGTATGCACAAGAATATTCTGATTAAGATTGGAATATGATTGTATTTAGATTATGTATGTGCAATGCTAACGTGTTAATCAGATTACAAGAAAAGATTTTGTTTACAAGAAATCTGAATTAGATTGCTGGTATATTCTTGTGTTAATCACAATTCTGGGTCATGTAAACACCTCCTTTTGAAATATCCATAGTATTTATAACCATACAAACGTCATTCTGCAGTTTGTGGTACAGGCAGTTGTTGAAAGTCAAAGAAAGTCTAAGAAACCTGTTTTGGAACAAGGAGAATTTCCTCCAAACATGAAAAGAAATTGCAGTTCATTGCAACAGTTGCAACAGTAATGGGTTGAATAAATTAACATGGAAAAATGAATATATAAATGGAAATGGCAAACCTGGCAAGCCATGGATGTTTTTTTAAACCCAAATTATAGGCTTAATCCGAATATGCACATTAATCAGAAAATGCATGGGCTCTGGATGGGTTGTGTCTTTTTGTGTGATTGTGAATGGGCTGATTATCTGATATTCATATTCTGTACATTTGCATTGACATACTACACACATGTGGTTCTGGGAGACCTATAAACCTTGCGCGGAGAAAAGTGTTTGAGATCACGTCTGCCCTTCTTAGATGACTTGAACATCTCTCTCAGGTGTTGAATGTGAACGTTTGGCCATTGTCATCACGACTCAGGACTGATTTCATTTCACCATTGTGTCATGGATGATTTCACCTCAGTTGCTTGTGCATGAGCCATGCTTCCTTAAGACTCTTTAAAAGCATTTACATCCTTTTTATAGAGTCTGTTTAGAATGCAAACGTAAAGGCTTATTTTATTAGACAAAGTTATTTTAAGCCACTCGCATTCAAACAACGAGACATAGGCCTACATGTAGCTGCCACAGTGTGAGTCATTATATGGTGTATATTCACTTTTAATGCCAAGTATGTAGACTTTATTGGAATGCTGTTGAATGCTGCAGGTCCACATGCAAAAGAAAATTTTGCGTGGCATTAGTGCCATCTTCAGCACGCTGGCGCTTGTGATCTGGTGCCCTGCTGCCTGGCAATGTGGCATGTAATTGGGTTTGAGGGGAACCAGCGGGGGCGAATGAGCCCCCTCATACAAAACGGGGATATTGCAGGAAGCTGTGTATGATGCCGTGTCCTTGGATCAGTGCAGAATTGCTATGGCTTGCAAGCCTCCTCCACCTCCTCCTCTGTGTCTTTGTATTGAACGGGTAGAGAGATATAGGGCATGGAGGGTAAATGCATGTCTCTTATATGCTGCTTTTCTGTGCGCTGCAGGACTGCAGTTGTTGGAACAAATAGGTTTACGTTTTTATCATTCTTTTCGTAATTGAATTTAAGGATATCTGGTTGTATTTAATGCTTGGTTCTTGAGCGTACAGGTGTGCTTGTCCGTGCACCTAGGCAATGCATCCATTCTAACATTAGGTAAAGATGCAATTCATCATCTGAACTAATAAGATAATGTAATCAGATTTTAGGACTTGGTGATGGATCGAATGAGAGTATTCAGTTTATAATAGCAGCCAGAAGTACCTAAATTATGATGTATGAGAGCAGGTTTGAATGATGCGACACGAGTCAGATCTTCTTGCAATGTCTGCCTCAACATATTGATTATATGCTTATCATTTTACAGAGATACTGTAGTTTACATAAAGGAGGACATTTATCAAGCATTTTATGCTACATTCAGATTATCAAGATTTTGCTAAAGGTGTCTACTTGTTGCAAACTCGAGAGGTAATTTTGATTCACAGGAAGACTTCGTAATTGTTCATGTTTCAAAATGATCTTGTTAGTTTTTGCACATTCTGTCATATACTGTATATTTATGTAACAATTTATTGCATATTTGAATCGATTCAATTAGACCATTTCATTTGTCTCTTTTGCACCTGATTTATTTATTAATTTATTTAGCTTGTATTGTGTTTTTGTTATTTGGAAAATGCTTCTGTGCTTTTTTTTTTTTTGCTACCAATTGAAAGACTTCAGGGCCGATATTTGCAATATGCCGTGATAAAATTCTGCTTGCCTTTCAGTGCTTGGAGCTGAATGTCCATATGTGTTGCATTAAACAAATGAGTCAGTATTCAAGATCACACAAACACAAAGCAAAAACAGGATGGTGACGTGTTACATTGTCTCAGTATCTCTCTTAGTTATGAATGGGGAATGGCCTGTAGTCGTTCGCAAAAGCAAAGACTTGGGTTGCTCTGATCTGTTTTGAAGCAGCTGAACCGCTAGAACAACAGATTAATGTCAGTTCTGCACCTGAAGCCGAATGATGATATTTGCCTCTTGAAATCGGTAATTGTGGATTTTTATGGAAGTGTGTGGGGAGGAGTGGAGGCATCACATTTGTGCATTCATACGTGCTTATCACTGCCTCACCATTGTTCCGTACTTGTGATTTCCTCTGGCTAGAATGAGAAAGCAAAAGAGTGGAATTGGAATTGAAACGGGGTGATTCAGTGCCCCCATCTTGCTGCAATCAGATGTATGCTGGTCAACCCACATGACCTTTGATATGGACGTTTTAGTATTATATTCAGGTAGTACTTTAACAGAAATGTAAGTATTTGTTTTTGAGGTTATATAGACTTTAAATTGCTTTAAATATGATTTTTGTCATTTGTTTTGATATTAAAATAATACTATTCCAGCTTCATATCTAGAGACAACTGTGAGTTAATAATTATAGGTTGAATGCCTTTTGAAAAGTGTAAACACTGACTCTGTGGTGCTATACATATTGCTCTGTTTCTTACCTTGCCTTCCTGACCAGCCTAACATGGCAACATTGACCAATGGTTTGAGTTTAGGGCGGGAATATCCAATGGCAGGTTCAGTGAACATTCAGGAAACCTGTTTGAAAATGGTGATCATTTTAATAATTGGCAACACTAGTGGAGATATTACCCACAACTTTTAGATAACCTCTCCTTATTTCTGTTTACTTGCATAAAAAAGCTACAGTACCTTCAAAACTTCTTAAGGCGGCCCATTCCTTTTGTGCTTATTGTATTTTTTTCAAAAGCAGAAGTTTCCCAGAGGTTTGTCAGTGTCAGCAGTATGGGGTAATAGCCTCTCAGGTCATGATGGAAACATAACATGGCCAAGTCAAGTTTTTGAATGATTGCTTTCAGAAAAAATGAAATTGCTTTTTGTTTTTATTTTTTTCCTGTAGAACTGCCATTCAACTCAGGTGTCATTTGTGGTAGCAGCAAGTACAAACATGTCTCAATTCACAAAGATAATATGGCATGTGGGTTGTAAGATCCCCATGGCTCTGGGTGAAAAAGCTGTGCGAGTTTCATATAGACTTTGTTGGAAAAAGTGCTGCAGACTCTCTAAAACTTAGAGATTCTATTGAAACAATGTCATGTGGATTTTTCACTCACAGAGGCCATTGCAAACATTTTCAGGGCTCAACGATAAGGATGGCCCCAAGCCAGTGTAAGAGCGTTAAGGGCGTGCTAGCTGCGTTGGATCAGTGCTGCATTCAAATACATGGGTTGTGTGTTAGTGAGATCAGAGCTAATATTGGAAGGCAAATAAAATCTGAACTACTGGCCCAGCTGTGACAGCAGAACAAATTGTTTTTATTAAGCCCTGATTATTCTCAGTTCATTTAGCTACTGTCTCTGTCTAGCTTTGTCCAGAAACACGAGAGACCAAGTAACCTTGAGAACATAACCGCAGTGCTTTGACATTCAGCAGTGATTTGCTGGAGCATGATTCAACTAGAGGCTGTGGAACATGCACTCGACCTCTGATCCTGTTGAGGTCATGGCAAGTTTCCTGATTAGGACGGTGCTAACATTGTTCCTGTGGGGATTACATTTCTGTGACATATGAGGTCAAGTTTTATGTGTAGGCCTACATTTTATTTGTGAGACGTCTTGGTTTTCAGGTGTTTGGCTTTACACCGAAAGGGTCTAGCCATCAATATGGCATTGGCAACTGTCAATTTTTCATTGACCACCACCATTTAAAACAAACTCTCCCCTCTATTCATTAAGGTAGTTTGAAAAGGTTGCCATCATGAGGAATATGCAAAAGTACAATCAACCGATACTAATTGGACCCCAGCGTTCCTCTCCGATGTAGGATCAATAGTTGGAGATTAATGGTGTGATGTGTCGGCATGCAACATGGAATAAACAGAAGGACCCTGTAAACTCTAAAGCGCCGCAGGAAGAGGCTGCAGTGAAAAGAACAACACAAAGGCTTGATTTCTAATTTTTTCCTTTCTAATCATATTGATGAGGATCATTGGTGAGATTTTTTTCTCATTCTGCAATGTAATAACATTGAAAACACCTTTCGTGATCCAATCTCTTTGGATAAATGCGTTCCTTTTTCATAGTTTTTTTTTATATTAAAGATTTCTTGTCTTTTTTTGTATACATTTGTACAGAAAAATACTGCCCTTTTATTAATATTTAAAAAATAACCTTTGATTGTGTGATTTATTCTAGCATTAGTCTTAAGTCTTGCAGCATGGATGAGCATGTTTTGCTGATGACCTTTGATTTGATTAGCATGAAATGTTGTTCGGCACACTTTTGCAGCATTAGATAACCGATTTGATTTATCAGTGCAGGTGAGATAATGAGTTGTTCCCTTCGTTGTGATTGTGAGCGTACAGAATGACAGAGCTGGATGCTGCAATCAGGTGTTGCACCCCAGGGTAAGCTATTTATCTCAATACCAAATCATCAAGAGAGGAAGAGGCACAGGAAGGTGACTGGCTGATTGTTTTGTTCTTCACTGTCTTATTAAAGATGAACTCAACCTGAGTTCTTGTGTGTTTGAGTGGGTAAAGCTTGTTAAAATGCAATGAAACCTTGGTGGCCTTTGCGTAATCGCCAATAAATATTAATAATATGTCTTGTCGGAAAGAGCTGGAACAAAGGGTCGCTTACAGTAAAGTCAGCATAAAAAGGAAAATTCACCCTATTTTCTAAATGCATGTTATCTTACTGGGAATGGTTATAATACAGTATAACAGGTTTAATAACTTTTTTCTTATAACAAAAATAACAACATTTAAATACAATAAAGCAGTACACAAAAAAAAATTATAAAGTTAAAAATTTTACACGGTTTAAAATGCAAAAGAATGAGAGAGACCAATAGGTATCACTTTACAATATTCTTATAACAAAAATAACAACATTTAAATGCAATAAAGCAATACACAAAAAAAATTATAAAGTTTAAAATTTTACACTGATTAAAATGCAAAAGAATGAGAGAGACCAATAGGTATCACTTTACAATAAGATCTCATTAGTTAACCTTGTTATTAAATATTGGAATTACCTAAGATTAACAAATGTTTAGAAGAATTTTTCATTGGCAGTTTGTTAACTAATGAATTAATGTCAACTAATGAAGCCCTAATGTAAAGTGTGACCGAACAATAAAGAATCAAAACACTTTCAAACAATGTCTAAGGCCTGTTGAAAGTCCAGATTAATAATAATAAAATAAGTAAATGGTGCTGTGATGAACACCATAGCGCATACACAAATCTCAATGCTGTTTAAATCATTTAAACATGTTTCAGAAACAGAAAGTAGTGCTGCTGCTTTGTTTCCGGAGTAACGGCTGCATTTCTGCTGTTCAGCACCATCTGCTGTCGGAGAGTGAATGTGCGCTTTCATCCAGAGCGTCTCTCATGCGCTCCGCCATGCGCTTCTCATCTGTGCTTGTTTACATCAGAGAGCGCATGCGTCTTTAACACAGCATACAGCGGTGTTGTGGATTGTGACCAGTTGGTGGGAAATGTATTCTTAAGATGCATTCAAAATTCCAAATAATTTGTAATAAATAATTATTCACGATATTTTGAAGTGCCCACGATAACAATACAGTGCATATTCATTATCGTGATATATCGCATTACCGAATACCGGCACATATCTACCCTCGCCTTATGTTTTTTCGATAATCCATTTCATTTAGATGTACTCCACTGTATAGAAGAAATGATCTGTTTCTACTTCTGTTACAATTCAACTTTAAAAGAAACGTGACAACTTTTCTCATAGCTTCATAAAATTCAGGTTGAACCACTGATCATGGACTATTTTAGCAGTGTACTTACTACCTTTCTGGGCCTTGTACGTGTCAGTTGCAGGTTTGAAATGGAAGGATGGGTGAGTAATTAATGACAGAATGTTCATTTTTGGGTAAACTATCCCTTTAAAGTGTGCCATTTTTGTTCCTCAAGTGGCATATAGTAGCATATAGTACCTTTTTATTTTTTCGAACAGGTTTCCTAACACTTCCCCAAGCAATCCTGTCCTAGACTTTGCATTGAGACAGAAGTTGACTTTTCGTGAAAACTTACTTGAATATCACACCCAGTACACTATGCATTGGCATAGAAGTATTTTAACATAGAAAAAATTACACTCTTCACCTTCAAATGAATCCCGCACTTTGGGTTGAGAGCTCGCCTGGAGTTTTATGCCCTCACATCAGCCTCTTTTAACTACACGCAGCTCTGCTTTACTCCTCAGTAGTGGTTTAATTTCACTCGTCTGACCCTGTATGTAGGTGGGAGGAGTGGCACACAAAGGTAGACTCTCTCTCCTCTTTTACTTCCCTCAGTGTCAGAACAGCAATAGAAGCTCTTTTGTACTGCCACAATTGTCAGTTCAAACGGCTATTGATTTTGTACTGGACTTCTGAGTGTTGCGATGGGAGGGGTTTGTCGTCTTGTCCTTTTCTGTGTGTACCAAGTCCATCGCTCTCAAGTATCGGAGAGACGGAAGTAAATCTGTTTCTACTTCTGTTACAATTCAACTTTAAAAGAAACGTGACAACTTTTCTCATAGCTTCATAAAATTCAGGTTGAACCACTGATCATGGACTATTTTAGCAGTGTACTTACTACCTTTCTGGGCCTTGTACGTGTCAGTTGCAGGTTTGAAATGGAAGGATGGGTGAGTAATTAATGACAGAATTTTAATTTTTGGGTAAACTATCCCTTTAAAGTGTGCTGTTTTTGTTCCTCAAGTGGCATATAGTAGCATATAGTACCTTTTTATTTTTTCGAACAGGTTTCCAAACACTTCCCCAAGCAATCCTGTCCTAAACTTTGCATTGAGACAGAAGTTGACTTTTCGTGAAAACTTACTTGAATATCACACCCAGTACACTATGCATTGGCATAGAAGTATTTTAACATAGAAAAAATTACACTCTTCACCTTCAAATGAATCCCGCACTTTGGGTTGAGAGCTCGCTGGGAGTTTTATGCCCTCACATCAGCCTCTTTTAACTACACGCAGCTCTGCTTTACTCCTCAGTAGTGGTTTAATTTCACTCGTCTGACCCTGTATGTAGGTGGGAGGAGTGGCACACAAAGGTAGACTCTCTCTCCTCTTTTACTTCCCTCAGTGTCAGAACAGCAATAGAAGCTCTTTTGTACTGCCACAATTGTCAGTTCAAACGGCTATTGATTTTGTACTGGACTTCTGAGTGTTGCGATGGGAGGGGTTTGTCGTCTTGTCCTTTTCTGTGTGTACCAAGTCCATCGCTCTCAAGTATCGGAGAGACGGAAGTAATTGCAGCTTGCAGTGAAAAGCCTTTCACATGTGGTGCGCTTACCACCCAGAATAAATGGACCGAGATCAATCATTGTCTTGAGATGGGCCAAAAAGAGAAATCCCTACCAAATTTGCAAGTTTTTTCCAAATCTGGAAGGCTAGATGAGTTTCCGCAAGCGTATCCCTTAATTTGCTTTATAAGGGCAGAAGTTTAAATATGGCTGAAAAAATACATACGATAATATGTGCTAATATTCTGAAATCTCATTGGATTTCTCCCTTTAATATTGCGCATTTGCATGCCTCCAAGGAACCTGAATTATACTTATGAAGTCAAGCTCCCCTGAGTCAATTCATTCATTCGAGTGCAAAAAGAGAATCTGTGACCTGTTCCCACTCAAGGACTAGTTTTCTACGCAGACTGTCTGAAAGAGCGTTTTGCATCAAAGTGCATTGAAGCAGGATGCTGCCTGTCCATCACTCGTTACTAGCTCTATTCTCTCGTGTCACCATCCTTTTTCTTCAATCCATTTTTACCACACTGACTTGTGAGACAATAGAAAACCAAAAGAGAACGAAGGCCCAACAGGAGGCTCAAATCATACCGCTGCGCCCCTCTGCGTAGTTCATATCGAGCAGCGTCATTATTTTCTCCGCCTTTGGCGAGCGCACCCTTACAGCATGTCAGATGTGGTAGAATTACATCCTGAGCTTTTGAGGTTATCAGACGGTGATGATTAAGCCGAAGCACGGAGGCACACACAGTTCCTTGCGTGGGTACTGCTAATTACAGGTTGAACTCGAATGTGACGGTCGCTGTTATCTGTATTGTCATCAAATCTGAATGATCTTCTCCAGATGGAAGGGGCTTTCATTTTTGACAATACAGAAGTGGCATCTTAGAAACCGGGGGCTCTTTGAACCGTCAGCAGAGTGTGACAAAATGAAGGGTGATTTGGATTCCTCCAGCCTGAGATTCATTTTCACATTTGCCTGGGAAAATGAAAAAAAATAATGTCCCTTTTCAAGGGTTTATTATTATCAGTGGTAGTTGTTGAACCAAGCATTTGAAATACAAACATGCATTTTCATCCCATGAATGGTGCACACAGCTATTGCTAGACTTTCATCTTAGTCCCCCTCAAAATCTCAGATGGACTGAGTGGTAATAAAAATTAGTAATTGACACCTCTTCAAGTTTGCTGAAAACAGTGGCTGCATTAGCTGTCTGAGGTTCATTCTGAATCCTATCCTTACCAACCATGTTATAAACTATTACCCTCCTCTCTAGCAGGATACGACGTAAACTACATAGGGTGGTAGTGTTTGGCATGGAAGCTGTTCCTCTCACTCCACCCTCCATTTCTCATCCGAACACTCTCCGTGCTAGTGAAATCACAACGCAAGTCCTAGAATTTTCCCTGATAGCAAAGCACAACCCAGGTAATGTGGTTCTAGTTGGCTTTGTCTCTGGTATTTGGTTTCTTCCCCCTCCCTTTTTGTTCCCTTTTTCTCTACATTCAGAGTCAGAGTGTGGAAGGTCCTTGCTAAGTGAAGCAGATAAAGCTGTCATGTACTTCTAAGTAGTAATACATATTGACATGTCCGCTAACTAGAAGGGAAGGTAATTACTGCGGGAAAGGAAGAAGTGATAAAAGTGACTGAAGGTCTTAACAAGCCTTTGGAATACCTCCTCTTGAAGAAAAAAAGATCTTCGTTTGCACACTGATAGTAGTCTGTGCCAAATGTCATTATTTTCTCCGCCTTTGGCGAGCGCACCCTTACAGCATGTCAGATGTGGTAGAATTACATCCTGAGCTTTTGAGGTTATCAGACGGTGATGATTAAGCCGAAGCACGGAGGCACACACAGTTCCTTGCGTGGGTACTGCTAATTACAGGTTGAACTCGAATGTGACGGTCGCTGTTATCTGTATTGTCATCAAATCTGAATGATCTTCTCCAGATGGAAGGGGCTTTCATTTTTGACAATACAGAAGTGGCATCTTAGAAACCGGGGGCTCTTTGAACCGTCAGCAGAGTGTGACAAAATGAAGGGTGATTTGGATTCCTCCAGCCTGAGATTCATTTTCACATTTGCCTGGGAAAATGAAAAAAAATAATGTCCCTTTTCAAGGGTTTATTATTATCAGTGGTAGTTGTTGAACCAAGCATTTGAAATACAAACATGCATTTTCATCCCATGAATGGTGCACACAGCTATTGCTAGACTTTCATCTTAGTCCCCCTCAAAATCTCAGATGGACTGAGTGGTAATAAAAATTAGTAATTGACACCTCTTCAAGTTTGCTGAAAACAGTGGCTGCATTAGCTGTCTGAGGTTCATTCTGAATCCTATCCTTACCAACCATGTTATAAACTATTACCCTCCTCTCTAGCAGGATACGACGTAAACTACATAGGGTGGTAGTGTTTGGCATGGAAGCTGTTCCTCTCACTCCACCCTCCATTTCTCATCCGAACACTCTCCGTGCTAGTGAAATCACAACGCAAGTCCTAGAATTTTCCCTGATAGCAAAGCACAACCCAGGTAATGTGGTTCTAGTTGGCTTTGTCTCTGGTATTTGGTTTCTTCCCCCTCCCTTTTTGTTCCCTTTTTCTCTACATTCAGAGTCAGAGTGTGGAAGGTCCTTGCTAAGTGAAGCAGATAAAGCTGTCATGTACTTCTAAGTAGTAATACATATTGACATGTCCGCTAACTAGAAGGGAAGGTAATTACTGCGGGAAAGGAAGAAGTGATAAAAGTGACTGAAGGTCTTAACAAGCCTTTGGAATACCTCCTCTTGAAGAAAAAAAGATCTTCGTTTGCACACTGATAGTAGTCTGTGCCAAATGCACCTAATATTTCAGTACCTCTTCATCTCATTTTATTTCCCTCATGCATGTACAACTAGCTTTTGTTCTCAATTGGCATGAATTCTCATTTATTCCAGCTGCAGAGTATAATGGCTTTTCAACCTGCATCTTTTTATGTCTAGAAGGTGACTCGGCACGCAGCTGAACACAGGCAGTTGTCTCTTGAAGCCAAGCGAGATGGTAACATGAGGGGACAGCTTGTGACCCAGAGGTTGCAGCTGTCTTTTAGAGGAAACAAATGTAGATCAGAAAGGAGCGGAGGACGAGTCCAGTTTGCACATTTTCATGCATTGATTTGAGTGTTTTTTTTTTGGTGCGAAGATTTAAAAAACCCTCAAGTTGCGTCCCATTTTAAAACATCTCTAGCATTAAAAATGTTGTGCATATTTGTGTTTTTCTCACAGGCTTTCCCATATGCATGCATTTAACAAAATAACTTCCAATTTCATAAGCACACACCTTGCATGCAAATGCACCCAAATCACTTTGCACTTAACCCTAGAAAAAACCTGTGAAAAAATTCTTTCACCTTTTAGATGTTATTGTAGGAGGCCTCTAATACAGAAATATATGTTTTTACATTTTTGACATTTTAGTCAGTTTTTAGTGAAATGCTGTAATATTGCAACGTTGGGCTGGCTCTTTGGGTAGCAGAATTTCAGTGATTTTATTCACTGTCTGAACAAATGTAGAGAACATCTAAAGGTTCATTTGCTGGGTGAAATGCTTCTGTAACCCCATTACAATAGTCATGTAATAATCTAATAATCACACAGTAATGATAAAATAAGTCATATTTTTTATGGAAAAAAAAATTATTATAAAAAAATATGTTCTGATTATATTTACAAAACCCGATGAACTGAATGAAAGCTTTAAAATATTCTTCATGACTTTACTTTAAAACTTTCTTCTCTTGTATCACAGTCCATCTTAAAGTCACTGTTCTCATTTTGGACAGCATCAGTGATATATCATTCACATATGATGAGATGGTCTTTCTTGGCTGGTGGCGTTCTGAAATGGAAAAAAAAACACAATGATTATTTTCCCATGCTAAAAATATCAGTGCAAATTGGTCCCAAACATACTTACACATTTTGAAGAATGCACACATTCCACAGAATTCACACAATACTGTCTGATAGCTTATTGTGCCCTTTACTTATCGTGCTAATAGCACTTACTGTATACCCCCCACATTCCAGAACATTATCACCTGTACCTCAAGCAGCAAGCAGGTATTTGGCCAAACAAGCAAAGGACCAGTTAAGTACATTTTATAAATGATGAGATACAGTCAGTTTAAAATATTGTTACACAAATACTTTCAAATTATTGAAGAAATAATTTATTCTTCAACTTGAACTTATCAATTAATAATCATAAAATCTTGATTGAATCTCAAAATGGTAACAAAAAAGACATTTAAAACTTGTGAATGATCAAAAACAGTATGTTTCTATTAGAATTCTATAGTACTCTCATCATGGAACAGATGAGAAGTACAAGTCATCCATGTAATATGCAAGGTGCACAGGCAAATTCTGCTACCCCTTTAATCCAACGTTGCAAAATTACAACACTGACATGACATAAGCTCAAAGTCTAAAATGATCAATGCATTCAACAATACCTTAATATCTACATGATCTACACATATTAGTAATCACAGAAAAAAAATATTTTAGGCATTTTACTTACTTACAGGCAAATTTTTCTACCCCTTTAACCCAACATTGCAAAATTACAACACTAACATAACAAGCTCAAAAACTAAAATGATCAATGCATTCAACAATACCTTAATATCTACATGATCTACACATATTAGTAATCACAGAAAAAAAATATTTTAGGCATTTTACTTACTTGAATGTAGATTTATCCAGTCCAGTAAAACAAGATGATGCGCTTCAAGGCAAGTTCGCAGGTTGTGTGAGTTTATGGCCAGGTAAATAGGCCTATTTTTAAAATCTAGCATCCAATAGCATTGCAAGGCTGAAGAATAGGACCCATTAGTTGTGTAAATGTGGTCTTGGAGGGAAAAAAAACATGAGCAGCTTTATTTTAGTCAAGCTTAAAATGATGCTGTAATATTACAACAGTGGGCCTTACAGGACAAGCCCCATGGCTACGGAATTACCCAGTTTTCAAAATAAAGCAGTGCATCCGCCATTGTGTCTGGTAGTAACATGCATGTTGTGCTTGGTGCAGTTTGATAAGCAGCATAATTATGATGGCTTTTGATTGGTGGTCACTGCCCTTATAACAACCATATAATAGATTTGACATCACGGTGTAAGGTTGGGGTCAATCAGCATTGGCCTGTTGTTTTGCTGCTGTAGCTTCCTGTTTTTTTCCTCCTCCTCTTGCATTAACCACACTCGCGGGATCAGTCTTTTATTTATTATGATGGATGCTTATGAGGCGCAGAGCATCGTAGTTTTAGTGCGCACTGGCCCCGGTGCTGGAAGTGTAAGGATGCCAGGAGATGCTGTCAGCAGGGCATGAGAGAGATGAAGAGCCTTGTGACGCTTGCTGGCCTGCCAAGAACAGACTGCTCAATATTGATCACCAGATATTGCGGACATCCATTTGGTACTGTGATAGCTGATCTTAGATTTTCTTCCTGTGCAACAGCACTGCTTTATTTTTTAAAAATTGCAGTGGACAGCAGCTGACAGAGGAATCGGGGACAATTTTAAATGCTGAAATGTTTCAAAAAGCATCGTAATAAAGTTGCAAAGACCAGTTTTGTGACATTGTGTTAGTTCATTTACATTTGTGCATTTGCCAGACACTGAATTACATTGCATTCAAGGTACACATTGTAGATTTCAGATTCAGCCTACTGACATTTACCTGTTTTCTTTTTTTAGTATGCAAATACAGCTACAGGACAAAGAGTTTGCATAGTACACCAGCTGTGTGTCATGCACGCAGAAGCACTAAAAGCAACTCCGCTTGCAATAATGTTGCCTCTCCCAGGTGATGACTCAAGGTTTACATGGCTAAGTCGAAACAGTAATGGTCCACTGAGATTGTAGGGATGCATTTGCCGTGTTAATGTGACATTGAGGTTCCCGTGGCCTCAGAATATGAGTCATTACGTCTTATGTGGGCGATAGACAATTCTTGTTGCACAGTGACACTAGGGATGTGTTGTAATGGTCGATGCATCATGTCAAGTCTTGGCTAGTTTTGATATATTAGCATTGGTGCTTCAGTAGCATGCTAACCTCATACTACACTTTGGGGAAAAAAACGTATTGCGTAGCTTTGCATTTGCAAGTAGTTTAGTAGTTAGCTGTCTCTGGCAGATGCTTTGATAGCTCATTAACCAAACCATGCTGTGTGCTTTCGAGCCTGGCAACACTTTACGTTTCCGCATGAGATGCACACGGTATTCTGGAACATTAACAATGCCGTCTCCTCCTCATCTGCACACTGCAATGTCAGCTGACCTCTGCTAACTCTCTGCACTGGGCTCTTCCACCCCCTCCCCCCTGCGCTGTTCTGTACGCTAGCGTGCAGTCCTTTGAGATATGCTGATGTCAGGATTTAGCACGTTCCTGCCACCGGATTACTAAGACTCAGACTTTGCTCTGCACATCTCCTTTTGAGTGTGTGTATATCTGTGCGTGTGCATCCACCATTATAATATGGACCTTTGTGCTTATAATTACAGTTGCCCCATCATACGGCTGTGTTCGTGGTTACTCAAGACCGCATGCATGAATACATCCATATTTAATCACGGCACTTGCTGCATGGATTCACATACAGTACATTTACGTCGCTCTATGCCTTCACCGCAAATGACAAATTCTCCTGCTAAAGACTGTTTACGGTGACTTGCTTATTGCCCAGGGAGAATGAGTGATGTCTGACAGCTGACGGGGGATTTCAGGACCACAGTACTTTGTGTCTAATTATTCATCAGGAGAGAAAACGCTGACAGAAGCCTCTGTTGCCCTGCTTCAAATTGACAAACGCTCAAGCAAGAAAAGGAACTTGTAAAGGCGCCTAATGGAAATAAAGTGCCTGTTTAAACATTTTTTTCCTCTCCCCAGATGCATTTCGTATCACTTTCTTTCCAACACATTTGTTAGTCATTGTCTGCTTTGTTTTGCAGTCGATAACTAAACAGCCTTGAAACAAAATAATGTAAGATATTAAGACTTGATCTTTAGAAAATATATCTTGAGTAATTTTCTTAGTCTATTTGCATTTTTTTCTCCGCAATCTGAAGTGCAGTTTAGTGGTTTTGTTTCCTGAATTCTTGCTTTAATGATGTTTCGTTGTTCGATATAAGACACAAATACTAATAAATGATTTTAGTTTTAGAAATGTTTTAAAGGGATAGTTCACCCAAAAATGAAAATTCAAATCAAGTTATTTTTTATGAAATCCGAGAGCTTTCTGACAATGCATAGACAGCAATGCAACGGACATGTCCAAGGCCCATAAATGTAGTAAGGACATCGTTGCTGTCTATGCAGGGTCAGAAAGCTCTCGGATTTCATCAAAAATATCAACAACAAAGGTCTTACAGGTTTGGAACGACATGGGGGTGAGTTATTAATAACAGATTTTCATTTTTGAGTGAACTAGCCTATTCCTTTAACACTCACATCTCATAGTTGATGGGTGCTCTGCATTCGTAGTGTCTAAATGTCTTTTACTGTTCATGTAGGGTGACTTTGGCAGGGTTTACTGTTGACAGGCTCTCTGATGTCTGGTCAGCCATCTTTTCACCTCAGGGAAAGTATGGTGCTGTCTGTCAGATTTCCTCCTCGTTCTGTTTTATCTCTGATGAGAGAGGCATAAAGGAAGGGTCATGATATATGGCCTAAATATTTTGCATAAAAGAATATTATGACCTAAATGCAAATTGCTTTAGAGATTGTATTTACTTTTTAATTTACAAAAAAATACAAAGCGAATGCAAATCTCAAAACAGGATTATTAATTTCCCTCCATAAAGGCTAAAAGGTTACCTTTGTGCTGCTTACTCCGTGTCTCATGAAAGTAAATCATAGGCTACATCTCAGTTCACGATCATATCTAATATTTATGGTTGGGCTGAGCAGGAATGGCAATCCACCATCTGTAGTGAAATCAGGACCTGTGTGGTATGATGGGACTGGGATAAAAGGATCATTTTAAATATGCGCACACTTCCCAGTGAGACGACTCCTGATTGGAGGATTATGTCACTCTATTTGTATGGCTTACGCTCATTGGTTACAAAGGCACAATAGAACCAGGATAAGTTTTGAGTCCATTTATTTCAATAGATTTAATAGATTTAAATCCTCTTTAATTGACCATTCCATGCCTCACTTCATAACATCCCATGGACATGCATATGCTATAAAACTGGTTGGATAAGCTTGCAGATAAGCTGGAATGGAAAATTGACCCAGTAACACATATATTGGCCCTAGCATAATCTTCACCCAATAAGACCTGTTTGTTTCTTTGAATGTATGCAGATATGCATACACTATGAAAACTGAGCTCTCTGATGCAAAAGCCTGATAAAATAATTGTACATGCCAGTGTTTAGAAATAATATATAATTTTTTTTTTTTTTAATCATATGTAAAATTAATCATATTCTTTAAAAAATGAACACATGGTAATTTAAAGATAACATTTCAGAAATGACTTGGGTCTCTTTAACTATACGTTTATGGGAGATTTTTTCACACATTTTTATAATTTTCTTCAACAAACCTCACGGTTTAAGGTGCCTATGATCAGATCACAAACAGCACTGAAGAGTAAAACCCCCTTCCCTAAGTATGAGCAATAATAGTGTGGTAAAACAAGTGCCACAAAATATTGCACATTGTAGTTGCAAATGGTAGTTTGTCCTGCATAATTTTAGATTTTCTCATCTTCAGTGTAACTCTAACTGCTCCACAGTTCTCATTTCTACACGGTCAGATTCTTTTCCCCCTTGATTCAGCACTGAGTGTCTTTTAGTGGAAATGTTTTGTGAAGCCCACAAGTCTTGAGAATTGTACTTTAGGCTGTTCATAACACCAGAAATGATGAGTATGCTAGGCTAAGAATTGTATTGTGCACTGTGTGTGTGGCTCCTGTGTACAACCTCGGGTTACTGTCTCCACAGCTCTGTGTTTGTACTAAACATCTTGTAAAAAAACTGTTAATTTAATGGGATTTAGACTAAAGTCTAAAGGAATTGCACCTTCTTTTCCGAGGTTAAATATGCCTGAAGGGGAATACAGTGTGTGGATTACTTACTTTTCTGGTTCTTATACTCCTTTGAACCTTTTTAAGCTAACTGGAAGAGTCAGAATGCCTGTAGGGCCTGCCTAAAATATATATTTCTACGCCCACATTTCCCCAATCCTTCGTTTCCTCTCCCTTTCACACTCTCTCATTGTATTTCTCCCCTAATTTCTTGTTACCCCTCTTTTTGCTCTCTCTTTTACCTTCTCCTTTAGCCTGGTCACCAATACCACTAGCTAATCCTGCTGAATTATATTGAATGCTGGTTATGCATTACATAAGTACTATCAGAGACATAGACTTAATAAGAGCTGTTGCAACTGGAAGTCGAAAATCCAGCATGCTGACAGAGGTTCAGAAGCTGGCAATAGACGCACAGGGTGTAGGAGTCGCTGGGGGCCAGTTTGTCATCAAATGGCTTACGCTCATTGGTTACAAAGGCACAATAGAACCAGGATAAGTTTTGAGTCCATTTATTTCAATAGATTTAATAGATTTAAATCCTCTTTAATTGACCATTCCATGCCTCACTTCATAACATCCCATGGACATGCATATGCTATAAAACTGGTTGGATAAGCTTGCAGATAAGCTGGAATGGAAAATTGACCCAGTAACACATATATTGGCCCTAGCATAATCTTCACCCAATAAGACCTGTTTGTTTCTTTGAATGTATGCAGATATGCATACACTATGAAAACTGAGCTCTCTGATGCAAAAGCCTGATAAAATAATTGTACATGCCAGTGTTTAGAAATATTGATTAATGCATCAACCCAAGCGGTGTACCATGTTCTGTATTTGGCAAGGTGACCGATATCCATTGAAGTTTATTGATCAGACTCCACACTTGAGCCAGTAATAATATTGCTGTGTCAGTTGGCAATACAGGGATATATATATATATATTCAATGTGGGCCAAGACTCCCACTGACAGCCCTCATCTGTGTGTACAAGTAGGTATAGTGGTGTAGTCTCCTCCAAGGCTTCACACTTGTTTCAGATGCTTGCAAGCGTGTCAATTACTTTGTCTTTGAAAGACAGGACGAGCAAAAGGAGCAGATTGAATCGGGTCTCTGACTCATAGATTAATTACCCAGAGAAATCTGTTTGCTGCTCCTTCAACCATAGAAGTACACTCAAACACTGTTGGCTCGAAGCGCAGTCTGTCTCAAGGTGTATATGCTTCTGTTGAGGTAAATGAATAGTTTATCTTGTGTCTGTTCAATGCATGCATCTAGTCCAGCATTAGGTTGTATGTATATTAATCTATTTTTGTATATTCATTCATGTGTGCACTGTTTTTATTTTATTTTATTTTATTAATAACCAAGTGTTCCTCTGAATTCTCAATTTAAGCCTGTGAGATCCTGTGAAATACCCTTAAATCAAAGTATATGGATACTTGCGTTGACTCTCACAGAAAATAGAATTGGCTTGCTGAAATTGTTGGCATTGGTTGCTTGATTGCTGTACATGAGCTTCTCTGTCTGCACTGCCATTGCATAGCTTCATCGCATCACATTGCAACTGCAAATCTGTTGCATCCTCAACTGCCTCTGTCGCCTTTAAACCCCATCTCTCATTGAAAATGAATTGCATTTTTGTCGTTGTGAGTGTGAGCAGCCCTTTAGCTTGTTTCCTGTTGGAGAAATAGATGTATGTCCTCCTGCTTCATGAGCTTGCTGGAACACATAAGTGAGGGCTGTGAATTGTTTTCTTTCCATATATGATTTCCTCATCAAAAATCCTTCCCACTTTGTTTGCACGGCTGTTTTTTCCATCTTCCGTCCCTTTATGTACTGTGCAGTGAGTTGGATCTCTCTTGTGTGTTTTTCTCTCAGTGCTGCTGGCTGTCCTAAAACCTTTTGATCCTTTTATGCTTAACCACCTCCAGCAGCTTTGCACAAGAAAGCAGACAATACCGAGGTTATAAGTGTCCCTCTGCCCCTCCACGGCACTTCACAAATATCACCCTAATTGAAACTTTTACTCCCAAACCAACAGTGGCTTGTGAAATCCTGTCTCAAGCAGCCACAGAGGACTTGGCCGAGGGCATTAAAGCTGGGAAAGATGAAATGTAGTCTGATCCTGGGAGGGGTTTACAGTGACTATAGGAGTGTTGTGACCCCTTTTATAGTTCTTAGGATGACCCACGTAGTTCCACCATGATTTGAGTGGGAGGTACCATTACAGAATGCAGGGGGGCTTATGCACTAATCGTGTTGTCGCCCTGGAGGCACTGTCAAAGAGACGCTGATAGATTGGTAGTTGTGAGGGGCAGGTTGTTCGCCTCACAGATCTGTTTAAATTCCACGCTGGCTTTTAAAATGGTTTATATCGTTTGAAGTAAATTTTTTGCCCCTGCAAAGCCTCATTTGGGCCTCAGTGGCTTTGCCTCTCCGCACAAAAATCACTGCAGATTACTCTGAGTGGAATTTAGGCTTCATATCGCTCTTTGGAGATAAACACTTTTGAGCCAGCATTTGGAGATTGCTCTTCCAAGCGTATGTCAGAGTGACATTTTATTGCACTTTTTGCAAAAACAAAGGGTATATTTTCCCTGTACTGGCACTGATGTGTGATATCAGCTTTGAGGCAAACGTCAGCTGTAAGCAGGCTTTTTATTCCAAACTATGTTTTCTTCCAGACATTGCTTGACAGGTTTGTTTTTTTTCTGGTGTGCTGATAGAAACCTACTCGGGCCCATCTCTGACAGGGAAGAATGCATCAGCCAGACGACAGCTGGCATATAGATGATGTCATATTCTGATCAGTGTTTGCGCTGAAATCTTCCATAGGGCTCTTGTAAGGGAATATAATCCCTTTGAAATGGCTTCCCCCTCTTCAAGATAATGGTTTAAACTAAAGGGCACGGTTATGTCACCAATGATCACAAGGTGAAATAATTTGAAATAACTCTAGTATTTGTTGATTTATATGAAGGTATTGTTCAGTTAGGGGAGATTTTCTTTCTGATTAAAAGAAATATGAAATCAGCAATTTTAGTTTAAAGAGATTATAATAGCTTTAAGCCGTTTTATCTTAATGTTCTTTCATCTGCTTTTTCAATTGATTTATTACTATTTATTCATCTACTACTATTACTACTTCTGATTTTGTGAAAGGTTAATATTTGGTTCCATGTAACTGAGAAGTGACACATTTAAGGTATTGTTCAGTTAGGGGAGATTTTCTTTCTGATTAAAAGAAATATGAAGTTCTTTCATCTGCTTTTTCAATTGATTTATTACTATTTATTCATCTACTACTATTACTACTTCTGATTTTGTGAAAGGTTAATATTTGGTTCCATGTAACTGAGAAGTGACAGGGAAGCACATTTTTGAGTAGAGTCTGAATAGAGTGACAGTTTGACAGTTTAGAAATGAGAATCCTTGTGATAAATGTTTTAACAGGTGAAACCTAGAGAAGAAATTTCATTTTTCAACATTGCAATAGTCAAAGGTACCCTGTACTGAAGAATCGTTCCGAAGCATGACAAAGTGGTGAATGAAATTAAACTAGTTTCTATTGTGAAATCTATATAGAAATCTGTAGAATGGCATGAGAAGAAATTAATTGACTTGATAGAAGTGGAAAAGTCCAATAGTGGTGCTACCTTATCAATATATCACATGTTCCCTCTAGTAAGTAAGTGTTATACAAGTTGCTTTGGGTGAATAATCAGCAAATCACTAACAATGATGTAATTTTTTGTTTTTTGAGTGTAATACTATTTGCTGATTTTGCAATACATGGTTATGCTGTATTATAGTCCTGTAATGAAATCTTTCTATTCCAGAGGTTCGGACTAAAGTAAAGCAAGAATGTAACTTGTTGTTAATGCAGAGGCAATTATTGCGAAGTTAAAGTGAAATGAGAAAACACTGCGCTGAAGTTGTTTGGCTCATCTGGTGTAGTGGAGGCAATTTGGGAATTAAGTGACTGACGTAGATTTTAACAGTAATGGTGTAATCGTGTGCTTTTAAAGCAGCTGAAGTCACTTGGTCTATTATAGGAGGGGCTCGTGAGGTCAAAGCTTCAAAGCTGCAGGACACTGGATGAAATAACTTAATACTCCTTTTAGATATGAATTTGTATGCTTATGCTCACACTTCTCTGGCTACCTTCATTCCCTCCCTCATCATTTAATGGATTTCAACTCAAAGTAATTTTTGGTTGTATATGTATGGTATGTATGGTTGTAGGTGCTCCGGTGGAATAATTTGTGATGACAAAAATAATATAAGTTTTTTTTTTTTGTAATTGCAAATTTTTTTTTTCTAAGGCCTGTCAATTGATTAAAATTTTTTTTTTTGATATGCTCAATTATTAAACTAATAGCAATTAATTATATATATATACAGTGGGTACGGAAAGTATTCAGACCCCCTTAAATTTTTCACTCTTTGTTATATTGCAGCCATTTGCTAAAATCATTTAAGTTAATTTTTTTCCTCATTAATGTACACACAGCACCCCATATTGACAGAAAAACACAGAATTGTTGACATCTTTGCAGATTTATTAAAAAAGAAAAACTGAAATATAACATGGTCCTAAGTATTCAGACCCTCACTGTGAGCTGTAAGGTCTTATAGGGACAGGTGGGTGGGTTTCCTAATCAAGTCCAATCAGTATACTCAAACACAGCTGGACTCAAATGAATGTGTAGAACCATCTCAAGGATGATCAGAAGAAATGGACAGCACCTGCGTTAAATATATGAGTGTCACAGCAAAGGGGGTGAATACTTAGGACCATGTGATATTTCAGTTTTTCTTTTTTAATAAATCTGCAAAAATGTCAACAATTCTGTGTTTTTCTGTCAATATGGGGTGCTGTGTGTACATTAATGAGGAAAAAAAATTAACTTAAATGATTTTAGCAAATGGCTGCAATATAACAAAGAGTGAAAAATTTGGGGGTGTCTGAATACTTTCCGTACCCACTGTATATATATATATATCAATATGAGAAATGTCAATATGAGTAATGTTTTCTTACTAATATTCCATTTGTGCAATTGTGGTTATGGTTTCACTGTGTTATAGTAGATATTTTTTATTATAGATTATTATTAGACTTAGGAATTATACAAATATCTTTTCATTAATCCCAGCTCATATAGACAAGAATGACAGCCAGAGATCATTATACTGATAATTTTGCTTGTTCAATTAATTTTTCTGAGCAGGAGGAGATGGAAACACTAAATCTAATATCAGCTGCCCGTGTGCACTTTTTCCCACCCGCTAGTGTTTACATCATTAGTGGCAGTTTTAAAAATGCAATTTCTAATTCAGCATAATTAAGATGGTCATTTAGTAGGCAGAACTGAATAAATGTTTGTGCAGAAAACTCTAGACTTCTTGCTAATGCTCATTAACGAGACCAGTGGGGTGCAGGAACATGTTGCATGAAACGGTACCTTCAGTACAATTCCCAAACAGGAGCATGCTGGTGGGCAGATAAACCCCTTAGTAGGTTCAAACTAAAGATATTTCACCTTATCAAGCTTTACTAAGATGCAATTGTTTATTTGTTAGAGAATTTCTTTCAGCAGAATTACAAAAGGGATCAGTGTTACTTTTGTTGCTGCACCCTTGGCCATTCATTCATTCACTGCCATTATAATCAGTGGGGCAGACAGAGCCATTCTTCTCCTCCCTCCTCTCTTTAAAATTTACACAGATATGATTAAAAAGGCGGTAGATCTGGGTTTCTCACAGCAGCAGAATCTGGTTTTCAGTCCTGTTTTATAATTTCTAATGGCGCTTTCCACCATTGAGTTAGGAGCTGAAACTAGCAATTCTTTTTCAAAGGGTCAGTGAAAGGAAGAGCTGAATACCTGAAAATTATTCGTTAAAGTCTACTGTCAGCCTCCGGAGAACAAGCTAAATGTGCTCTTTTATGTAATATTTTTAGTTTTCAAAGTTTTTATTTTTTTATTTTTTGCAACCCAGTTATTTGGGACAAATCTAAAATCTTTGATATTTGTGTAATGTTAAATACTTACACAGGCAAATATTAAAATAAAATGGATGAAACTAAGGGTTGAGTGATATACAAGTAGACACGATTAACCGGTAGAAATTTTGGACTATCGTCTGTATTGCGGTTACATGCTCATGTGATGTTGATGTGCTACGTGATCACGAAAATGTATAATTTGCATGCGTTTTAAGCATTGCAGTTTAAAAACAAGTGATTCTAAACCGTTGATACGCAATCAGCAGTGAAAGAGAACTCATTTTGCTATATGCGCGTGCTGAGCACTGTCAGAGAGGCGGGTGCACGTGAATACGCTACTCATAGCAAGGAAGTATTGAAAATAGTTATTTTTTGCCACTTTATAGGCCTTGAATGGTTAAATACACATACTTGTATGTGTCAAAATGCCTGTCTTTGCAAGTATCCTCGTAAACACAATCATTTAGGTTTTACGTGTAAGCAAACTGCTGAGAAAGAAACATGTTGTGTAGCAATATATTGGATCCAGGCAGCTCTTAAAGTGACAGCAGTCTAATAATCCTGTTGTCTATCTTTCACGTTAATCAAACAACAAAAGAGAGAAAATCTCTCCCTTCTCTTGACTAAATCACATTTGTAACTTTAATAAGAAGAAATATAGCCTATATTTCATTTACACAGTGAAGAAAATGCAGTGTTTTTATACATTGGATTACTTTATGCAATGTATGTAGCATTTCTTATTTATTTGTTCCACTGTAGTTTTTTTGTTTGTTTGTAATTAGTTCCTTATTTTTACTAAATTGCTGACTGATTTACTTGTCTTCAGTGAGCTTGAGTTTTTTTTTTAAAGCTAGTATTAGTTTTTTGTGATATTGACAGTGGTGACAAGAATTATAAAATTTCTATGGTATCAAAAATGTGGATATCATAAAGACCTTATTTAAAGCAAAAATAACTAGGCCTATATTGTGATATATATCCTTACCATGAAATAAAATCACACACATCGTGATATATCGTGATTTTATTGCCAACCCCTAGATGAAACTCTATAAAACTATGCCAGAATATGTAACATCTGCATTTTTGAGAGTAAATACGAGTAACCTGTGCCTTTTTTCCCTCTTTATGATCTTCCAGTAACTCTCAGATACAGGATACAAGTGATGTGTCATCTAAAGGTTTTAGATCTAATCGCTGTCTTCCCACCAGAGCTGCTCCAATCAATTTTGTGATTGAGGCGCAACTCAAATGCAGTGCTTTTTCATTTAAAAAAAAAAAAAAAGAGTATACTTTACTGAGTTTACAGATTTCACATTGATTTGATCATTTATTAAAAGATGCCAATTGTGATAAGACTTTATAGTGTTATGAAAGGCACCATCTTTGATATTTAATCCCTGTCATTATGATCACAGGCATTATTCATGGCTATTGTGAGACTTCAGCTAATCGTTCAGAGACAATTAGGGCTGGACAATAATTCAATATCTATATGTATCGCGATATAATTTTTTTCAAAAGAAATATATCGTGATATAAATTTTAGCCATATCGTCCAGCCCTAGAGACAATATTTGAGTTGCACCTGACTGCTGTTATGTTCAGGCAATTTGAGAGTCACATCTGTTACTAAATATGGATGTCAATCCCAAACATTCACTTTGTGGATGTAGCCTCTTCTAATTCTTTTGGTTTAGGTTTAGTCAGTTATCTGTCTGAAAGAAAAATCTGATGACCTGAAGTCCTTAGATACTGTATTATAGGGCAATATTAAATGCTTATGATCATTATTCATTGAGCCAACGAGTAATAATCACTGCATACAATCAGTTAGCAGCAAATAACATTTTCAATTTTGTTCAGTGGTGATGAATTATGTGTAGATGATTTATTTTCTACCATTAAAACCGTTCATGATTGCCTTCTGGCCATGAGAGAGAGGGAGCCTCTCAGAGTTTACAGAGTATTTAACTTCATTACAAAGAGTGTAACATCACCTCATGGGCTGCGAGTCGCAAATGAAGCACTCATTATGGACTCAGTGGTTTTTAATGGAGGGTTTACGGACCCCATGCAATGCCGGTTGGTTTTATGTAGTTACAGACCAGTCATCTCACTGCAGATGGGAGCGGATGGACAACGTTGACTGGCTCGGCTGCGTGAGCTTGAGCTTGTGGATGCAACCAAGTTGATTGAAATGAAATGCAACTGGAGTGAACGAATAAAGACCAAACTTTAATTTTTAGGATGAACTATCCCTTTAAACAACCTTCATGTTAGCTGGGTTTCAAAGACAACCATATAAACTCTAATCGTCAGGCGTGGTTAAAGTGATTTCCGTCTAGGTAGGCACTCTCTAAATGTATCTCTGAGTCAGATTGGCACTTCACTTCAATTTTGTATCTGTCATACCTGAATATTATGGGTTTCTGTGCTTTGCTGAGTATGTATCAGAGAGTGAGAGGAAATATGGGGAGTCATTTGGCAATTTTTGTCACTTGTGGGAAAGGATAGTTTGGATTTTACTATTACATAGTAATTCAATGAAACAGCAGTGGCTCGAAAAGTGATATAACGATAAAATACCCATAACTCAATCTTTTCAATGTGTGCAGGTGTGTAGGAGTTTCTGTGTAGCACCTAATAAAGATTTAAATATTTGTTTCTCAGGTGGAATCTTTAAAGGTGCTTCAACAGAGGATTATTGGCAGAACAATTAGGCTATATATTAAGGGTCTCTCAAGAGCAGTTTTTGAGAGGGTTCTGTGTACACTCTTTGTCAGTGGTTTTACTTGCATTTAAAGATAAGAATTTTAATTATAATTCCTGGAGATCATGTTTAAAGTTTGCTTTTTATTTGCAGTTTCAATGCTGAAGGAATCCAGAGCTTTAGGGTTGTGCTTAGTATTGGGTTTTGCTGCCAGCCTTATTGCATTAAACATTAGGCGTTTAATATACAACATTTTAACAAAATGTAAATGTAAAATATAAATTTAAACTTATAAAAGTTTGCAAATATATAAATAAAAATGTTTTACGTGGTAACATTGTTGATGTTGAATTATAGTTAAATTGCAATTGTGATCTTCCTGTTTTTTTTAGAATAAAAATAAGTTATTTTAAAGTCTCATTGAAATCACAGTGAAGAGACATACGAATGTCAAAAAGGAAACTCAAACCCAAAATAACAGTTACACTGTTATCACTGTACTCGTTTCATATTTTATCAAAGACATTTAGAAGGTGCTTTTTGAGATGCCAGAGAGTGCTTTTTTTAAAGATGAAAACCCCAGGAGAAGCCTTTTTGTTTGCAAACATCTTTTCTTTTTTTTAACTGGTAATGTTTTTACTCAGAACCAGATGTTATTATCATAAGTACATATTACTATGTTTAGAAATTAGTTAACTGCTAACTTCCCTGTTGGAGCTAGCCTAGCAGTTATTGCATACACTACAACAAATAGTCCTCGTGTGGGTGATGCAAGTTTGTGTCTGGCTTGCAATTCTTTTTTGGCCCTGCTCCTTTCATCTTTTCCCTGTCGTACCTGTCCTCTTACTACTCTATTCCTTTCAATAAAAAGGGTCAAAAAGAAATGCATTCCCAAAAATATCCGACTCAAATCCATTTAGTTTTTAATCTGAACAGCACAAACTACCATGAAACCCAATGTTCACAATTCTGATCTAAACGTCCATGAGAGGTTTGAAATTTGGTTGTCATCACCTTAGTCATAAAGTTTAGATTTCAACAAGCATTTCATCATTCAAAATACAGGGTGTGAAATTTGACCTGGAATGTGTCTGTCTTCATTTATTTTGCTATATGAGGAAAGAGTGAGTGAAAATGTGACGTAGTTTGGATACATACAGTGTATGCATGAATGTTAAATATTTTTTGTCACTTACATTCTCTCACATGCCTTATTCGATTCAGATGTCATGATGGATGTGAGCAGAAGTAAAATTTCCACACTGTCTTTCCACACTGACAGCTACTCTTTGAGAGTCTCTTTCAGTCATGCGACTCTAACTCTTACATCATTACTATAGCAGCCAATGTAGATCCACTATTGCCTTCATGGTATAAACGGATCAGATTTCACCACTTGTCATATTTAAAAACTACATTTAGGCAAGCTATGTTATTAATAAACTGACAATATTCATTTTTTGGTGCTGAGGTGGTGTGCAGTGACTGGTGGGTGATATGCCCTGCCCTCTTCCTGTGAATTTGTTCATATATATTCTCCTTATATACACACTTTCACTTAATAAGGCATAATACTCTGTGAAATCCACTTTGCGATGCACCCCATGTTTAATGTGGTCCACTTTGTGAACTTTGAAATATATTCTACAGTTTTATAGTAACGGATATAGAAAGCAAAATCATCATGCAGACAGGAGGTCACGGAGGTTGATAAAGCAATCAATCACTTCCACAATAGAGCATGAGGCTTGGGATTAATGAAGGCTTCTATGCCATTTGTAATTCCTTTGCTCAGTATTCTGCGGCCTCTGTAATGGATTCTAATTTGCTCTTTTTGTCACAGAATAATTTACATCCCGCAATGCAGTGTTGCAATCTGGAGCACATGCACCACTCTGGATGGCTCTCATTAGGGCTAATAATCACACCCATGACTGTCCAACTGGTGCATAAAATTCTCTCTGGCGATGACGACATCTTGATGTGCCCTGCATTGGAAATGTATTAAGTGTCGTCAGCGATTTGAGTGCTTTACTGTTCCAAGCCTGCAGGTTCTAAAGTGATGGATGAGAGCCCTTGAAATAGCAGTTATGTGTAGATAGCAGCCGACGAATTTGAGATAAATTAAATGAAATTTATATTTGAGGTGCTCACATCATGAAGTCTCAAAGAGATTATGCACAGTGTTGTCTATGATAGAGCTGTCTTGATCATGAAATTTTCATTTGCTGGCCAATCAGAGCACACCTCGCTTTTCAGAATGATGAGCTTTGTAAAAATCGACGCGTTTCAAAAAGGCGGGGCATAGAGGAGAAACAATAATGTACAGTATGTGGAAAATAATGTGTTTTTTTAACTTTAAACCGCATAAACACATTTCATTACACCAAATACACAAAATAATGTTCTTTTTAGCAGCATCATATGACCCCTTTAAATCCTTAATGCAGATGTTAACTTTTAAGCATTTGTCTTTTTCGTTCAGTTTAGTCTGAGTTTATATTTACCCTTTTTCTTTTTCTTTTAAAAGAAACAACTATTTGTTGTTGTATTATAATAGTATAAATTATAATATAATTTAGCATGGATGTGGGATCACTGCAGTGCTATTATCTGGAGTTAAAATCATTGTCGTGAACCAGATGGAAATACATATATGGGTTATGACAAGTTCCTTTCAAAGGTAGTTCATGTGAGGATATCAAGTGAGGGTCATAGCCTGTCTGACTGCAGCCCTCACAGAGCTGATTGCTCATGTCTCTTTTTATAACTTCCTATCTGTTTTAATTAGTTGGTTTCAAAGACCTGTTTTAAAGCCTCTGATCTTTTGCGTTCAGACACATCAGAGGCAATAGTCTTAATCTTTCCCAATACACCATTTTTAGCATGAACCACAGAGGACTGTTTTGAGCTTTTTAAGTTGATTTCCATCCATTGCGCTTTAAGTTTTAATTTCCTCTTTATATGTAAGATAGATTGTGATGTGGCTACTTTTACCCATGCACATCACATGTATTTTATTTTTCTTTGTGAATCCCTTTTCATTTTTATTGAAGATGAGTAAATATTTGCGCTGTTCGTTTTTTGGGTGAAATTAGTAGCAAGTGACATCGCATTTAGTGTTTAGCATTTTATGTGAGGCATATGTTCCCATCATATGCTGGATAAAATATTTTCATATATATAATATTTGTCAAGATTGAAATCATAGTGATCTGTAACTTCAAAAATAAACAAAAGCTGCTCCTGTATTGACTTCATTTTTCAGTGACATCCGAAAATGGAACAGTAGATTTGGTAAAGTTTGTGTAAGGCTTTGTGGTAATAGTTGATTTCTCCCTCTTCTTTTTATTAAAATTATGAAAATCTCTGTTAAAACTACAATTGATCAAAAAATATCAATTCAATTCATATTAACACTATGCAAGCTAACTCTGAATCCCACACCAAGCAACTTACATCCTGTTAGGCATAGGCATAATGTTCTTGCTTTTGTGTAAATGATCAAATTGTAATGAATAATTTAAGTAGTTGAGCTCAACCAAAGCGTATTTGGAAAAGTCTGGTTTATTCTTTATACAAATACTTTAAATACAACACAAATTCAGTTTTTTATTTTTAGAAGTTACAGACCTCAAAAGTAACTGCATAATAGGATTCCCATCTGCAAATGTAAGTCCCTGAAGTGTAAATGATTCATGTGTAAATTAATCATCTGAAGATTATTAATCTCTGAACATATTTTCAGGAACGTGGAGGACAGAAAGATTAATTTATTCTCCGATCACAGTATAATGGGTGAGAGGGGTTCCTTTGCTGGTTTGAAATATTGTGCTACACACTGGGAAACTGTGAAACATTGCCAGCTTTGTGTTCTGTCTGAATGTGGCACAGTTTTCAGACAGGAAGTGCAGACGCTGGCGCCGTCCTCTCTTGACAGCTCTATCTCTCCAGCAGAGGGGAAGAACTGGGAATACCTGCTTGCTGGATAACAGCACTTTCTGACTGTCACTGAGCCCAATCTGTGCACCCGCAGCGCTCTAAACCAACAGCTTGAGCTGGATGTCATCTGTGTGTTGAAATGGCTCAGAACAAGTCTAGTGCAGAACTTCGTGTTTTCCTCAATTTGTAGGGGTGTACATCAGCCTCAGAGCGGTGAATTATGCAGAGGGTCATTTCAGAAGAGAAGTCATTCTTCTTTCTGAAGGCAGTCTGTTTGTGGAAAATGGTTTGGTGGATTGCTACTGTAGATCTGCTACATCAGCAGCTAACCAGAATAAAAGACCAGAGACTTCATGTTGGTTTAGTCTTTCAGTAGAGCTGTTTTTCGCCATAATTGTGAAAATGGTTTTTAAAATATTATTTTAAACCGAACTTACTGAACTCTTTATATGTGCATCCATTCAATGAAAAACTCATTTCAACCATTCTAAGGGACTGGATATGGAAGTACAGTATTTGAAGTGGATCAAAAAAGTTGTCCTAAGACAAGAACACTTTTAGGTTTTAGGACAACTTTGAAAGGTTTTGATCCACTTCAAATGTTGACTAGTGTAGTGTCCATTCATTCATTCATTCATTCATTCAGTGTAAATGATCAAATTGTGATTCATTCATTCATGTGTAAATGATTTTGAATACATTATATAGATACATTTTTAAAAATACATTTCAAAATGAGTGAATGGTTATAGGATGTTTTGTTTTCTTAATTCAGCATAGGTTGATTAGGGAAAGCCATTACATATTTTATTACCAAAATGGCTGCTCACTACACTGACTGGCATTAAAGACACTCGTTTCAGTCCATATTTCATGTCTTGTGAGCAAAAGAGTGAGCAGCAATCATTCCTTTTTATAAATGTCTCTAGAGGCTGACTTTAGCTACTTTGCCATCCGTTGCATGTTTCCAGATAATGAGAAAACGGTCAGGTTAGCTGTTATAATAAGGAATATAATGATAACGTGATTGTATGATGATCTGCCTTACTCCACAGACGCTGGGAAAATGACACTAGATGGTTAGTTTCAAGATGAAGCTCGTGTAGGATGAAGGGCACCAGAGAAAAATCAAGCTTTCCATGAACCATTGGAATGATGAGTCACCTTTGCACAACTCTGGTATCATCATCATTTTCAACCTGTGGAGATATTTCTTCTAGTCTTAAATATGTATGTGTGTGTGTGTGTTGTATGCTGCTGTCATGGATGATGTATGGTGTTTTTGCGAGTCGGCCGAGTGAAGAGGTGTGCCGCATAACTGTTGAGGCCAGATCAGCAGGAAACCAATAGGTTTGGCTGTGCAAAAACCAGCAAGTTTTCTTTCACCTCTGTTTAAAAGGCATAGGAAGTAGTGAGCCAAAGAATGATCACTCTCTGACTCGATCTTGCATGTTTGTTTTGGGATTGAAAATAAGGTCTGCAATTTTTCTGTAAACCGAAATTTCCCATATGTGATTAATAAATAATTTGTTCATCCATCCGTATCGCAGAAATGTTTGGAAAGAATGACTGACAGATGTATATTTGTCAACCCCCAAACATCATCTTCACTTCACCAGTCTCTGCCCGTCTTCTCTTCTGCCTCAGTTTGTATTTTTTGAAGTTAAGTGCTATTTCGCTCCACTCTGACTTAAGTCTTGATACAAAATAATGATCTTAAACTTCACCGACAATGAGCAATTTGAGCCCTCAGGATGCACCTTCATCCGGCTCTCTGAGTGCGCTCGGCATCCCGTTTAATTTTCGATCTACATCATTGTGGACAGGTTGCAATCATAATCATGATGTCTCTTCTCACATTATTCTGCCAGCACTCACTAATTATTCTCATCCCACGGCCCCCTCTTTTCTCTGCCATCGAGCTGGATATAGCATCTTTGAGGTGTTCATTATTTTTAACATATTTCAGGGGGGCAATTCAGAAAGCAGAGTGTTGTATCAGACACTCAAATCTCTAGTGACTCTCTCGTGTTTAAAAAATCTACACGTACAAAGGCAGCTCAACTAGTTGAGCCACCCTCATGACCTCAGATAATGTCACTCAAGCTAATTGTTGCCGAGTGTATTTGCATCTTTCTTGTTTGTCGGTGCCTGAGATTTTGGCACAGCCATGTTGCAACAAGGCAATCTCAATATGCTTATGTAATGTCGACTTCTGAAGATTTGATCATTTATGGCTCTTGTAGCAGTTCTTTTATAGCTATTTCCCTCTTTCCACTGGTGGGACTCCACTGCTGAATAGGAGAGACAAAACTGAGGTGGAAGAATGAGGTTGCTAATTACTATTCATATTAATTAGTGCCTTTTTAAAAGGGAGATTAGAGTAGAATGAGTTGGAATAGTAACGAGAGCTTCCTGTGAGTGAGGGAAAGCTGATAAGGAGTCACATGACAACAGCAGAGTAGAGACATGCAGATTTTTGGAAGAAGAGTTGTTATTTCTACGTTCATTTATGATGATAAAGGGATATTATCCAATATGTAGCAGAGCCATAAATGATAAACCTCAGCAATACAATGCTATGAATTGGAACCTGCAGTTGTCAGGTTGGCTGATCGGTTCAAAGATTCTGAGATAAAGTAGTAAATCTAAATCTAATAAAATAATGACTACTTATTATGTAGTTTTATATTTACAGTATATTAATGTAAATAAACTTGGAAATAATGATCTCAAACTTTTGAACCCCGCTGTACATTTGTTTGTGGCTGAATGTTTGAAGCCGTTTCAGTTACTTATGAAGCAAGCAGTGCCTCAGTGTCTTAGTGGTTAATTACACTTTGAGGGCTCCATTGAGATTTTCTACGATTTCAGAGGCCCAGCACAACACCTGTTGGTAGATCACACTGCTTGGGAAAAATCAGACAGGAAATGCACAAGCAAAGGAGAGGTGTGTCATTTCCTGACTTCACTGACTTGCCAACTATCAGCCTTCAGCTTCTACCCCATGAGTCAAAGCTGCAAATCTCTGCAGATTCCTTTTCGTTTGAGTGCGACTCATCCAGAAAAATCATGAGCAGATTATGTTTAAACCTCCGTAAGGAGTAAGAGAGAGCAGTAGGAATTTCAGGTGGAAAAGTTGGCTAAGCCACATATTTAAATTCCCTGTGAAATGACATTGTGCACGTTGGACTGAATATAGGCACACTCTTATGCTGTAATGCCAGTATATAGACCTGCAGGAATCTGTACTCCCAGAATTCAACAGAAAACTCTGCAGATTTCCACAGAATTCAAACAGCAGTATATGACACCATATTCATTTATCACTTGCCATTTCATACCTCAATTTACTCTATAATATAATATATTTCTGGATATTTTACAAGGAAAAATAGGCAGGAATCAGTTGGATTGTTAAAAAAAGATCTGCATTCTATAATAAATGGAACAAGATTATGGCTATTGATTAGCCATGTGATATTTGTAGCATGTGAAGAAGAGCAAGTACATTTTGATATATTAGGAAGATGTGTTGTTTTTTTTACATTTGGAATAACTTGAATTAAGTAAGAATGTTTTATTAAAAAAGGAATGAATTAGACATCATTGACTTTATTTGGACAAATAAACATTGAGGTGTTTTTTCATAATGTCTTTTGTGTTGTTCTTTTTGTTGTTTTTGAATCGTTTTAGGTGTATTGTGCCTTTAAAGAGTCACAATAAGACCAGAAACAAGCATTTAAAGTGAATAGAGAAAGTAAATGTCAATTTTGATTTGACGTTTGACTAAGTATTTGGCTAAATTAATAATGCTTTCCACTAAGAATGTAGTATTCTCAGCTTATTTTACCTTTATTTTTTTATTTGTTTCACCATGACAATGTCGCACAATTTTCCCCTGCAGTTAGTGTAAATGTGGAAAAAATGTTTGCAGATTCCATGTAATGGTGCCAATATATTTTGTAATTTTTAGCTTTTTTTTTAAAAGCTCAATGCCCTGTTGCTGTTCTAAACTAGTATATTTCTGAATATAGATCTGAGATCCAAGGATGTGTGACCAGCATCATTCCTTATTGACTGAATGTCTGTGATACACTGCTACCTCCTTGCTCCTCTTCTATAGATTTGAGCCACAAAAATCTTTACGTATGCTATGGGCTGTGTGAATGCAGTAGTTATTCATGTTCTTCAGGGAAAAGCCAAACCAGCATCAGCTCGTCAGGTGTGAAATGATTGGATGTTTTCATTGCATTGAATAAGGTGAGATGAGGCATGGAAATCCCATTGTAAATTGACTCTCTGTAGGTAAATTCCCCTGATTGGTTTTAGATGAAGCAGCAGAGAATAAATCGAGTCAGTGCCCCTGGACGTGATAAATCGGGTGGCGATGTTTTAATAGACTGTCACCTTTTCATCTTGAAGGCCGTATTTCACTAACCCGACAGCCAGCTGGAAGATTGAATACCGTGTTTTACTCAAGAAAGATTGTAGCTGTTTTAGCAGCTGATGTTGTGTCTCTATAAGTGAAAGATTTATACATTACGCTGTTTAGAGAAGAACAGATGTGTGATTGGATTCTGCCATCACTCAATACACCTTAATGGAGATCCTCTGTACTGCAAAGTGCAAACCTCGGCTGTATGTTAACATTAAATGTAAAATTGTTTGTTTCACTAGCTTGTTCATTTCTATGACCCAAAGAATACACTACTGTGAGACTCTCTTGTCATAGCACACAAGATGTTCCTGGTGTTCTGCCCAACCGTAATTATGACTTTGATGTGTTCTAGGCCTATTCATTTGTTTAGGTGTAAAATATGGAAAAAAAATTACTTGGTGCCACTTTTAACTTTGTAAACCAGAGTATTTTTAGCTTTAATATTCCACTGTTCCTCACATGTGTGAGAGAGATGGTCTCTTAAATATGAAAAGTTGCATATTGGCCTGCAAATGCAGCAAAGGCAATGTTAAATCGTTTCAATTTGCTTTACCTAGGATCAGCCAGATCATGACTTAAACGATTTAAAGCCGTTCTGTTGTTCTCCTCGTGCTGCGTCTCGTGTCAAGTTGAAGGTTATTAATTAGGAGTGTTATTTTGGAGAAGGCAGAGTTCAGAAGCTCCCCGTTAGACCGCTAACATGGCAAAATGGTGTGCAGCATGTGGGGCTATTTTTGCAGTCGATGGCAAATTGCTCTCTACCGTTCATTGACTGACATCATCATCACTTTGAGCCACCAGGCAATTTGTGTACCCGACGTTTTTCGCCTCGCTTTAGTCTGACCCCCTAATGCATTTTGGGTTGTTTGTCGGGCCCAGTGATACAGTGGGCAGTGAATCTTTCCTCATTCCCACTGTCAGAATGGACACCTCCAACAGCTGCATGACCGGCACAGCATCAGTTTCGCATGCAGAAGTTAAGTTCCCTTTCTACCCTCCTACTCTTCCTGTTCCAGCTGGGCGGCTTGCGCCTGCTAAGGGAATACCAATACTTTCTGAATCAGCGGTGCCTTCTAGATGAAGAAGCAAGCGAGTGAATAACGTAATGGTGTGTCTCTTATTTTACTTTCTCTCCTCACCATCTGTTTATTTTCAAAGCTTTCCTCCACTGATGCGGAAATAGAGTTTGGTAGATGGGGAGGGGGAAGGACATCCCTGCTCGGGGCTCTTGTCTAGAAAAGTGTCTTGGGACGGTCATTGCAGTCAGACTATTCTGTGTCTCCAATGGTCCCTGCTTGGCTTTGCACAAAGTCTCAAATGTGCACCGGAGCAGAAGGGCTGACTTGATTTGGCAGAGACTCCAGTCAGACTGATACCTTGACCTCACTGATGTATTAAATTTTTTATTTTACCCCGTTTTCTATTTTATCGAAAGGGCACAGTTAGAGAAGAGATGGCAAACAACAGGGAGTGAGATCGGGAAAAAACAGCATGTTTAAAATGGTACCACGTATCTGTAATTGCGTAAATTGCGTACTTGTAATTATTTGTTCTACACATTTCTGTTACTATCTGACATTTGATGTCAATCTGTTGTTCATTTGGTTGTTTGTTTAATTTGTTTTTAAGTATTTATGTTTGTAGTACTGCATCCTGTTTGAAACTTAAAGGATTAGTTTAAGTTGTCACTATGTCATCCAAGATGTTCATGTCTTTCTTTCTTCAGTCGAAAAGAAATTAAGTTTTTTGAGGAAAACATTCCAGGATTTTTCTCCATATAGTGGACTTCAATGGGAACCAATGGGCTGAAGATCCAAACTGCAGTTTTAATGCAGCTTCAAAGGGCTCTATACATAAAATGTATATACTTTTAAACCACAAATGGTGGGGAGTAAATTATCAGGAAATTTTTATTCTGGAAGTCAACTAATCCTTTAATTTCAAAGTCAGGAATTGAATAGGAATCTATAAGGCATTCTCAGCTGAATTCTGAATGGTGCATAACCTTGTAGAGTAACAGAGCAAGTCCTTTTTGACCTCACATGCTCAAACTCAGCTCTTCATCTCATACCTTCAATCCACTGAAATGTTCTAACCATCGTTTCAGGCTTGAGTGGTGAGATTAAGGTACCATATTCCATCTCTTGTCTTGACAGAATGTAAAAATCGTGTTGTTATTAAAACAGTCACACACAACATGGTCTCCTTCTGCATTCAAATAGCGCAGACACGGCACGTCTCAACAGATGAGCTGCAAAAGCGTAATTAAGCATCAAAGACCTCCTCTGACCTTAATGAACATGTGGAATTGAGGGGTTATTTGCATCTTGTTCTGATCGAGCACAGGTGACAGAACCGAATGAGGGCCATGATTTGAATTGATGCTACGGCGGAGTTTGACCATGTGTCCACAGTCATGGGTGACAAGGTTGGCAGCTTAATTATGCTTAATGATGAGGAGTGTCTCTCCAGGCTCACTTTGCCACCAACTACATTTCATAAACCAATGTAAGCTGAGCTTTTAATTTACAGCAGCAGAGAACAAATCGCCTCGGGGATGATGGATTGACGTGCAGATGGGACTTATCATTCATAATTGTCCTTGGAACAGTAATGCCCAACCAGAGGGTACTTGGAAAGATTTTCTTTGCTATAAACCAGAAATTGTTACATCTAGTAAATAATATTAGTACTCTCAACAGATTAGAATAATTAAACAGTTCATCTTTAATACCCCAAGACATTTAAGTTGCTTTTTAAGTAAAGAAAACTTATGTTTTTGAAATTAAATGATCACAGATAATAGTTTTGATGTACTCTGCTTGACTGAAACCTGGCTAAAAACAAATGATTATATTGGTCTAAATGAGTCTACTCTACCAAGCTACTGTTATAAGCATGAGCCCCATCAGACTGGTCGTGGTGGCGGTGTTGCAACAATATATAGTGATATTCTCAATGTTACTCAGAAGACAGGATACAGGTTTAACTCATTCGAAATACTTCTGCTTAATGTTACACTCTTGCTGTGGTTACTGTGTATAGACTACCAGGGCCGTATACAGATTTCCTAAAATAATTTGCAGATTTCCTCTCAGACCTATTAGTTACTGTTGATAAAGCGACAGGTGTTTCTTATCTTGTTAAGCTTGTTAGTCCCCTGTGTGTATATATAGCCCTAGTTTTTCTTTGGTTCCTTGTGATTTGTTCAGTGTAATTTACAATTTAAAATGTAAAATGTATGTGTTTGCCAGTCATTCTGTTTTTTGTTCCTTTTGGTTTTTGGCTTATTGTTTGTTCTAGTTTTTCCATTAAATACCTGCACATAGATCCTTGCCTCTGCCTGTTTTCCCCAGCTTCTCCACAACGTTACAGTTTTTCACTGGCATGTCTCTTTGACTAGTGCATCTTTGAGCCTATATTTAGTATAAGTAAAATACTTAAGTACTGTTAAAATCAGATACTCTAAGACTTTTACTCAAGTTGTTTTGGAATTGGTGACTTGTAACGTGTAGTGGAGTAATTTTCACTGTAAGGTATCTGTACTTTTACTCAAGTATGGTTTTTAGGTACTCTTTACACCGCTGGGCTCCGCGTTATAGTCCGGGCAGAACTATTGTTCCAACCACCAAAGACAGATTCACAATCTAAATGTTCCCTCACAGTAATGACTTTATGAATTTCTTCACTGATAAAATAGATAACATCAGAAATACAATAACAAATGTAGATTATACAGCATATAATACTTCAGCTTCATTCATCGCACCAAAAGATGTACTGCAGTGCTTTACAACTATAGGGCAGGAAGAGCTAAATAAACTTATCACTGCATCTGTATCTCTATTTGTTTCTCTGTTTCTGCCACGGGATTGTCATCCCGTGGTAACTAGGATTTACACAAGCTTCAGTCTGGATCTAGAACACCTGAGAAGAGATGATGCCAACCCCTCAGAGGACCTCAGATGATGCCAACCATGAAACAACATACTGTAGGATATCAGACCGAATCAGACAATCTAAGATTTGGTCAAAACATGGTTGAAAC